>NC_137102.1:830260-1232760 GCF_949357685.1 Gobio gobio | reverse complement strand
TAATCTGATCTAATGCTGGTCATCAATAATCTGATCTAATGCTGGTCATCAATAATCTGATCTAATGCTGGTCATCAATAATCTGATCTAATGCTGGTCATCAATAATCTAATCTAATGCTGGTCATCAATAATCTAATCTAATGCTGGTCATCAATAATCTGATCTAATGCCGGTCATCAATAATCTGATCTAATGCTGGTCATCAATAATCTGATCTAATGCTGGTCATCAATAATCTGATCTAATGCTGGTCATCAATAATCTAATCTAATGCTGGTCATCAATAATCTGATCTAATGCTGGTCATCAATAATCTGATCTAATGCTGGTCATCAATAATCTGATCTAATGCTGGTCATCAATAATCTAATCTAATGCTGATCATCAATAATCTAATCTAATGCTGGTCATCAATAATCTGATCTAATGCTGGTCATCAATAATCTAATCTAATGCTGGTCATCAATAATCTAATCTAATGCTGGTCATCAATAATCTGATCTAATGCTGGTCATCAATAATCTAATCTAATGCTGGTCATCAATAATCTAATCTAATGCTGGTCATCAATAATCTAATCTAATGCTGATCATCAATAATCTAATCTAAAAATCCCCGGCTGAATGACTTCCTGCTTTAGACAAACACCAGCTCGTGTGGTCATTAACTGCTGTCCGAATCCACATCTCTGAGTTTTCAAGAATATATCACTTCAAAATTCACTGTTTATATCCTTTTTGACCCCTGCAGAACACCGTACGGCTGCGCTTCGCTGTCATTTGGATGCGTTTCTAGACTAGTATTCCTTTAAATGCTGGCAAGTATTTTCAAGAGCGATATATTTCATCACCGCTCAAAACATAAACAGAAGAAAAGCACGTAAACATTTGAATTGGGCCGTTATTTACAACAGAATTTATTCTTATCATAGCAAGCATATGATATTTTATTTACAGTATGTTATGGACGTGAGTAACGCGTTCCCGAACACAAAACTCTCCCATCCACCATGAATAAATCACAATCCGAATGCAAGAGGTTTTATCACTGAGGTGCTGCACAATCTGCAGATATTTTCATGGCTTTCCATGTGAGAAATAAAGGCGAACGGCGCATAACATACGTCACGACCAAACGTTAGTGATTGGTCATGGCAGATCCAGAGTGGCATTGGGCAGATCCAATAGTTTTAAACTTCAACAGAGTAGCCGCCTTCAAGGAAGTAAACGCTTGTCAATGGAGAGTGGCCAGACTCTCCGGACATTACAAATGAAATGTATGAGAGTCTGGTAGGACCAGGCTATGGTTATTCTCCCATGGTTCAGACAAACGGCTCAGAGTCCAGATTGAGAAACTTTGTTTTTCAAGCTCAATCAAAAGGACTCTTTATACATCATCTTTTTTTTCATCCTGGTGATTCTATGCTGATGTTTCAATGAACATGAAAGTTCTGTAGCCTGAGGACAGTGGTATCAAGGACGGACTTCGTTTCGGTGTTGGGATTCTTTTTGGATTACCTGTTGCGTTTTATCACCTCGTTCAATGGACATTTCTTCGACTAATCTTCCTTAATGCCAATGCTTAATTGCCAAACAACCATGACAGAATGGCATTTTTGTGACTCTTTCTGGGGTTATTGTGGTTTCAATATTTGATGGATATTGTTGATGGGGATGTATTTTTGTGGGTTTTTTCATAAATATATATTACCAAAAGAACATCTATTTGTGGTTTGGGGTTTATGTTGAATTGTTCATTTGCTCTTTATCTGTGAATGTAAGATTGGTCAGTGGGTTCCTCCCTCAAATTTATCTTGTAGTTGTCTTCCCTAGGTTGTTCCTAGAGAGACTGTAACACAGTGTAACAGAGTTTGAATGTTCAGGGAAGAAGGAGGCGGGAACCGGCGAATGTTTAACCACTTTTTAATAAACTGAATAAGCAAAATGAAAGTAAATGCGGCAGTCCCTCACGGACGACTGCACACACACATACCAAAACATAAACAAAAAACGCGAAGTCCAGGCCTGGTCCTCTCTCGTCCTTCACTGGTGTCACTCGTCTTTATATGCCTCCGTGCTCCCTCATGAGAGGACTCGAGACCGGTGTGCCTCGCAGGTGATGCTCATTCTCAATCACACACACCGATCTCACTCGCTCCTCCCATGTCTCTCGCTCGTCCACCGCTCCACATTCAGTTAAAGATGAAATGCTGTTCCTCTCTAATGTAATGGTTGCTCTATAAGTGATATCTGCTCTGTTGTTAAATCTGTTCATATTTTTCCAGTATTTCTGCTGGTTGACTGTGATGTTGACAGTGTTTTACCCATAGGGAGGGTTTTTGTGCAGTGTGTGTGTGTTTCCTGTCACTGTGGGCTCCATGGCACAGTAATACATCGCTGAGTCTGTCACTTTAGCAGAGGAGATCTGCAGATATGTTTGGGTTTTCTCCTGGTTCAGTTTTCCAGAGAATCGAGGATCTAGTTCGACAACTTTAGACGTCTGTAAAACTTTCCCAGTGCTATGCAGAATGACGAGAAGAAATTCAGGAGCCGATCTGGGATACTGGCGATACCAATATAGACTCATTGCTGAGGAGTAGTTGCACGACAGGGATATCATTTCCTTTTCTGTTCTATAAACTTCAGTTTGAACCGGCGTGATGACATTCCCAAAAACATCACCTGCAGAATAAACATGTTCATCTTAAAAGGGAAAAAAGACAAGCAAGCAATGAACAAAAATCCTGACAGACTAGAACAGAAAACATACCTGCAAGGGAAAAGAGCAAAATAAAAACACAGAGTGTCATTTTCAGGACGATATAGTTCATCTGCAACTCCTGAAGACAGCGTTTCATCTGTCGTCTGTCGTCTCTAGCTCGTCCCTCCCCTTAAAGCTGACGTTCATAAACTGCAATGTATGGAAACACATGTACACATATAAAGAGTTTATTTCAAACAGAAATATTTATAATTGTCTTTACTGTCACTTTTGATCAATTTCATGCATCTGAATAAAAGTAATACTTTTTTTTAACACTTTAAAAATGACCTGTCACAAGAATCTAGAGTTGATAACGTATGGAAACTCATGTCCAAATATAAACAGATAACTGTGAATTTAAGTCTCATAATTGTGACTGTTGTTTAAATATCTCAAATGTGACTTTATTTTCTTATTTTAAACTCCCAAAGTAGCTTTTTTTATTCTGAGAAATGCACTTCCATATTTGTAGATGCCACTAAAGAAATGCTTTTGCAACACACAGTTTTGTTATTAATTGCTTTAAGTTCACAAGAAGCAGGTCGAGGAATGAAGAGGTGGACCTAACCAACAAAAGAGCGGAAGGGGTGCATTTCACTCCTTTCTTCAGCAGGTGTGACCACATCCTGTTGTGTTGTGGCTTAAGACACACAGATGAAGTGGATAACTGTGTGTGAGTTTTTGTAAAGCGTCTGTGGACTTTGTGTCACTGGGCTCCTTCTTTTAAGAGCACAGTAATAGAGAGCTGAATCTGACAGATTGACATTATTAATGGTGAGTGAAGTGGATGTAGGGGATGTAGTTAACTTATAACGGCTGTCTGATACACTCCCTTCATCGGACGAGCGAGCACCTTTAAACAGCAGAAACTGTGGCTCTGCGTCAGGAGACCGTCTGTACCAGTACAGGTACACATGAGTTCTGCTTATATATGTGCAGCTCAGGGTCACACACTCTCCTTCTCTCCTGCTTTTACTGGTACCTTCTTCTTTTGGCACAATGCTGTCAGCAAACACACCTACAAGAACATGTGTGCTTTAGAACGAGCATACAAATAACTAATGAATATACAAATGAAATCATTTATTACAATTTTTTTTTATGTTTCTGAAAGAAGTCTCTCATGTTCACCAAGGGTTCATATATTTGATCAAAAATACAGTAAAACAGTAATAATATGGAATATAATAATAGTTTAATATACATATTTCATCATCATTACTCCAGTCTTCAGTGTCACATGATCCTTCAGAAATGATTCTAATATGCTTCATTTGAAGTGGAACTCTAAATAAATGTCTTTAATCTCACTTTTGATCAATGTCAGGTATCTTTCCTGAAAAAAGGGGTTAATCATACTGACCCAAACCTTTGAACAGAAGTGTATATATAAATTACACTAAAACAGTACCTGTCACGAGAATCAGCAAGTGGCATCTGTCCATGTTCATATTCCCAGTGATTTATTTAGTTCTAAGCCAAATCATGTCCGCAGGGATCAGAGAGACTGTGATGAAAGAATATCCCTTTATTAAATGAGAATGAAGAGACATTTCACTGACACTGCAGTGTGAAGGAATGAAGAAGCTCTAATGTGTGTTTGTAAAGTGGGTGTGGTTAGTGACATCCAACAAGTGTTCAAGGCAGTCACCCGAGCCCACCAGAGAGCACTCTGGTCGGTCAGAGAAGTTGAATTGTTCCCTCTAAAGCCTGGAAGTCCTCCAGAGCTCCAGGGTGTTTGAGGCAGTCACCCAAGCCCACCAGAGAGCACTCTAGTCAGTCAGAGAAGTTGAATTGTTCCCTCTAAAGCCTGGAAGTCCTGGATCATCAAACTTCCAGTACTACATAGTGTATTCCTGGATAGTGCTATCATTGACTGTCTACTGCTAAACTGTGATGTTCAGATGGTTTGTGTAGAGCTGATGTGTTTCCTGTGACTGTGGGCCTCAGAGCGCAGTAATACAGAGCAGAGTCTGACACAGATGCAGAGGAGATGATCAGATCCACATGGCTTTGCTTTTTTCTGTGACTGATGGATATTCCTGGAACGGGTGGATCAGCTGAAGTTGTTACCCCTGAATCTTCCAGTATGAGGAACTGTGTTGGTGAGTCTGCGTATCGCCGATACCAGTGAACACCACGAGCAGAACCGCTGTAGTTACAAGAGAGAGTCACATTGTCATCCTCAAGTGCAAATACTCTCTCACTTCTCGGGCTGATGACTTCTGTGGCTCTGGAAGCTGCAAATTAAATCGGCATTAAGTTTAGCACACAAACATACACATATTTTGTAAAAACATAACATTAATATTAGGGATGCACCGAATCCAGGATTTGGGTTCGGATTCGGCCGAATATTGGGCTTTTTGACAGGGTTCGGTTTCTGCCGAACCTCAGAATTTTTTTCCACCGAACCGAACCCTAGGCTTGCACTATGCGCACCTCCGCTGGTCGAACGTAATGACGCCACCGTTGAAAGTGAAAATGAAACTCATGAACAGAAAACGTGGCAGTACTTTAAGTCAAAAGAAGGCGATTCAAGACGAGCTACATGTTCAATATGCAATGCTGATTTGTCTAATGGTGACAAGGACCCTAAACAACAGCCGCTGTTAAAACATTTGCGTATGAAACATCCAAAAGAATACGAGCTGTGCATGAAGGAATCTACAGACATCAGCCAAAATGTATTTTATTTTACAGTGCAAACAGCCGCATATAGATCAGATAAAATATCAATAAAAATAATAAAATAAATACGCCTACACTAAATATTTTTCACTTAAATAATTACCAAATTAAGACAACAGAACGAAAATACACTGAATCCGTTTGAAGCTTTGAAGAACCAGAATAGTTTTTTTTTTTTTTTTTGTCAAATAGAAAAAGCGGGCCTAGGCTACCTCAACCCTCACCTTGTATGTTTTTTTTTAAAGTAATGTCTAAGTGATGTGGGTTAGTCTGGAGCACAGCCTGTTGACAGTTAAACCCACGGCCTCAGAAAACAACCTCAATCCTTCTGTCTCCGCAGTGCGAGATCTGCTGACTGTGCTCACGCCTCCTGCGCTCTCTGTTGTGCTGTTCTTTGAAACGAGAGAGGACGACTCGGGGTAATTGTTCTATAAACCATCAGGAAACAGTGGCGAGAAGAACACACGCGACTATGTTTACATTCGTAAACTTGACCAAAACCACACTACAAAAAGCCTTAAACAAGGCTTCAGATGGCACTGATGTCCCGGGAATACAGAGATAACGCCTCGCTAGAGCGGCCAGCCTCTGGAAGCCTTTCATCTGCTTTCCACCAGCAGAGGTGGGTAGTAACGAATTACATTTACTTCGTTACATTTACTTGAGTAAATTTTGTGTGTAACTTGTACTTTTAGAGTAGATTTAAAGATGGGTACTTTTACTCTTACTCAAGTAAATTTCTTGTGAAAAAACTGTACTTTTACTTAGTTACATTCGGTGGCGTTCCTCCGTTACTGTCAAATGGTAATAAGTTAATATGACTTTCGCAAGTCTCGCGAAACGTTGGAGAGGCTGCTTCGCGAGATGTGGCTATGCATCACCCGCTTATAATTAGCGCGCGTTTAGTCGGAAGATGATGGCCGAAGCAGAGGAAGATGTGTGTGAGCTACGGGAGGCAGATTGCCTGTGGCCTCAAGTTCAGTCTATGTTTTCACTCCAAGATGTCAAAAAGAATAGTTTCATAATGCGATGCATGCTGTGCACCAAAACGAACTGACATCTCTGCATACAAGAATTCTACCCTGAAAAGAACATGTAGTGGTAAGTGTCACAATGATGCCTATATTTGAACACTATTAACGGTCATTTGGTAACTATGGGAAATTTTCCCTTATTATAATACTATTTCACACACTGTCCGAGTGTTTTCCTCATATGCACTCTTGTGCAAGCAATGACAAATCGTTTGAATCCTCCAAACAACACACGTCCACGAACAAACGTTCACATCTTCACATTTACATATCCTTTTCTTCACAAAACGAAACAAATTGAATAGCCTAATGTGACGTCTTGCATTTATACACAAATCCAGATAGACACCTGTCTGAAGTGTAGAAAATACATACAGATAAAAACGGTATTGTATTTTATTCCTACCTAAAGAATAGCCTATATACTTATAAAAATATAAGAACAAAGTATGTTTTAAGAAGAGCTCTAGTTAGCCCAGCACACCATTAATTTACACTGTTTAACCATTAATCACACACACACACACACACACACACACACACACACACACACACACACACACACACACACACACACACACACACACACATATATGGTTTATTAGCTTACATTAGTTAACATGAACTAATAATGAACAGCACTTATAAAGCACTTATTTATCTTTATGTTAATTTAAACATTTACTAATGCATTATTCAAATATTGTTAACATTAGTCAATGCACTGTGAACTAACATGAATAAACCATGAACAGCTGGATTTTTATGAACTAACGTTGACAAAGATTAACTAATGCTGAACAGAGGTGTTGTTCATGGTTAGTTCATGTTAACTAATACATTAACTAATGTTAACTAATACAACCTTATTGTAAAGTGTTACAGAGAGGTGTGTGAAAGCTCTCCAAGTAGCCTGAAATTCAGGGTTTTCGCTTCTTATCAATCAGATCGAAAGTAACTAGTAACTAACTACTTGAGTAGTTTTCTCATCGAATACTTTTTTACTCTTACTCAAGTAAATATTACGATTGTTACTTTTACTTTTACTTGAGTAAATATTTCCGTAAGTACTTGTACTTTTACTTGAGTACAGATTTTGGCTACTCTACCCACCTCTGTCCACCAGTCAGCAGCTTGAACTGCTGCTGTATTTTTCTGTCGAAATGGTCCCACACAGTAAGCTTTCCATTGCTTCATTTTGCGAGATATAGCTGGTTTGTGGTTGCACATGTCGACGCATATTTCTTAACCATGCACAAAAAAAAAAAAAAAAAGCGTTAAAAACATTGACCGATTTATACTATCAGTTAAACGGTTTAAAAGTTCTTACTTCCGGTTAACAGTTAAATGGTCAATATCATCCCTACACTGCTGTGGATGTTGTTTACTTCATTAATGTTTTACTGTGATAATGGACTGAGGATGGGAGTAGGATTTGGTATTCGGTTTTGGATTCGGCAGAATCTTAACCAGTGGATTCGGTATTCGGCCGAACCCCAAAAATCTGGATTCGGTGCATCCCTAATTAATATATGAATACTGTCGTGTATTTAAATTTGGAACAAAACTCAAGCACAATTACATTTTAAATTAGCCTATGCATTTCATTCCTTAATATGATATTATCTTTCTAAAATATTGAAGTATTATACCTTCAGTTGACATCAGTCTCATAATATACACTCACCTAAAGGATTATTAGGAACACATACTAATACTGTGTTTGACCCCCTTTTGCCTTCAGAACTGCCTTAATTCTACGTGGCATTGACTCAACAAGGTGCTGAAAGCATTCTTTAGAAATGTTGGCCCATATTGATAGGATAGCATCTTGCAGTTGATGGAGATTTGTGGGATGCACATCCAGGGCACGAAGCTCCCGTTCCACCACATCCCAAAGATGCTCTATTGGGTTGAGATCTGGAGACTGTGTGGGCCATTTTAGTCCAGTGAACTCATTGTCATGTTTAAGAAACCAATTTGAAATGACTCAAGCTTTGTGACATGGAGCATTATCCTGCTGGAAGTAGCCATCAGAGGATGGGTACATGGTGGTCATAAAGGGATGGACATGGGCAGAAACAATGCTCAGGTAGGCCGTGGCATTTAAACGATGCCCAATTGGCACTAAGGGGCCTAAAGTGTGCCAAGAAAACATCCCCCACACCATTACACCACCACCACCAGCCTGCACAGTGGTAACAAGGCATGATGGATCCATGTTCTCATTCTGTTTACGCCAAATTCTGACTCTACCATCTGAATGTCTCAACAGAAATCCAGACTCATCAGACCAGGCAACATTTTTTCCAGTCTTCAACTGTCCAATTTTGGTGAGCTCGTGTAAATTGTAGCCTCTTTTTCCTATTTGTAGTGGAGATGAGTGGTACCCGGTGGGGTCTTCTGCTGTTGTGGCTTCACAAATGCTTTGCTGCATACCTCGGTTGTAACGAGTGGTTATTTCAGTCAAAGATGCTCTTCTATCAGCTTGAATCAGTCGGCCCATTCTCCTCTGACCTCTAGCATCAACAAGCAGTGTTTCCCACAGATTAGTAACCAATTTGCGGTGGTGGGCGGGCGGGCGGGGATTTGGGGTTGGTGATTGGCACAAATATCGATTTCGATCTTGATTCAGTATCAATTCATATGTATATAGCCTACTGTACATATAAGGAAAAATAAGTTTGCCTTTTTAGCACCATTTCAAACTATTTTAAATTATATTTGCTCAAATTCATAAATATTTACTCGTGTATGCTTGTATAAGTATCATTAAAAATATTAGGATGTAAGTTATTAACGTTTTAAAATTTCACATTTAAAGAAATCTAGTGTTTGATCATGTCTAAATGTATTCAAATGCAAAACCTAAAAATAAGTAAGCAGTTATGATCTGCAATACTTTTTTGAGCAACTTGACAAGATACATGTAATTGATTAAGAGCCATTCAGGCACCTATAGTGGGTAAACCATGGCATTATAAATGAAATTAATTATTTTTCCAGACACATAATGACTCTAATTTACATTGTATTTCTCCATTTTAACCTTAATTACTACACTAATTGTAATATAAATAAGAAAAAAAAATATTAGAAGTATTTATTTTTATTTAATTCATTAAATGGTCATTAATGGACCATAATTATTACACAAATAATAGGCCTATTTAGTTCCAAAAGATCTCCTCAAAATATTCAATAAATATTATTAAACTAAAATATAGAACATTTATTTAATTGAAAAATAGTTAAGGTGTATGGTCACATTTGACCATCAATAAGTACAAGTGTGAGCAATTAGTAATGAATACCTGAGGGCTAAATACAAGAAAAACATTAAAATGTATGTTAAGATGTTGCATCTCCATCACTCTCCATAATAAAATGATACTGAAAATGTGGTTGACCTAATAATCAATGCACACTATGCTGAACTGTTTACCAAAACTTGCTGCAAATACCTGAATAGTGAAACTGTCGTCTATCCATTCAAATGTATTGACCCAGCACTAGAAGTATAGAGAGCTCCGTGAACCACGTGACCGAGCACGCCGGGAGATGAGAGCATGTCGCCACTGGCTTTAACTGTTATGCCACATTAGCGCCAAAACGCTATTTATTGTTTGAATTCCATATTACAACTTTTAAAAAATGTAAAATGTAATGCTTTGTTTCATAACAAAAGCAGGCGTTTGAGGTTTGAGAGCGAGAGACGCGCGTGAATGACAGAGAGACGGAGGGAGAGCAGGGAAAGAAAGTGCAGTTTTTAAATAGGGTAAAAAAAATTAATTTAAAAAAAGAATAACGAAACGCAATATGTGGCGGCCGGTGTTGATTCTGTGGCGCACCGCCACGAATTAGTCTATGTGTGGGAAACACTGACAAGGCATTTTCGCCCACAGGACTGCCGCATACTGGATGTTTTTCCCTTTTCACACCATTCTTTGTAAACCCTAGAAATGGTTGTGCGTGAAAATCCCAGTAACTGAGCAGATTGTGAAATACTCAGACCGGCCCGTCTGGCACCAACAACCATGCCACGCTCAAAATTGCTTAAATCACCTTTCTTTCCCATTCTGACATTCAGTTTGGAGTTCAGGAGATTGTCTTGACCAGGACCACACCCCAAAATGCATTGAAGCAACTTCCATGTGATTGGTTGATTAGATCATTGCATTAATGAGAAATTGAACAGGTGTTCCTAATAATCCTTTAGGTGAGTGCAGATGAGCATGTTCACCTCAGAAACTATTAGGACATAAGCCAAGCTCAGATCGTTGCTGGATGTTCCTTACAGTCGATCCGTGTGCTGATGTGTGTGCTCCTCCTCTTCCCGTCATACATGACCACTACACACTTCAGCTATAGAAGATCATGGACAGAGAACTTCAGAATAAAGGCATCTTTATTTGATTTCTTATTTGTATGTTTTTTTTGTTCAATTTTTAGTTAAACAAATTCAATTCTGAATTTATAGTCATTTTGAAATAACATATGTAAAAAACAAATGCTAAATGACAGTTTCACACGCCCCTGTGTAAACTTTCATAATCTCCCATATTCACAGGTGTTGCCACACTGTAACTTCCTGAGCTGGGGTTTACAAAAACATCATAAATTGTGGTTTGATGCGATTAGATTAAAGACTGTTCAAAACAATAATGGTGTGTGTGAGTTTTTGTAAAGCATCTCAGGCACTTTGTGTCACTGGGCTCATAACCCTAACCCTAACCTAACTCTCAGAGCACAATAATAGAGAGCTGAATCTGACAGAGTTACACTGTTAATACTGAGTTCAGTGGAGGAGCGGGATGTAGTCGACTGAAACCGTCGGTCTGGTATATCCTCAGCACCACTCTCTGATCGAGAACCTTTATACAGTAAATACTGAGCTTCTGTGTTTGGAGACTGTCTGTACCAGTAAAGATAAACATTTTCACTGTTAGTTTCATATGAGCAGCTCAGCGTCACAGTCTCTCCTTCCTCTTTGATTATATTAGTATTTCCTTCTCTTGGTCCAATTTTTTCAGCAAATCCCCCTGAAATTAAATACATTTTTTATACATCATGATCTGTAATCTCTGATCAGGAGAATTATGTTTCAATAAAACTTGTTACAAGTGTGTCCTTTCAATAATAAATAGATCAATATTAAATAAAAACATCAGTGGTGATTGCTTTCATATAGAAACGAGATGTTGTTTGTCCAGTTATTTACCTGTTACTACAATGAGAATCATGAGTAGCGCATGTCCCTCCATGTTGGCAGTCCAGACGTAGTTTGTATTTCTATTACTGTTGGATTTATTAAAAAAGTGTACCTGAATATTGCTGTATATTGTGAATGAAACTGGTGTCCATTGTCAGGAGTAAATGAATGCACCGACTGAAGTGTGTGTGTGTGTGTGTGATATTGTGGGTGTGGTTAGTGATGTCACAGGTTCAGCAGCCACTCACCGATCACATTCAGCAGATCTGGGCCCGTATTTATCAAGCTTCTCAAAGTGCCATTTTAGTCTTAAATTTACTACTACTTTCAAACTTAAGTTTAAAAGCAAGTTATCAAATGTTTTAAAGTTAAGAATCACTCTTACTCTTCCAGTGATTTAAGACAGCTCGAGAGGTCTCTCAAGTGGTCAGGAGTTGCCAGTAGGGGTTTGTGATGGCACTGAGGAGACAGAGATGTGTGCAAATCTTTTTAGAAGTGGAAGAATGTTTTTGAAATGTTTGACAATGAGCAGTTCATCAAACGCTATCGTTTGGACAGAGCAGGCGTCATCTTTGTCAGCGCTGGTTAATGTTGGGCTGAACTTGCCTTTTATAACGTTTACACAGTTCGACTAATTCAGCAAGCAGTAGCGATCGCTTCTTCCTCCTGCCAGTTCGGTTTTCTTTTAGAATCCATAATGGCTGATTATATCCAAAAATCTAGGCCATATGTAGGCAGGTCAGTTAACAGCACACCAGTTTAAAAATGTAATTAAGACATGGTGGAAAACGTATTTATCTTTAATTTCAAATGTGTATAGTATAATGTATTCTCTTGAAAATGATTTATTGTCAAATGTGTGTTGAATGTAAACTCCTCTTAGGAATTTCACCATTCAATGTGAATTTATCTGAGAATATTCTTAAATAAGGACATCTATTCAGTGATTGGTTCATGCCTATGACATCATCCAAAATCCTGTTTGTGGCACAGCAAAGTGTCGTGAATCAACTCTAAGACTGACACTTAAGATTTAGTCCTCCACTTCTCTTAAAGTATGATTGAGATGCTTGATAACTAACTTTTAAGCACAGCTTCGAGCCAAGAATTGTTTACTCTTAAGTCAATTCTTAGCAGTGTTCTTGTGAGTAATTCTCAGATGCTTGATAAATACGGGCCCTGATCATCGGCACCTGTCACTCATCCAGCATATGACAGCACACACACACACACACACACACACACACACACACACACACACACACACACACACACACACACACACACACACACACACACACACACACACACCCCTCAGGTCAGGCACTGTCTAGCCTTGGACCCATTACAGCGATTGCCGTGCCTGTGAATGATCTCCAGTTATTGTCTCTCGTGTTTCTCCAAGTGTGTTGTTCTGTCCTGCGATACACACCAGCACCAGTGTCAGAAGTCTTCAGAAATGGCACAGATGTTAACTTTAAGATGCTTTAAAGTCACTATGAAATAAAAATTGATTTTTTTTTTTAAATGGAATATTCCGGTATTTATTTGACATGGTTTATCCATGCATTTCATTTTGTTATTCATGTGGCCTCGTAATCTTCAGTCAAAATAACTTCCCCTCCCTCTCGCAGCGACTGCTCTTCTTCTCTGATGACATGTTTACTGGCCTGAGGCCGACAGCCGGTCACTCATGAGATCACAACACCAGATGGACTGTAGGAGAATTACAGTCGGAACGTATAAAGAGACCTGTATGCTCAATGAAGAGCAGGAGTCAAAGTTGATGTTCATTCAGTTAACAGAGAGTTTAGTGAAGTTCTCCACACTTCCAATGGCAGTAGAAGTATTGACCAGCCTCAATTTAACTTCAGATACAGAAACACTAACACTTATAGGCCTGGTTTCACAGACAGGGCTTAGATTGAGCCAGGATTAGGCCTTAAGGCTGCAACATACTCCACAAGAACAGAGAAAAAAGTTCTCGCTCCCAGGGTTGCGAGAACAAAATTACGTAATTTTGTTCTCAGAGCCCTGGTTTGAGAGTTCTCGCAGCTCGTTCTCGACACATCGTCTGAGCAGAACTTTTTTCTTGTGGGTGTCCGAGAACTATTGTGTGATTGCTCAGAATTTTAAAGTGAGCGGGGTTAATGCGGAGAAACGGAGATGTTCGGCACCTGCTTTTCTCGTGAAGTATGGAATGTCCTGGCCAGAACGAACTTTGTTCTTGTTCTTGCCACCTCGAGAAAACGAACAAATTTCTTTGTTCTTGCAGAGTATGTTCCAAGCTTTAGTCCAGTTAGGACAGCTTTTATGAACATGCCTTAGAATGAAGATGCTTTTCAGACTGGCCTTCCAAGCTGTAGGCCTTAACATAGGCCTAGAGATGAGGAGAAGAAGAAGTGTTCCAGACAAACCCCTGTGAGATCTAGCAGGACCATGTGCAGTACGTCAGGGAAATATCTGACCAATGAGAGGGAAGTCTTCACTGATATTATACTGCCCCCTTCTGCTAACACACAGAACACACACAGAACAGCATGTTTTGTTCAGTTGCTGTCTGTAGTAATGACTGACTGTAGGAGATGATGATGGTTCTACTGTATCTCACACCACTTGAGATCTCAGACCGCATCTCTCACTATATCACAGGATCTCAATATCAAAGCATGGACTGCTCCAGATCTGCCAGTTCTTGCTGAGAGATCACCTCACACTTCCACTAAGGCATCAGCAAGTTCTTGACCATGTCATGGAGGACATATGGTTCCACTGCAGCTACACGATCAGCTGTGCTTCCTGTCTCACTTTAGTCTTAGGCGTTTTACATTATGGACATTGCAGTTTCTGGCTCTGTCCATCTGCGGTCCTCAAGTGTCCAGCATCAGGGTCATCTTCTCCTCTCTCAGAGTCCGTGGGAAGATCTCTTCAGTGTCCAAGTCATTGGAGTTAATCGTCTGCTGCCTGTAAACTGTGTGTCTTTAGGACCGTTCCACAAGTGCATGGAAAACCAAGATCAGTAAAGCTTATTATAAATTATAACAGGAAAACATGTAGCATATACACGTTTTTTGGTTTGTTGGACTTTTTCCATGTCAAATAGTAAATCCTCTAAATGGCACATGAAAATCTGTACGCTAAACACTTTATCCCTTTCTCACAGTACAGTCAGTAAAGTGTTTTTGTGCAGTGTGTGTGTGTCTTTCCTCAGGTTTTTGTGCAGTGTGTGTGTGTTTCCTCAGGTTTTTGTGCAGTGTGTGTGTGTTTCCTGTCACTGTGGGCTCCATGGCACAGTAGTACATCACTGAATCTGTGACTTTAGCAGAGGAGATCTCCAGATACACATGGGTTTTCTCTTCATTCAGTTTTGCAGAGAATCGAGGATCTTGAACCACAATTTCAGATTTGTGTAAAACTTCCCCAGTAACATGAAGAATAACAAACAGAAATTCAGGAGCGGATCCGAGATATTGCCGATACCAAATCAGACTGCTTGCTGAGGAGTAGCTACAGGAGAGTCTTATAACGTCCCCTTCTGTCCCAAACATATGAGGTTCAACTGGTGTGATGACATTCCCAAAACTCACACCTGCAGAGGAAATTACCAACATTTCTTTTAATATCATATCAGGAAAGAAATGACCAGATTAAGATAAATATAAAGGGCTGAAATTAAATACTTACAAGCAAGAGAACAAAGCAAAAGCAAAAAACAAAGCTTCATTTTTCAGGAGGATGTTTTAGTTAATCTGCACGGCAAAGTCTTACTGAAATATCCATGTATTCATCATCCAGCAGAGGGTGTTTCCAGCTAGCCCCTCCCCTTAAAGCCACAGCCCTGAGTTTATGAAGCTGATCATCTCTATCTCATGAATGAATGAATGAAGCATTTATATAGTTCTTTCAGATACAGCTGTACATTCAGAGCATTTTTACTGGAGTCGGTGTCTCCCTCAACAGCACCAGTGTGCAGTATCCACCAGAGCCCCTTTCACACATGAGTTACGGAAAATACACTGATAATGCCCCCCCCCGCCGCTAACATCCGCCCCAGGGTGATGCCCCCCCACTAACATCTCTATACTGGGCTGTTAGGACCCACACAGACCAGGGTGATGCCCCCACCTATCATCTCTATACTGGGGCGTTAGGACCCACACAGACCAGGGTGATGCCCTCCACTAACATCTCTATACTGGGGCGTTAGGACTCACACAGACCAGGGTGATGCCCCCCACTAACATCTCTATACTGGGGCGTTAGGACCCACACAGACCAGGGTTGATGCTCCCCCACTAACATCTCTATACTGGGGCATTAGGACCCACACAGACCAGGGTGACGCCCCCCACTAACATCTCTATACTGGGCGTTGGGACCCACACAGACCAGGGTGACGCCCCCCACTAACATCTCTATACTGGGGCGTTAGGACCCACACAGACCAGGGTGATGCCCCCCACTAACATCTCTATACTGGGGAGTTAGGACCCACACAGACCAGGGTGACGCCCCCCACTAACATCTCTATACTGGGGCGTTAGGACCCACACAGACCAGGGTGATGCCCCTCCACTAACATCTCTATACTGGGGCGTTAGGACCCACACAGACCAGGGTGATGCCCCCCACTAACATCTCATTTCCACTTCCTGATCTCATACAGAGCAGACGTGCCTTCTATCTGCTCCCCGCTCTGCTTTGGCGCGATCTTTTTGTCTTTTTTTCTTGACTCCCTGCTTGCTGACTCCTGAAAATACTGAAATGGAATTAATTAACTGGTCTCTCAGCGCGATTGACAAGATTTTCTCACTGAGGAAGGGTACTCCGGGAGAACCCACCTGCCCGGACGGGACCTTCCCGCGGGCTACACGCGGGACGCCTGGAACAACTGGCAAGTCCTGTGCCTGGAAGTCCTGTCCGTGGAGGATATTGAGGATTTATTCATAATTGGCATTATGATAGTGGGGTTCCTATTTCTCGGCTTGGGATTGCCCTGACCTATCGAAAAATGGGTAAGACAGCTGCCAGTAAATTCACCCAGCCCGCTGTCTGTGGAAATTAAAGAGTGCTTCGTGGATGTGTGTGACCGACTGAAGGTATTAGATCAAAGAGTGACATTGATTGAGGAGCTGTATCGTAACATCTCAGCCCGGACTGCGGAGACGCAGGGAAGAGTGGGCTCCATCGGGGGTCAGGCTAGTGAACTGCTACGCAGTATGTCTGGTCTGACCATGAAATTGGATGAAATTATAACCACTGTCCACTTTCTTGGCATGTAGATATATATATCTGAATAAGGAGGGGCCAACCAACTAAAACATATAGCTGCAAAATCTTAATATGTTCCCCAGTATATAGCCACAAACAATAAAGACAAGAATTAACTTTTTATACCTTTATATAAATTTCGGAAACCGAAGAAACAACAGAAAAATACATTTATATGAAAATGAATTGAAATAAAAGCAGTTCAACAAATGAAAGCAGTATCTACACAGATGATCTGTAAAGAAGTCTCAACAATAGAAAAAGAATAACAAATGAAAATAAATAAAACTATCTAATCAGTTCACTCTTGTAGTTGAGTGATTCTCTGAGCAATTATGGAATCACTACAAAGAAAGTTGAAATAGTCAATATTGAGGATGATGTCCAAATCCAAAAACAAAAACCTTCAATGCTCTTCCAGCAATCAAAAAAGAGATCCACAATAAACAGAGTCTCATTCTGATACTTAGGATATTTGGTAATCCACAAAGTAATGCAGTGAGATCAATCCATTAGAAACCATTTGATGTCCTTTTCAGTAGAGATTTTAGCAACTCATGTCTCAAACGGTCTCAGTATATCATCATATAAAGAGTCCATCTACAAAAAGAAAAAGATCTCTCATATATTATATACATCAAATTGAAACAATTGCACAACATTAGGAAGAACAAAACTTACATGATTGAACTGGAAACAAAGTTTCTCAATCAGGACTCCAATAAATGTCGCAGGAGGTGCTTGGATAAAACCATGCTTCCCTCTTCCAAACAAACTGACTTCTTCTACACCACTACCCTTTTAAATACAAGAGGTTCTAACGCTCACGCGCACCCTAGTGGTGAGTAAGAAGAAAAAAAATACCAAGTAACAGCTAATACTGTTACATACCCTTCTACTCAGAAGGAGATTTGCCATAACCATGACAAATCTTAAGATTTTGCACGTGATACGTTTCAGTATTGTCTGGATCAGAAATAAAAGAAACAGAATAATTAACTGGCCCTAACTTTTTGTTAATTTTTGCTGGCCCTTTCCACTTAGCCGACAGCTTAGCCATGAACCCTTCATCAGCTCTAGATAAAGGATGTGTCCGTACCCAAACCACATCTCCCTCTTGGAAATGCACTGGCTTACGATGCTGATCATAGTATCGCTTTTGCTTGGCTTGGGCTCGGTTCACATTCTCCTTCACAATAGTTAAGAGTTCTTGTTGTCTGTCAAGGATGGGATATGCAGGGTTATTAGGGTCAGGTGGTTTATGTAGAGCTCTCTCCATTGGACCTTTCAATTTTCGTCCAAGCGCTACTTCAGCAGGTGTAAAACCTGTGCTTTCGTGGTAGGCTGTGTTAATAGCAAACCTGAATTCGGCAACCCATCTATCCCAAAGCTTATGGTGGTCCCCAACGTAAGAGGCAATCATGGTCTTCAAGTTTCGATTGACTCTCTCCGTCAAATTAGTTTGGGGATGGTAGGCTGTGGTAAGTTTTTGAATGACTCCCCACTGCTTGCACACCTGACCGAGGAGTTGAGAGGTGAATTGTGCACCACGATCTGAGACCAGGTAGGCTGGCGTTCCCCATCTGGTAAATATCTCTCTACCAGAATTCGGGCTATCTGAGGGGTTTTTAGCAGACCTCAGGGGAACATCTCCACCCACTTAGAACAATAATCAACGATAACAAGTAAATACTCGTTTTGTTTGGAACTTTTTGGAAAAGGCCCCATGAGATCGATACCCATCATGTAACCAGGTTCAACAATAGGTGTAGACTGTAGATAACCAGATAATTTTGACATGGATGGTTTGTATTTTTGACAGATTTGGCATTCTTTACAATGTTTCCAACATCAGCTCTGATAGTTGGCCAGTATACAGTTTCCATTAGTCTGAGCAAGGTCTTGAGTTTACCCAGATGACCGCTGAGAGGATTGTCATGAGCATACTGAACAAAAGCTTGATGATGGATGGATGGAATGACAAGTTGAAGTTTTTGACCTTTTCGTCCATCTGGAACACTACGGAACAGGAATCCATTTTCTGTTTACATATTGAACTCGTGATGAGTCTTGTGGGGTCTGAGATGGTACTTTGGAAAATCAATTCTTGTATTTCTTGGTCATTGTTTTGAGCAATGGCTATCTGTGCTAAATCTACTGGCATACTGACTGGTGATGAGACAGAATTAGATGCTTGAGCTACAGCAATGATGTTAGGTGAAATGGTGAGGCTTGGAGCTCTGGATAATGCATCAGGTACCACATTACACTGACCTTTCTGTATTTAACAGTGAAGTGAAATCCTTGTAGTCTTATGGTCCATCTGATGAGACGTGATGATGGTTTGGGGTGTTGAAATGCCCATGTCAATGCGGCATGATCAGTTAATACTTCAAAAAGTCGTCCTTCGAGATATGGCCTCCATTTCTCCACTGCCCACACCACTGCTAGGCACTCTTTCTCAGATACCGAGTACGACCTTTCTGCCCCCTCAGTAGTCTGGATCATAAGCAATAACGTGTTCTTTCCTGCACATTCTTGTGTAAGAACGGCTCCCAAACCAACTTCACTGGCATCCGTTTGAACTCGGAATGGTGAGTGAAGTCAGGAGAGGTTAAAACGGAGCTTGCATTAAGTCTTGCTTGATAAGATCGAGTGCCTGTTGCATTGATCTGTCCAAATCCAGGTAGAGTTTTTCTGTTTCAAAGCATGAAGTGGAGCAGCCTTCTCTGAGAAACCGGGAATGAACCGATGGTACCAACCGGCCATACCCAGAAATCGTTGAACTTCTTTGAGAGACTGTGGGATGGAAATGAACTAACTGCTAACACTTTTGTGGGATCGGTTTTGATTCCTTCTCTTGAAACAACATGGCCTAAGAAAGTGAGAGATTTTTGAATGAAATTGCACTTTTTCAGGTTGAGTGTGAGACCTGCTTTGTGGAAACAATTGAAAAACTTGTTGGAGGATGTTGGAGATGGTCTTGCTTATTTTTGGAATACACACGACATCATCAATGTAAACCATACAACATTTACCCTTCAACTCCCGTAATACATGTTCCATAAGTCTCTGGAAAGATGCTGCTGCATTTTTCAGTCCAAAAGGAAGACGTATAAATTCATATAACCCTGAGGATGTAATGAAACCCGTTTTTTTGAATGCTATGAGACTCATTTCCAGTTGCCAATAGCCACTCTTTAAGTCCAGTGTAGAGAATACAGTTGCCCCATGTAATGACTCTAAGATGTCTTGTATTTGTGGCATTGGAATATGCATCAAGATGAGTTTTGGCATTTAACCCGCGGTAGTCAACGCAGAGTCTTGATCTCCATCTTTTTTCTGTACCACCACCACTGGCGATGCCCATGGAGAGCAAGATGGTCGAATGATTTTCTTATCAAGCAGCTCCTTAATTTGACCTTCAACAAAACTCTGTTTTTCGATGGAAACCTTGTATGCTCTCTTTCTAACAGGTAGTTCATCTGTGGTGATGATACGGTGCTTGATCAATTGGTATATCCAATTTCATGGTTGCAAACAGTGGGCCAGCTTAACATGAGATTTTCCAACTCTTGCTGTGTCTGCATGTCGGTGTCCTGCTTTTTCCGATAGTTGGTGTATAGAAAGGAAGTACTTCATCACTACAAGGCTGTAAAGGTATGGCAAGGTAAAAAATTAATGGTAGAATGGATGTCCTGATGAAGAAATGGAAAGAAGTCCGGTGTTTCAGCGCCTTCCATTGGGGAAAACCCATACTGAGCATTATTGAAATTCAAGACCATTCCTGATTTTAACAGAAAATCCCATTCCCAGTATGATGGGTAACTGTTAAGTCAGTGTCATTCATTATATAAAGGATAAGCTCTATTGGACGACCCTTGCACTTCACTCTTCCATACCACCTTTCCAACAGCAGTTTGGCGTTGTCCGTTGGCTAAAAGGAAAGTTTGTCCCCCCACCAGGTAGGTATACTTCTTGACGGCTTAACTGTTTCCAGCATGACTTTTGGATTAGTGACAAAGTACTGCCCGTGTCCACCATAGCAGTTACATGTGTGTCTTGTAGGGTTATGGGAATGATAAGGTTTCTGATGTCGTGTTGCATAGAATTTTGGCAAGTCTGGACAACTCTGGTATTGGCTGCTGCCGGTTTGCGATGTGAATCATGATCTGGAGGATTTCTCTTCTTTTGCTCATCTCCATTAACTTGACTCCAGTATTTCTTGGACTCAAAAAATCTCGTTCTATCTGTGTACCTACTTTTACAAGTTCTCCTACATCTTTTATATTGCCACGTAGCAAGCTAGCAAGCCGTGGGTTGCAGTTACGTAAAATAGCTTGCACCACCTCTCTTTCTAACATGTCCTTCTTCCATCTCAAACAAAGAGCTCGATAGTGAAAAGCAAAGTCTCTGAAACTTTCTCTTGCACCTTGTCTCCTCTCCATCAGCTTCCTTACGGCCAACTCTTCATAATCCTCACTGAGAAAAGATTGCAGAAATAATTTTTTTAATTGTTTCCAATCACGGACATTCCCTTTCTCCGCCATCCACCAATCTTTTGCAGTACTTTTAAGTACAGCAGTTAAAGAAGCCAAAATTTCACTATTCTTTAAAGGTCGAACAGCGAAATACTCCTCACATCGTTCGATGAATAAGATAGGATCTTCATCCGGGCTATTGCTGAAACTAGGGAACTCAGTTTGACTGGTGGATTGTACTGATTTGAACTGTCCATGACGGATTGAGTTTTTGACTGAAGGCTGTAGGTTTGATCTCTCAGTGATTTGTGAACAGTACTGGTATTCATGGGCTGAATTGGAGTGGATATACAAGGCTGGAAAGCTTGTAATCTCTGATCCAATTGTTGGTCTCTTCTCTTCAAACAGTCTAGCACTGACTGTCCAAGATCTTGAATGCTAAGTTCTAGATGTTTTCTCACTCTGCTGCACTCACGGTCTATTTTGGTATAACAATTTATCTTCTGTAGCTTTGCGTTGTGATTCAACATCAATGAAGGAAACTTGTTCACTCACCCGTTGATTGATGTCGGTAATCCGCTCCTCAAGTTTGGTGAAACGTTCTGTGAGTTGTTCTAACATATCTGAAACAGCAGTGGAAGGATGGTGTGTCAGTTCCTCATAAATTTCAGGTGGTGGTGGAGGTAGACAGTGGACTTCCTTTGGGCCATCATCCACGAACACGTCTTCCTCCTCTGAATCAAGGTACAGGTCACTGAACGTGTTAATCAACTCACGTAGTGGTTCTCTGTGGGTGCTAAATGGTGCAGATGAGAAATCTGTTTTGGGTATAGGCTCATCCTCACCCAAAACTTCCTGACTAGCCATTTAATTATTTATTTGCGTGTTAGGTTTATATTGTGACACACACTGGGAAATTTTCAACAACATATATGAAGTCTGTGGGTCCCTGTTCGGGCGCCCATCTATATAACCACTGTCCACTTTCTTGGCATGTAGATATATATATCTGAATAAGGAGGGGCCAACCAACTAAAACATATAGCTGCAAAATCTTAATATGTTCCCCAGTATATAGCCACAAACAATAAAGACAAGAATTAACTTTTTATACCTTTATATAAATTTCGGAAACCGAAGAAACAAACAGAAAAATACATTATATGAAAATGAATTGAAATAAAAGCAGTTCAACAAATGAAAGCAGTATCTACACAGATGATCTGTAAAGAAAGTCTCAAACAATAGAAAAAGAATAACAAATGAAAATAAATAAAACTATCTAATCAGTTCACTCTTGTAGTTGAGTGATTCTCTGAGCAATTATGGAATCACTACAAAGAAAGTTGAAATAGTCAATATTGAGGATGATGTCCAAATCCAAAAACAAAAACCTTCAAATGCTCTTCCAGCAATCAAAAAAAGAGATCCACAATAAACAGAGTCTCATTCTGATACTTAGGATATTTGGTAATCCACAAAGTAATGCAGTGAGATCAATCCATTAGAAACCATTTGATGTCCTTTTCAGTAGAGATTTAGCAACTCATGTCTCAAACGGTCTCAGTATATCATCATATAAAGAGTCCATCTACAAAAAGAAAAGATCTCTCATATATTATATACATCAAATTGAAACAATTGCACAACATTAGGAAGAACAAAACTTACATGATTGAACTGGAAACAAAGTTTCTCAATCAGGACTCCAATAAATGTCGCAGGAGGTGCTTGATAAAACCATGCTTCCCTCTTCCAAACAAACTGACTTCTTCTACACCACTACCCTTTTAAATACAAGAGGTTCTAACGCTCACGCGCCCCCTAGTGGTGAGTAAGAAGAAAAAAAATACCAAAGTAACAGCTAATACTGTTACAAAATGTCCAGGTCCATTCATGAACCGGACGCTCGCCGCTGACGCTGAGGATCAGAACGGATTGATTGATTATGGTCTGGAAAATTACAGAAGATCAGCTAAATGGATTAAGATATTTTCCTCATCCCAACGTCCAGCCTGTCCCTATCTCTCGGTTGGGAGGTCAGCTTGACAGCTGGGTCCTGCTATCTTGCTTTCGTTCCCTGTGCACGGCCATATCTCCTTTCAAGGACAAGCCACAGAACTGAACTTTGAAAACATCTTAAGTTATGGCTAACATTCTCACACAAAGACTCTTACTCGCATCATACACACCTCACCCCATCCCTGCCCCCCATCCAACCGTCTGCCTCCCCTTTCCTCCTTCCTATCTCCCTTACTATTCCCAACAAAAAATACCATCACGTGACCACGTGTACTGTGTGTACTATGTATGTAATGTTTGCATGTATGCTTAGCAATCTGCATTTCTTTATTTCTGGAGAGCGTGTGGCGGCGCTTTAAATAGCTGCGGCTCGGAGGCTTGCTCCAAACTTCATTTCGTTGCATTGTACTTGTACATGTGTAATGACAATAAACTTGAATCTCATCTCATCTCATCTCATCTCTATACTGGGGCGTTAGGACCCACACAGACCAGGGTGATGCCCCTCCACTAACATCTCTATACTGGGGCGTTGGGACCCACACAGACCAGAGTGATGCCCCTCCACTAACATCTCTATACTGGGGCGTTAGGACCCACACAGACCAGGGTGATGCCCCTCCACTAACATCTCTATACTGGGGCGTTGGGACCCACACAGACCAGGGTGATGCCCCCCACTAACATCTCTATACTGGGGCGTTGGGACCCACACAGACCAGGGTGATGCCCCCCACTAACATCTCTATACTGGGGCGTTAGGACCCACACAGACCAGGGTGATGCCCCTCCACTTACATCTCTATACTGGGGCGTTGGGACCCACACAGACCAGAGTGATGCCCCTCCACTAACATCTCTATACTGGGGCGTTAGGACCCACACAGACCAGGGTGATGCCCCTCCACTAACATCTCTATACTGGGGCGTTGGGACCCACACAGACCAGGGTGATGCCCCCCACTAACATCTCTATACTGGGGTGTTAGGACCCACACAGACCAGGGTGATGCCCCTCCACTAACATCTCTATACTGGGGCATTAGGACCCACACAGACCAGGGTGATGCCCCTCCACTAACATCTCTATACTGGGGCGTTAGGACCCACACAGACCAGGGTGATGCTCCTCCACTAACATCTCTATACTGGGGCGTTAGGACCCACACAGACCAGGGTGATGCTCCCCCACTAACATCTCTATACTGGGGCATTAGGACCCACACAGACCAGGGTGATGCCCCCCACTAACATCTCTATACTGGGGTGTTAGGACCCACACAGACCAGGGTGATGCCCCTCCACTAACATCTCTATACTGGGGCGTTGGGACCCACACAGACCAGGGTGACGCCCCCCACTAACATCTCTATACTGGGGCGTTAGGACCCACACAGACCAGGGTGATGCCCCTCCACTAACATCTCTATACTGGGGCGTTAGGACCCACACAGACCAGGGTGATGCCCCTCCACTAACATCTCTATACTGGGGCGTTGGGACCCACACAGACCAGGGTGATGCCCCCCACTAACATCTCTATACTGGGGCGTTGGGACCCACACAGACCAGGGTGATGCCCCCCACTAACATCTCTATACTGGGGCGTTGGGACCCACACAGACCAGGGTGATGCCCCTCCACTAACATCTCTATACTGGGGCGTTGGGACCCACACAGACCAGGGTGATGCCCCCCACTAACATCTCTATACTGGGGCGTTGGGACCCACACAGACCAGGGTGATGCCCCCCACTAACATCTCTATACTGGGGCGTTGGGACCCACACAGACCAGGGTGATGCCCCTCCACTAACATCTCTATACTGGGGCGTTGGGACCCACACAGACCAGAGTGATGCCCCTCCACTAACATCTCTATACTGGGGCGTTAGGACCCACACAGACCAGGGTGATGCCCCTCCACTAACATCTCTATACTGGGGCGTTGGGACCCACACAGACCAGGGTGATGCCCCCCACTAACATCTCTATACTGGGGTGTTAGGACCCACACAGACCAGGGTGATGCCCCTCCACTAACATCTCTATACTGGGGCATTAGGACCCACACAGACCAGGGTGATGCCCCTCCACTAACATCTCTATACTGGGGCGTTAGGACCCACACAGACCAGGGTGATGCTCCCCCACTAACATCTCTATACTGGGGCGTTAGGACCCACACAGACCAGGGTGATGCCCCCCACTAACATCTCTATACTGGGGTGTTAGGACCCACACAGACCAGGGTGATGCCCCTCCACTAACATCTCTATACTGGGGCGTTAGGACCCACACAGACCAGGGTGACGCCCCCCACTAACATCTCTATACTGGGGCGATAGGACCCACACAGACCAGGGTGATGCCCCCCACTAACATCTCTATACTGGGGAGTTAGGACCCACACAGACCAGGGTGACGCCCCCCACTAACATCTCTATACTGGGGCGTTAGGACCCACACAGACCAGGGTGATGCCCCTCCACTAACATCTCTATACTGGGGCGTTAGGACCCACACAGACCAGGGTGATGCCCCCCACTAACATCTCTATACTGGGGCGTTAGGACCCACACAGACCAGGGTGATGCCCCTCCACTAACATCTCTATACTGGGGCGTTGGGACCCACACAGACCAGAGTGATGCCCCTCCACTAACATCTCTATACTGGGGCGTTGGGACCCACACAGACCAGGGTGATGCCCCTCCACTAACATCTCTATACTGGGGCGTTGGGACCCACACAGACCAGGGTGATGCCCCCCACTAAAATCTCTATACTGGGGCGTTGGGACCCACACAGACCAGGGTGATGCCCCCCACTAACATCTCTATACTGGGGCGTTGGGACCCACACAGACCAGGGTGATGCCCCCCACTAACATCTCTATACTGGGGGGTTAGGACCCACACAGACCAGGGTGATGCATCCCCCCCCCCCCCCCCCCCACTAACATCTCTATACTGGGGAGTTAGGACCCACACAGACCAGGGTGACGCCCCCCACTAACATCTCTATACTGGGGCGTTGGGACCCACACAGACCAGGGTGACGCCCCCCACTAACATCTCTATACTGGGGCGTTGGGACCCACACAGACCAGGGTGACGCCCCCCACTAACATCTCTATACTGGGGCGTTGGGACCCACACAGACCAGAGTGATGCCCCTCCACTAACATCTCTATACTGGGGCGTTAGGACCCACACAGACCAGGGTGATGCCCCTCCACTAACATCTCTATACTGGGGCGTTGGGACCCACACAGACCAGGGTGATGCCCCCCACTAACATCTCTATACTGGGGCGTTGGGACCCACACAGACCAGGGTGATGCCCCCCACTAACATCTCTATACTGGGGCGTTGGGACCCACACAGACCAGGGTGATGCCCCCCACTAACATCTCTATACTGGGGCGTTGGGACCCACACAGACCAGGGTGATGCCCCTCCACTAACATCTCTATACTGGGGCGTTGGGACCCACACAGACCAGAGTGATGCCCCTCCACTAACATCTCTATACTGGGGCGTTAGGACCCACACAGACCAGGGTGATGCCCCTCCACTAACATCTCTATACTGGGGCGTTGGGACCCACACAGACCAGGGTGATGCCCCCCACTAACATCTCTATACTGGGGTGTTAGGACCCACACAGACCAGGGTGATGCCCCTCCACTAACATCTCTATACTGGGGCATTAGGACCCACACAGACCAGGGTGATGCCCCTCCACTAACATCTCTATACTGGGGCGTTAGGACCCACACAGACCAGGGTGATGCTCCCCCACTAACATCTCTATACTAGGGCGTTAGGACCCACACAGACCAGGGTGATGCCCCCCACTAACATCTCTATACTGGGGTGTTAGGACCCACACAGACCAGGGTGAGGCCCCTCCACTAACATCTCTATACTGGGGCGTTAGGACCCACACAGACCAGGGTGACGCCCCCCACTAACATCTCTATACTGGGGCGTTAGGACCCACACAGACCAGGGTGATGCCCCCCACTAACATCTCTATACTGGGGAGTTAGGACCCACACAGACCAGGGTGACGCCCCCCACTAACATCTCTATACTGGGGCGTTAGGACCCACACAGACCAGGGTGATGCCCCTCCACTAACATCTCTATACTGGGGCGTTAGGACCCACACAGACCAGGGTGATGCCCCCCACTAACATCTCTATACTGGGGCGTTAGGACCCACACAGACCAGGGTGATGCCCCTCCACTAACATCTCTATACTGGGGCGTTGGGACCCACACAGACAAGAGTGATGCCCCTCCACTAACATCTCTATACTGGGGCGTTGGGACCCACACAGACCAGGGTGATGCCCCTCCACTAACATCTCTATACTGGGGCGTTGGGACCCACACAGACCAGGGTGATGCCCCCCACTAAAATCTCTATACTGGGGCGTTGGGACCCACACAGACCAGGGTGATGCCCCCCACTAACATCTCTATACTGGGGCGTTGGGACCCACACAGACCAGGGTGATGCCCCCCACTAACATCTCTATACTGGGGAGTTAGGACCCACACAGACCAGGGTGACGCCCCCCACTAACATCTCTATACTGGGGCTTTGGGACCTACACAGACCAGGGTGATGCCCCCCACTAACATCTCTATACTGGGGCGTTGGGACCCACACAGACCAGAGTGATGCCCCTCCACTAACATCTCTATACTGGGGCGTTAGGACCCACACAGACCAGGGTGATGCCCCTCCACTAACATCTCTATACTGGGGCGTTGGGACCCACACAGACCAGGGTGATGCCCCCCACTAACATCTCTATACTGGGGTGTTAGGACCCACACAGACCAGGGTGATGCCCCTCCACTAACATCTCTATACTGGGGCATTAGGACCCACACAGACCAGGGTGATGCCCCTCCACTAACATCTCTATACTGGGGCATTAGGACCCACACAGACCAGGGTGATGCTCCCCCACTAACATCTCTATACTGGGGCATTAGGACCCACACAGACCAGGGTGATGCCCCCCACTAACATCTCTATACTGGGGTGTTAGGACCCACACAGACCAGGGTTTCATTATATGCTATTAAACGTACATATACAAAATTGATTTTAGTCCAGTTTACTGTTTAATCTAAAAATCCTCTGCCAGAAAGTGCTGTTCATATTTATATAACGTTTTATTGTTTTAGTTTTATTTTCTTCCTTTTGTAATCTTAGTTTGAATGAATGATGACAAAAGTGAATAATACATGCCCTGTATGTCAATAAAAAAAAATAAATAAAAAAAAAAAAATAATAATATATATATATATATATATATATATATATATATATATATATATATATATATATATATATATATATATATATATATATATATATATATATATATATATATATATATTGTATTATTTTTTTTATGTTTACAAGACTTTCATTGATTTCAGATCACCTTAGGAATGTATACAACAACCTGAGAAAAGAGAAAACATAAAAGCCATGATATGAGAACCCTCATGCCCTCATGTAACCTTTATAACCTTCCAAATTCACAGCTGTTACCACATTCCCTGTTTGTGGTTTACAAAAGCATGATATTAATTGATGTATGATTCTTCAAAGAATTAATATCGTATGAGTTTTTGTAAAGCGTCTCAGGCACTTTGTATCACTGGGCTCCAACTCTCAGAGCACAATAATAGAGAGCTGAATCTGACAGAGTTACACTGTTAATACTGAGTTCAGTGGAGGAGCGGGATGTAGTCGATGCAAACCGACGGTCTGGTACATCCTCTCTGCTGTATGATCGAGCACCTTTATACAGTAAATACTGAGGTTCTGTGTTTGGATACTGTCTGTACCAGTAGAGATAGATGTCATTGCTGTTAGTTTCATATGAGCAGCTCAGGGTCACAGACTCTCCTTCCTCTTTGATTACATTAGTATTTCCTTCACTTGGTCCAATTCTATCAGCGAATCCGCCTGAAATACAGTCAATCAGGTCAATAGAGTAATATATCATGATCTAAGTATTTTTTATTGTTTTACTGTAGATTTACTTTACCTGAAACTGTGATGAGCATCATGAGTAGCATTTGCCTTTCCTCCATCGTAACTGAAGTCCACTTTAAAGATCAGAGTGTCTGTTTATTAAATTGATGTGTTAGATTTTCATCACTCGTTTATTGATTGTTGATTAATAAGTTGAGAAGCTGAATGAAGAGTGATGGAAGGATGAATGCACTGAGACGGAGTGAAGTTCTGATGGACTGATGTAGGTGTGGTTAGTGAAACATGCTCACGCTCTGAGCCTTAAAATGAATTGTTGAGCAGAGTTTTGTTCTGACAGCAGGTGCTCGTCTAATGTGAATAAAACTGGTTGAGGTTATGTGGCCTCCTAGTGTTGGAGCTCAGAACAGCATGTTTTGTCCATTCACTTTAAAATGTGGTCTGTGTTTGAGTAACTTTTATTGACATTTGTTTTATATATACAAACACTTGAGTGTTGTACTCACACACATCACACACAATCTTACAGGATTTACTAATATAAGAACGTTATAACAACATTTTAAGTATCTGTGTGATTTTTCACAGTACATAAACCCTTATCCCCACCTCTCGCTGGCTTTCTCCCATCTAAACCCTTTTTGTACAGCATGTGCTGAGTTTCCTGTGACTGTGGGCTCCAGAGCACAGTAATACACCGCAGAATGAGTTACAGCCGCTGAGGAGATCTCCAGATACACACTGCTGTTGCCTTTTATGTGAATGATTGAGATCCCAGCAACTGGAGGATCAGCTTTAGTAACTTTCCCATAGTAGTCCAGTATGAGGAACTGTGGTGGTGAACCTGCGTACTGGCGATACCAGTGAAGACCTCGAGCAGAACCGCTGTAGTTACAAGAGAGAGTCACACTGTCACCCTCCATAGCAAATGCATGATCGCTGTACGGTGTGATGACTTCTGTGGCTCTGGAACCTGCCGTTAAACACAGGGACATGAGAAAAGAAGTTTACAGATGTACATTCTCCATTCAAATGCAATAAAATTAATATACTGAAGTATTTTTGTCTCGATTTTTAGTCCAAACATCAAATAATTCTTAAAACAAGAACAACCAGACAAATTAAAAATTAAGTGAGTTTTCACTTAAAATAAGCAAAATAATCTGCCAATGGTGTAAAATAAAACATCTTAATTCAAACCGAAAATATGATTATTTTGCTTATTTTAAGGAAAAACTTTTATTTTTTCCCAGGACAATAACTTCTGCTTGTCTGGTAAATGCTTCTTAATGGAGGAATGTTTATATATTTGGACTGGAAACAAGACAAACAATACTCAGTAAGAAAAGCATGTTTTGCAGTGTATTTATTTATAAATGCCGCAAAAACTACATTTGTTCTACTACTCCCCTTGTAGGAATGCTCCAGCATATGCTCCTACCTTGAGCTGATGATATCAATATAATGAAATAGATCATCATGTTGGCTCAATATTCAGGTTTGAAGAGGAGACACAGAAACGTCAGATGATCCAGAGAGATTGTGAATGTTGGCAGTCCTGTATTGTCTCTCACAGTGACTGAGCTAAACTCCTCCTCCTCAGATTTACTCCACTCATCTCACAATATATGACAGACAAGGCTTTTCTAATGTGAATTACACATAAACACGATATAGATGTTTGCATGATAGACATATATGTGGATTCTATAACAATAATGACCCAGATCTGCAGAAAGTGTATTTTTGTTGCTTACAGTTAAGTTTGAAATGAAGACTTATTAATTATACACATTTTATTATATTATAACATGGAAATATGGTTTGCTGGATGTTTTTTAATATATATAATGGTAAAATGTCAGTAGAAATATCCTATGCTTTAATAGTTTTCCAGAATACAGTGATGTTATTGTACAGTGTGTGTGTGTGTGTGTGTGTGTGTGTGTGTGTGTGTGTGTGTGTGTGTGTGTGTGTGTTGTGTGTGTGTGTGTGTGTGTGTGTGTGTGTGTGTGTGTGTGTGTGTTTCCTCAGGTTTTTGTGCAGTGTGTGTGTGTGTGTTTCCTGTCACTGTGGGCTCCATGGCACAGTAGTACATCACTGAATCTGTGACTTTAGCAGAGGAGATCTCCAGATACACATGGGTTTTCTCTTCATTCAGTTTTGCAGAGAATCGAGGATCTTGATTCACAATTTCAGATTGTTGTATAACTTCCCCATTGGAGTGAAGAATAACGAACAGAAATTCAGGAGCGGATCCGAGATATTGGCGATACCAAAATAAACTTCTTGCTGAGGAGTAGCTACAGGAGAGACTTATAACGTCCCCTTCTGTCCCAAACATATGAGGTTCAACTGGTGTGATGACATTCCCAAAACTCACACCTGCAGAGGAAATGACCAACATTTGCCATCAAAGACATAAACAAATGAGAAAGAAAACTGAGCCTTGAGGGTTGGAATATAATACTCACAGGCAAGACACCAGAACAAAGCCCAAAGCAACAGCTTCATCTTCAGGATGTGTTAGTTCATCTGCATCACAGAGTGTTCCTGAGCCTTCACTCATCCTCTACAGAGCATCTCCAGCTTCAGCACCGCCTCTTAAAGCCACAGTTCTGACTTTATGAAGATGATCCTACAAAGAATATGTGCATGATGATCATTTACCCTCTAATTATTCATTATTATACATTTTAGCAAAGACCAATACACAAATCTTTTTAAGGTTAGTTTAACACTAGAACAGCCACGGGGTAAAATTATTATTATTATTATTATTATTATTATTATAAAATTTGCCCATGGCTCTTTTTCAAATGTACATAACAGATTTCCGATAAAATATCCAAGTCTCCCAGTCACTGACTTTTACTAAAACTGTGTTGTTTACAATCCCCTGTTGTTAAAAATTGTTTAGATAAAACCAGATTTAAAAACGGGGCATTTATACGTATAAGCGCCAGCAGGTCAAATTTACCCCGATATAATTCCTCTATTTTCGCGCTGTGTTTGAGCAACGCGTCGGCTTATGGTGGGCGTACACCGGTGCGAATTCTGATGGTCGGAAGATCGTATGTCCACGCACACGTCACGGGCGAGTTCATCTGAAAATCATACAGACGCAGGGATATACGACACGATTTTACTACCTGCCGATTTTCAGAAGCAATCCCACAAAGTATTTACTGTTTGGTACAAATGCAGGTTCATTTTCAGCACCAGAAAGTGGGCGTGTGTGAGAGACGGAGAGACAGGCTGAATCCGAAATCGTCCCGCCACTATTTGAAGGGACAGCCATTCGTAGTGGTGTCCGAAACCATAGTGGACGTTATTGAGTACACTCATTCAATCCCACAGTGCACCGCAATAACAAGTGTACAGCTGATGTACACACAACGGCTGACCGAATTCGCTCACTTGTTTTCATTCACTCCTTCAAGTGAACTGTAGCCTATTAGTGAACTAAAGTCGGTAATAGTGACTGAGGGTTTAGGGGGCGATTTCGGATTCGGCCACAGAGAGCATTAAGCCCAGTACACACTATAGCTAGCAAGACCTATACATACTGCATCTCACCTGATAACTGTAGCTCTTTGGCGAACCGCTGTAAATGTCATCACGGACGACCCTGTCATGATACACTGCTTGAGATGTCAACAGTGCTCGCTGTTCCTGCCAGAGTTCAGCGAGTGTATCCTCTTTTTCAACTGTCCAAATTCGTCGTGGCACTGCCATCATCGCTTCTTCTTCTGTGATTTTCCAGCTCCTAATTTGTCAACTTCAGATCGATCGACACATCGGCTCATTGAACCGCACACACGGCACGAATTCAAGCCGAAAGCTCCCGAACTTTTTTGACATGTTTAAAAATGATCGTGAGGTCGGGAGGTGCTCTTAACGAGGTCGGCTCATCTCCTAATTCCTCTCACACGCTGCGAGCCGCGGCCATACGAGCATCAACGTTTTCCACGCCATTGAAAAAAATCGCCTGTGAGCTCGTACGACAGCAAAAATCGCACCGTGTACGCCCGGCTTTACTGTAAACAGTCACACAACGCACGGTCAAATAAAGATGTTTTAGCCTATTTATAAATGCTCAAACTTTGGATTAATTATACATTTCTGTTTTGCAATTTTGTATTGAGTATTGTTTGCTACTGTGGTGCTATTTATTCAAGTCTGCCCGTTTCCTGAAAGAAAAAAAAAATCCGATATGATGTAATGAATAAAACAATTTTCATGATTATCCCAAGTTTATTGGTGTTGTTCTCTTATTCAAATTATAAATGATATAACTATACAAATGAATAATTAATTAGGTCAAACTGTGCGCTTGAATTTGTATGTTATCCTTATCGTAAGTTGTCATCTTATGCAGTGCTGTGAATTATTATTGCTCTTCATTGTCTATTTAGGGTATTTTAGTCATTTAAATAGCATGGGTTATCTTAATATGGGATTAATGACATTTTATTATAATATTACACCACCCAAATATGTATTTATTTCCATCTAATTCTCGTCGTCATTGCAGGCTGGTTTAGCCTATAGTCACCAAAAAGTGATTAGTGTAGCTGCATAAAATAGGATAAAACAACAGGACAAAAACACAGTTGATGACTAAAAATAATCATTTCATGACTCTATACATTAAAGACAGTGGCATAATACAGTGACATATTACATTTTTTAGCCGTATCAATACAGTAATAATCTGCATGGGTAAATTTTACTTATTTTACGTGCATGTTTTGCATCAAGGCCTATACTAATATTCCAGTTGTTCTGAGTTGTAAATGAGATTTCAGTAGAGATGTGTGATGTAACTGTGACCAGTTGTTCAGTTTATTCTGTTCACGGCAAAAAGAGATTTTCTTACTCCGCATTGTAGTCTTCCAGTACATCTTTCATCAAAATCTATCATTCTTAAATCAAGAAACATTTACTTGAGAAGCAACATGACTTGTCAACAAAAAGTATTGTTTTCTGAATCATTTGTCAAAGTTCAATGATTTTAAAGGTACAGTGTGTTTTTTAGGGGCATCTAGTGGTGAGATTGTGAATTGCACCCCTCCCTTCTTTATTGTGCAGTGTTGTTGTGTTTCCTCAGGTTATTGTGCAGTGTTGTTGCGTTTCCTCAGGTTATTGTGCAGTGTTGTTGTGTTTCCTCAGGTTATTGTGCAGTGTTGTTGCGTTTCCTCAGGTTATTGTGCAGTGTTGTTGTGTTTCCTCAGGTTATTGTGCAGTGTTGTTGCGTTTCCTCAGGTTATTGTGCAGTGTTGTTGTGTTTCCTCAGGTTATTGTGCAGTGTTGTTGTGTCTCCTCAGGTTATTGTACAGTGTTGTTGTGTTTCTTCCTCAGGTTATTGTGCAGTGTTGTTGTGTTTCCTCAGGTTATTGTGCAGTGTTGTTATGTTTCCTCAGGTTATTGTATGGCGTGTGTGTGTGTGTTTCCTCGGGTTATTGTACAGTGTTGTTGTGTTTCCTCAGGTTATTGTGCAGTGTTGTTGTGTTTCCTCAGGTTATTGTGCAGTGTTGTTGTGTTTCCTCAGGTTATTGTGCAGTGTTGTTGTGTCTCCTCAGGTTATTGTGCAGTGTTGTTGTGTTTCCTCAGGTTATTGTGCAGTGTTGTTGTGTTTCCTCAGGTTATTGTATGGCGTGTGTGTGTTTCCTCAGGTTATTGTGCAGCGTTGTTGTGTTTCCTCAGGTTATTGGGCAGTGTTGTTGTGTTTCCTCAGGTTATTGTATGGCGTGTGTGTGTTTCCTCAGGTTATTGTGCAGTGTTGTTGTGTTTCCTCAGGTTATTGGGCAGTGTTGTTGTGTTTCCTCAGGTTATTGTATGGCGTGTGTGTGTTTCCTCAGGTTATTGTATGGTGTGTGTGTGTGTGTGTTTCCTCAGGTTATTGTATGGCGTGTGTGTGTTTCCTCAGGTTATTGTTTGGCGTGTGTGTGTTTCCTGTGACTGTGGGCCTCAGAGCGCAGTAATACAGAGCGGAGTCTGACACAGATGCAGAGGAGATGATCAGATCCACATGGCTTTGCTCTTTTCTGTGACTGATGGATATTCCTGGAACGGGTGGATCAGCTGGAGTTGTTACCCCTGAATCTTCCAGAATGAGGAACTGTGTTGGTGAGTCTACGTATCGCCGATACCAGTGAACACCACGAGCAGAACCGCTGAAGTTACAAGAGAGAGTCACATTGTCACCCTCAAGTGCAAATACTCTCTCACTTCTCGGGCTGATGACTTCTGTGGCTCTGGAAGCTGCAAATTAAAGCGGCATTAAATATAGTTTTCAAACTCTTCTGTTGTAATAAAATGCATTTAACAATCGTATACCTTCAGTTGATGACAGCAGTATCATGATGTAGATGAACATGTTCACAGCAGCGGCTCCAGTGTTGTGTAGCTCATCTTTACCAGCTGTGCTGTGTCTGTGCTGAACTCCTCCTCCTGTCATGTGCACCTAAGAAAACATAGAAATTAAAGCCCAACCGATGTACTGTATTTTATCGGCTGATATTAGGCATTTTCCAAACTATCAGTATCGGCATTTATGATGGCCGATAAATGTCGTTTTTTTAAATAAAATAAAAAAATATAAAAACGGACAAAACACTGCTCAACCACATTATGAGTGTTTGCGTTTCATAGTTTGTCCACTAGAGGGCACTCTACAATGTGCCGGTTGGCAACACCAGCTGATCCTAAGTCATGCTGTGTGCCGCGAACATTCACAACTGAGATCATCCGTGAAGTGCATGGTAAGTTGGCAACTGTCACGAGACAGTTTAATTAAAAGAACATCTCCATCAGTTCTCTTAACTCAAGTAAGCATGACAAAATTTGTGACTGCCAAGTCCAGTTTTGCTGTTACATGTAATGCTGAGTTCAGACTGCACGATTTTCAAACTCGTAGGATCACTACTCTTTTCACACTCACTATCTGGGCCAGCATTCGGTCACTGCTGTGTTCACACAGACCGATGGATCGGCAACAGGGGGTTTCACACTGACCGATGGATCGGCGACAGGGGGTTTCACACTGACCAATGGATCGGCGACAGGGGTTTTCACACTGACCGATGGATCGGCGACAGGGGGTTTCACACTGACCGATGAATCGGCGACAGGGGGTTTCACACTGACCGATGGATCGGAGACAGGAGGTTTCACACTGACCGATGGATCGGAGACAGGAGGTTTCACACTGACCGATGGATTGGAGACAGGGGGTTTCACACTGACCGATGGATCGGCGACAGGGGGTTTCACACTGACTGATGGATCGGCGAGAGGGGGTTTCACACTGACTGATGGATCGGCGACAGTAGGTTTCACACTGACCGATGGATCAGCGACGGTGGGTTTCACACTGACTGATGGATCAGCGACAGTGGGTTTCACGCTGACTGATGGATCGGCGACAGGAGGTTTCACACTGACCGATGGATTGGAGACAGGAGGTTTCACACTGACCAATGATCGGCGACAGGAGGTTTCACACTGACTGAGGGATCGGAGACAGGGGGTTTCACACTGACCGATGGATCGGCGACAGGAGGTTTCACACTGACCGATGGATCTGAGACAGGAGGTTTCACACTGACCGATGGATCGGAGACAGGGGGTTTCACACTGACCGATGGATCGGAGACAGGAGGTTTCACACTGACCGATGGATCGGCGACAGGAGGTTTCACACTGACCGATGGATCGGCGACAGGGGGTTTCACACTGACCGATGGATCAGAGACAGGAGGTTTCACACTGACCGATGGATCGGAGACAGGGGGTTTCACACTGACCGATGGATCGGCGACAGGGGGTTTCACACTGACCGATGGATCAGAGACAGGAGGTTTCACACTGACCGATGGATCGGAGACAGGAGGTTTCACACTGACCGATGGATCGGCGACTGGAGGTTTCACACTGACCGATGGATCAGCGACAGGGGGTTTCACACTGACCGATGGATCGGAGACAGGAGGTTTCACACTGACCGATGGATCTGAGACAGGAGGTTTCACACTGACCGATGGATCGGAGACAGGAGGTTTCACACTGACCGATGGATCAGAGACAGGGGGTTTCACACTGACCAATGGATCGGAGACAGGAGGTTTCACACTGACCGATGGATCAGCGACAGGGGGTTTCACACTGACCGATGGATCGGAGGCAGGGGGTTTCACACTGACCGATGGATCGGAGACAGGGGGTTTCACACTGACCGATGGATCAGAGACAGGGGGTTTCACACTGACCGATGGATCGGCGACTGGAGGTTTCACACTGACCGATGGATCGGAGACAGGGGGTTTCACACTGACCGATGGATCGGCGACTGGAGGTTTCACACTGACCGATGGATCAGCGACAGGGGGTTTCACACTGACCGATGGATCGGAGACAGGAGGTTTCAAACTGACCGATGGATCGGCGACTGGAGGTTTCACACTGACCGATGGATCGGAGACAGGAGGTTTCACACTGACCGATGGATCGGAGACAGGGGGTTTCACACTGACCGATGGATCGGCGACAGGGGGTTTCACACTGACCGATGGATCGGAGACAGGAGGTTTCACACTGACCGATGGATCGGCGACTGGAGGTTTCACACTGACCGATGGATCGGCGACAGTGGGTTTCACACTGACCGATGGATCAGCGACAGTGGGTTTCACACTGACTGATGGATCAGCGACAGTGGGTTTCACACTGACCGATGGATCAGCGACAGTGGGTTTCACACTGACCGATGGATCAGCGACAGTGGGTTTCACACTGACTGATGGATCAGCGACAGTGGGTTTCACACTGACTGATGGATCAGCGACAGTGGGTTTCACACTGACCGATGGATCAGCGACAGTGGGTTTCACACTGACTGATGGATCAGCGACAGTGGGTTTCACACTGACTGATGGATCAGCGACAGTGGGTTTCACACTGACTGATGGATCAGCGACAGGGGGTTTCACACTGACCGATGGATCGGCGACAGGGGGTTACACACTGACCGATGGATCAGCGACAGGAGGTTTCACACTGACCGATGGATCGGAGACAGGAGGTTTCACACTGACCGATGGATTGGAGACAGGAGGTTTCACACTGACCAATGGATCGCCGACAGTGGGTTTCACACTGACCGATGGATCAGCGACAGGAGGTTTCACACTGACCGATGGATCGGAGACAGGAGGTTTCACACTGACCAATGATCGGCGACAGGAGGTTTCACACTGACTGAGGGATCGGAGACAGGGGGTTTCACACTGACCGATGGATCTGAGACAGGAGGTTTCACACTGACCGATGGATCGGCGACAGGGGGTTTCACACTGACCGATGGATCGGAGACAGGAGGTTTCACACTGACCGATGGATCGGCGACAGGAGGTTTCACACTGACCGATGGATCGGCGACAGGGGGTTTCACACTGACCGATGGATCAGAGACAGGAGGTTTCACACTGACCGATGGATCGGAGACAGGAGGTTTCACACTGACCAATGATCGGCGACAGGAGGTTTCACACTGACTGAGGGATCGGAGACAGGAGGTTTCACACTGACCGATGGATCTGAGACAGGGGGTTTCACACTGACCGATGGATCAGAGACAGGAGGTTTCACACTGACCGATGGATCGGAGACAGGAGGTTTCACACTGACCAATGATCGGCGACAGGAGGTTTCACACTGACTGAGGGATCGGAGACAGGAGGTTTCACACTGACCGATGGATCGGAGACAGGGGGTTTCACACTGACCGATGGATCGGAGACAGGGGGTTTCACACTGACCGATGGATCAGAGACAGGAGGTTTCACACTGACCGATGGATCGGCGACAGGAGGTTTCACACTGACCGATGGATCGGCGACAGGGGGTTTCACACTGACCGATGGATCAGAGACAGGAGGTTTCACACTGACCGATGGATCGCGACAGGGGGTTTCACACTGACCGATGGAGCAGAGACAGGAGGTTTCACACTAACCGATGGATCGGAGACAGGAGGTTTCTCACTGACCGATGGATCGGCGACTGGAGGTTTCACACTGACCAATGGATCGGAGACAGGAGGTTTCACACTGACCGATGGATCAGCGACAGGGGGTTTCACACTGACCGATGGATCAGCGACAGGGGGTTTCACACTGACCGATGGATCAGCAACAGGGGGTTTCACACTGACCGATGGATCAGCGACAGGGGGTTTCACACTGACCGATGGATCGGAGACAGGGGGTTTCACACTGACCGATGGATCGGAGACAGGGGGTTTCACACTGACCGATGGATTGGAGACAGGAGGTTTCACACTGACCGATGGATCGGAGACAGGGGGTTTCACACTGACCGATGGATCGGCGACTGGAGGTTTCACACTGACCGATGGATTGGAGACAGGGGGTTTCACACTGACCGATGGATCGGAGACAGGGGGTTTCACACTGACCGATGGATTGGAGACAGGGGGTTTCACACTGACCGATGGATCGGCGACTGGAGGTTTCACACTGACCGATGGATCTGAGACAGGAGGTTTCACACTGACCGATGGATCTGAGACAGGAGGTTTCACACTGACCGATGGATCGGAGACAGGGGGTTTCACACTGACCGATGGATTGGAGACAGGGGGTTTCACACTGACCGATGGATCAGCGACAGGGGGTTTCACACTGACCGATGGATCAGAGACAGGAGGTTTCACACTGACCGATGGATCGGTAGGAAGAATCACAGACAACTCTCTCCTGAGCACAAAGTACGTTTCACAACCAAATGCATGTGAGATGTGACAAGTAAACAATGCGAGATTGCGCGTGCGTCAGACCGGAGTTCTCACGCAAGACTAGAATTGTTATTAAAAAAGATAAACTGCAGAAAGTTTTCGATCCAATATGTCTGTGCGCTGATTTGCAGCGAAAAGGAGAAAAAGAAATAAGATTATGGCGGAGGAAATGGTTGGGGAGATGCTGGGAGCAATGATTGTGTTCTGCAAATAGAGTTTGAGGTAAATAAATGATTTAGCACCGTGCTGCTGCTGCGGCTGGTCAAGCACATGTTTGTTCTTTATTTCTGTTTGATAGAATTGTAAATATATTTATTAAAATACTGATATTATACAACTCCCCCCCGAACCTCCCGCTGCCCTGTATCTTGCTCTCTCATTGGCTGTCGGTCATCATATATGTCATTTTCAGTCAGAACTCATTTCACACAGCAGGAGTTTGAATCGTCGACAGGTCCAGATATCTAGCATGCCAAATATCTCACGGGCGTCTGTGACTCATCGGCGATTCTCTCAGATCGCGTCTTTGATCCTTCACACTGCGTGATTTCGGGCATTTGTCTGCGATTTCGCAAAACCTGTCGATGAGTCAAAACCGGGCCTAAAATCGTGCAGTGTGAACTCGGCATAAGCCAAGAGTGAAACGGAATTAGCTAGTACTTGCGTTAGGTTGTTACAGTGCAGTCGACTGACTGTCAGTCTAACTCAGACAATGTGACTGAATAAGATGTATTTCTTTAATAGCGTGACAGTTTTGTACTACAACCTGCCTGACTCAGTACACTACCTCATACACTGTATATAGTTTATATTTTGCTGTTGTTGTTATTTATCAGAACTTATAAAACTTAACTGAATATTTTTTTCCAGTCTTGCTCAAAGTTATATTTATGAAGCTTACCACGTCTATTAATACTGGTAAACTTTGATTTTGATTTCGTCCAAAGGACTTTAAGTTTCATATCTTAAGTTTGTATTTTTATACATTTTATTTATTAGAACTTTAATATATTTTTATGTTCCTCTGTTCTGTTGTGACAATAAAACAAACAAGTTTATTTTAAAACTGCATTCTCATATTATTTTAGAGAGGCTGAGGAATCATGAATAACTACAAATAACTAATGTAAGGCAAATCTGTTTAAGTTTTTTTACGCATTTCTGTTTTTTTCTTTTTTAAATATATATCGGCCGATATATCGGAATATCGGATTTTCACCAAATATTTGTATGGGTATCGGCCTTAAAAATCCTTTATCGGTCAGGCTCTAATAGAAATGGCCATACAGTAGCTGTAGCTGTTTAAATACAATATCTAGCTATAACCATTTTGCTCATTCACAGTGTTGGGCACGTTACTTTAAAAAAGCAATTAGTTATAGTTACTAGTTACTTCTTACAAATAGTAACTGAGTTAGTAACTGAGTTACATAATTTTAAAAGTAACTAATTACCAAGAAAAGTAATTACTGCGTTACTTTTTTTTTTTCAAATGTTCAAATATGGTCAAATAATGGTCAAATAACTTGGATGCCCCCAATATTAAATATGTTAAATGAATGAATTAGACACTAAATAGAATAAATTATTATTATAAAACATTGTGCATTAATGTAGGCTACACTATTGCTGTGGGACAATCTGAGAGACACCTATCAAATACAATAAATTATTGTAATGTCCTGCCTCCTGCTGTGTCTGTTGCTGTAGCTCAAGTCTGTACTGCCCTACAAAGGCTAAGTGCAGTAACTACGCAAACACTGAAACTGAGAAAAATGGCTTTAAAGTTTTTACACCAGCCAGTCAAACATGTTGTGGGTAGATTAGTGGTAATGCATTCATGTATTGCCTTCTTAGGAAGACATTTTTTATAGATAAAAACCATGACCACCGATGTGATCTTTGACCCCCAAAATGCAGATACTGCACTCTGCCTTTGGATGACCTTAAACAACTTAAACACTATTGCAAAGGCAAAGTGTAGTATCTACAAACTAAATGTGTTCATCCAACTTTTTTTCATGCATCTTAATACATGTTTATAGTAATAATAAACTTTATATAATACAGAATTTAAATTTTCGGTTGAACTATCCCTTTAATGGCCATACATCATTTCCTAGAATTAGAGGTTAGAGAGTAAGTTAATTTACGTATTTCTTCTCCCTTTACCCTAACTTCTAAGCTATTCTCAAACATGTACATTTCCTATTTATGCTATCTACACCCTTAAAGCTATAATTAATAATTAAAATATAATTATTATGTATTCTTAGCTAGCCTATCTGTGAAATCCCAAAAATTGATTGGCACTTTTTTTGTATATTAAGTAGCCTACGAAATTAGTGCGTGAAAATAGAGTACTTTCAGTACATTATGCAAGTGTACTTTTTCACCTAGTGTGCTTGCTGTCGGCCGGCTGCGCTGCGCTCGACCGGTTGTCACCTGCTGACTGGCGCCGCTAACTTTTAGAGTAACTTTGTCTAACAAGATAACTTTACCAGACCCAGCTAACTTTTTAAGGAGTAACCCCTGTCAATAAAATTGGATTAGCTGCCTGAAACGGAGAGATGTCCGAATCAACAAACACCAACGTGATTAAATCGGATTATCTTTACGTTGTCAGAGGATATTGCCTTTAATAGAGCAGCACAGGTTAGTCAAAATTTGCTAGCGGCTGGCTAGTAAATGTTAACTGAAAATAAAGCTGTCAGTTGCCTTACTATGAGTTATTATTTTGCTATCTTCCTTACCAGTCTTTGAATATTTGCGTTTTAACGCGAGTTCAAACATCATATGGCTGCAGGATTGTTTCTTTGTGTTACGATCGGGGCAAACCGCATAAGTTACAATCCCCATTGTGACAAGGCTGAAACCGCAGTATCTGCAGTGTCAAGAACGGGGAAACAAAGCTAGAACGCAGTAACATCACTTACTGCGGTTTGCCTTGGTATTGGCTTGGATTTTGTAGTTACTGCAATTTTGACATGCTTGTTTCTCTAAAACTGGACAAAATTGAACCTGCAAACTTTGTCACAAGACAGAACAGATGTCACAAAGCCCATTTCAAGTCTTAACTCAATTTTGACCAAATGTGTAGTTACTGCGCTTAGCCTTTGGACGGCAGTGTAGCTCTGTAGAGCCTTGCTTACGTTTGAATCTTTATTTTGATATTTCCTCTTTCTTCTACTGCTAAATATAACTTACTCATCACCATACATTGTTTAAAAATTGTCTATCACGTTAAATTTGACATCGCTAGCTTTTAATCTAAATCACCATCACACGTTAGCATTTCGCTACCCTGTTAGCTTGTTATCTCTGCACCCGGGTCTCCCTTTTTCTGAGTTCATAACTTGGATCAGTAAATTGTGTCCAGCAAACGATTGTGGTAAGTGGTAAGTTGGATTAATCAACAAACACGGTAAGTCATGTCTTCTCCTGTCATTATCACTTGCAGCGCATGCCACATGTTCAGTATAGGCTTCTCCGCTGGCGAACAGGGCTTCACATGTGATAAATGTAAGGAGATAGTTAGGCTGACGGAGAAGATTTCAGAATTAGAAACACGCATCCATACTTTATCTGAGAGTAGTGAGGATGTAACAGCTTTAGACACTGATTTGGATGCGAATAGCTTAGTGAACTCTGTACATTCTTCGGTTCCGGCTGCAGGGCCCTCGCAGCAGGGAAACTGGGTAACAGTGAGACGGCATATTCGCAGACCAAAGAACCGCTTTTCCGTTCCGGTTAGAACATCAAACAGGTTCTCCCCTCTCAGTGAAGCACCCACTGAGTATCCTGTTGAAAGTGCCCTAGTCATTGGCAATTCTATTATACGGAACGTGAAGATAGAGACACCAGCCACCATAGTCACTTGTTTACCGGGAGCCAGAGCACCTGACATCAAAGCACAGTTAAAAGTGCTGGCTAAAGCTAATCGTAAATTCTCTAAGATTATTATTCACGTCGGCACTAATGATGTTCGACTTCGCCAGTCGGAGATCACCAAAATTAACATTAAAGAGGTGTGTGAACTCGCTAGTACGATGTCAGTTCGTGTTAATTGTTCTGGACCGCTCCCTGAAAAAAGGAGTGATGAGATAGTTAGCAGACTATCATCACTCAATGGCTGGTTGTCTAAGTGGTGTCTGCAAAATAACATAGGGTTCATAGACAATTGGAAAAGTTTTTGGGGCAGACCTGACCTGTTGAAGAAGGATGGCATCCATCCCTCTTGGGGTGGTGCCGCTCTTCTCTCTAGTAATTTGGCACATAGTCTTAGAGCTAAACCTTGACTCACTAGGGCCCAGGTCAGGAAGCAGACAAACTGGCTAAACCGACCGTCTGCTAGCTGTCTCACGTTACCGGAGTCAGATAAATCCCAGCACATAGAGACTCTTTCACCTAGATATTATCATATAGAGACTGTGTCTGTTCCCCGAATTAGTAAATACAAAAAAACATCAAAACCATTCAACAGTAAAAATGTAATTGATGTCCAACAAATAAACAAAAGATATAATACAGATGAACAATTGATAAAGCTTGGGTTGCTGAATATTAGATCCCTTTCCCCAAAAGCGCTTATTGTTAATGATATTATTACAAATAATAATCTAGATGTGCTCTGTTTGACAGAAACCTGGCTAAAACCTGACGACTACATTACCTTAAATTAGTCCACCCCCCAAGATTATTGTTATAAACATGAGCCGCGTCTGAAAGGTAAAGGGGGAGGGGTTGCTGTAATTTATAATAATATCTTCAGTATTACTCAGAAGTCTAGTTTCAAATATAATTCCTTCGAAGTTTTGGTGCTTTATGTAATGCTATGTAGTGCACATGATAAAACCCGTTCAACATTTGTGTTAGCTACTGTATACAGGGCACCAGGGCATAATACAGACTTTATCAAAGAATTTTCTGATTTTCTATCAGAGTTAGTACTGGCCGTAGATAAAGCACTAATTGTTGGTGATTTTAATATCCATGTAGACAACGGAAAAGACGTATTGGGATTAGCATTTAAAGACACACTAAACTCTATTGGAGTTAGGCAACACGTGTCAGGAGCCACTCATCGCCATAATCATACTTTAGACCTAATATTGTCACATGGAATAAATGTTGATACCGTTGAAATTCTGCAGCAGAGCGATGACATCTCAGATCATTACTTAGTATCATGTATAGTTAATTTAGCTAAGGTTGCAAAGCTGCCCCCTCGCTTCAAAAATGGCAGGACAATCACTGCCGCTACTAAAGATTGCTTTTTAAATAATCTTCCTCATCAGTATCATCTCCTCAGCATCCCAGATAGTATAGGAGAACTTGATGTTGCAACAGAAACTATTGACTCTCTCTTTTTCAGTACTTTAGACACAGTTGCTCCTCTGCGCTTAAAGAAGATTAAAGAAAATAGTCCAACGCCGTGGTACAACGAGCACACCCGGGCCCTTAAAACAGCAGCCACACTGTAAAATCCAACAGTTGTTCTTACTAAGACTTTTTTAGTAAACTTTACTTAATGTCCAATAATTTGTTGACCTTACTTAAAACAAGTAAGTAACCTGAACTATTTGCCTGCTATGCCTTCGTTACTTAGAAAACTCAAGTAAACATTACTTGACTGGTTTGAGTACCATTTTGCCAAAGCAAAAAAACAAGCGGGTGGACGGGCGGACGGGCAAAGTGTTTTTGAGGCGGGGCAATTTTTTCTAGACTTATCACTCATTTCCTCCACTTCTTCTCACCATAATTGTGACTAGTGTTCCCTTTGGTTGGACACTTGGAACTTCATTCATATTATAGTAATTAACTTCCTATTAATGCAGCAATGCAACAAGAAAGTGATTTTAAAACAAGAGAAGTAATATATATATATATATATATATATATGTGTATATATATATATATATATATATATATATATATATATATATATATATATATATATATATATATAATGTAATAAAAATGTAATATTTGTCCATTAATGATATAGAACATAACTATTATTCATGTCAAATAATGACCTTTTAACATTTTTTTTGCTAATATTTATGGCATAACCTTTTAATTGAGTTGATATAATCCCTCTATGTTTGTCACAATATCATTTGACCATGCTCGAGTGTGTCACACACACACTTCAACATTCAGCATGCAAAACACAACAATGGTAACAAGGATTTTTTTTTAAATTTTTTATTTTTTTTATTATTAATACGACCTTTACTATTTTACTTGCTGTCATTATTGGGGTTATACTGACAAAAGACAAATAGTAAAATAAAGGCAAACATAGTAAAACGAAGCAATTAATTTATTCATGCCACAATGCACTCTGGGAGTACACTTCCTCAGATCCCAGATAGAATTAAGTTGACAAAACTTAAACGGTTTAAGTAAGAACAACTTAATGCAATTAAGTAATGCTTACTTAATTGAATTAAGGCAACAAGTTTGCACAATTTAATTAAGTAAACTGAACTAATTAGTTTTTACAGTGCAGAAAAAATGGAGCGCAGCTGGAAGAAAACAAAATTAGAGGTATTTCGTAATTCGTGGAAAGAGCACATGATCACATACAGAAAGGCCGTAAAAACTGCTAGATCTGCTTATTTCTCAACTCTCTTGGAAGAAAACAAACACAACCCAAGGTATTTATTCGATACAGTGGCTAAATTAACCAAAAATAAAGCTTCAACTTCTGATGATTGTAAACAGCACAGCAGTAATGACTTTATGAACTTCTTCATATGTAAGATTAATAATATTAGGAAAAAATTTTTAACCATGCAGCCGTCTACTACAGTATCACATCAGACAGAGCATTGTAGTGTCACTGAGGAAAAATTACACTCATTCACTGCTATAGGAGAAGAAGAATTGGCTAAACTCGTTAAATCATCAAAATCGACAACATGTATGCTCGACCCTATACCAACTAGGCTATTAAAAGAGATGCTACCAGAGGTCATAGATCCTCTTCTTAATATTATTAATTCATCTTTGTCATTAGGATATGTACCGAAAACTTTTAAGTTGGCTATTATTAAACCACTTATTAAAAAACCGCAACTTGATCCTACAGAATTAGTCAATTATAGACCAATCTCAAATCTACCCTTCCTGTCAAAAATACTTGAAAAGGCAGTGTCTTCACAATTATGTTCCTTTTTAGAAAGAAATGGTATCTGTGAGGATTTCCAGTCAGGATTTAGACCGTATCATAGCACTGAGACTGCTCTCATCAGAGTTACAAATGATTTACTCTTATCATCCGATCGTGGCTGTATCTCTCTATTAGTGTTACTCGATCTTAGTGCTGCATTTGATACCATCGACCACAACATTCTTTTGAATAGACTCGAAAATAATGTAGGTATTAGTGGAATTGCTTTATCATGGTTTAAATCATACCTATGCGACCGTTATCAGTTTGTAGTTGTAAATGAAGATATGTCACACCGATCGCAAGTTCAGTATGGAGTACCACAAGGCTCAGTGCTAGGACCGCTGCTCTTCACCCTGTACATGCTACCACTGGGAGATATCATTAGGAAGCATGGCGTTAGTTTTCATTGTTATGCTGACGATACTCAGCTCTATTATTCTTCACGCCCTGAAGAAACTTGCCAATTCACAAGATTAACGGAATGCAGAGCTGATATAAAACATTGGATGACTGGTAATTTCCTGCAACTCAATTCAGAAAAAACTGAATTTTTAATTATTGGACAAAAAAGCTCCACAAGTAGTAAACTAGAATACTGTCTAACACTTGATGGCTGTTCTGTCAAGTCCTCGTCGTCAGTGAGGAACCTGGGTGTGCTCTTTGATACCAATCTTTCGTTTGAAAGCCACGTTTCTAGCATCTGTAAAACTGCTTTCTACCATCTTAAAAATATATCTAAATTACGGCACATGCTCTCAATGCAAAATGCTGAACAGTTAGTTCATGCGTTCATGACCTCAAGGTTAGATTATTGTAATGTCTACTGGGTGGTTGCCCTGCTCGCTTAATAAATAAACTCCAGCTGGTCCAAAACGCAGCAGCTCGAGTTCTTACTAGAACCAGGAAGTATGACCATATTAGCCCAGTTCTGTCAACACTGCACTGGCTGCCTATTAAACATCGCATACATTTTAAAATCTTACTTATTACTTACAAAGCACTAAATGGTTTAGCTCCCCAATATTTGAGCGAGCTCTTAACATATTATACTCCATCACGTCTACTGCGGTCTCAAAATTATGGCCAGTTGATAATACCTAGAATATCCAAATCAACTGCAGGCGGTCGATCCTTTTCCTATTTAGCTCCGAAACTCTGGAACAGTCTTCCTAACATTGTTCGGGAAGCAGACACACTCTGTCAGTTTAAATCTAGACTAAAAACACATCTCTTTACTGTGGCATACACATAAAACACTTTTTCAATTAAATGATTGTTAGGCTGCATTAACTAGGTCAGCCGGAACCGGGAACACTTCCCATAACACCTGATGTACTCGTGACATCATCAGAAGAATGGCATCTACGCTAATGATAGTCTCTCTGTTTTATCCCGAGGTTTACTGCAGTCAGCCGGATCCGGGCCGTATCCAGTTCAGATGGTGGACCTGCGCCCAGAGAAGACCAACACATGACCCTGAAGTGTCTGAGAGACCGTGATTAGACTCCCCCTGCAACTGCCTCATCGACACGGCATCTCAATAAACCCGTCTCCGGCGTGTTGACTCAGATTGTTCGAATATTACAATTAAATAATACTTAAATCGATATGTCATCCTCAATAAAACCCGTCTCCAGCGTGTTGCCTCCGATCATTCGAATATTGCACTTTAATAATTATTTAATCAACATCATCCTCAATAAACCCGTCTCCAGCATGTTGCCCCCGGTCCCTCGAATATTCTGATCTATTATGACCTCTATTATGAGCTGTAAAGCTGCCAGAATAATAATAATAATACGCTGTTTGTTAATTGGCCAGAGGAGAACTGGCACCCCGACTGAGCCTGGTTTCTCCCAAGGTTTATTTTTCTCCATTAGGTCACCTAATGGGGTTTTGGTTTCCTTGCCACTGTTGCCTCTGGCTTGGTGTGCTCAGTTGGGGACACAAAATTTTTCAACTAAACATTGAAATAAATCTTTTAATAAACTAAATTAACCATTTAAACTAAATTACTGATCGAATTATTGATCTAAAGCCCACACTGTCACTGGTAATTGAAATGAACTGATGACATCAGCGTTTTCTCCAGAATGGCTATACAGCTGAATAAAATTATGCTGCATTATTTTCCTGTTTAACACTGTAAAGCTGCTTTGAAACAATCTACATAGTTAAAAGCGCTATATAAATAAAGTTGACTTGACTTGACTTGACTAAATATTATCAGTAGACCTACTATAGTGTAAATATTGTGTAAAGGTTTTCAGTACTATACTAGACCCTTTTCACATTTTCCGGGTTTCTCAGAGCGGAAGTCATCATAGTTGGGTTAAATATTATAGCTGTGAATGCGAATACATTAAATATTTTTTTGTGTGCCCATTTGCTCACATAGCAAAAAAAAAACGCCACAGTAGTGATTTCACAACTTTCAAAAAGAGGGAAAAAATAGAGTGAGATTGATAATGGCAGTGAAAAGAGAGAAATATGTTAATTTTTACCATCACTCCCATAGACGCCATTACTAAACATCCTCACAGCAGCGGTAACGTTTTTATTGTAATTTGATGCAAAAGTAATAAAATACAAAGTATTAGTGTTATAAATGTAGCCTACATATATATATATATATATATATATATATATATATATATATATATATATATATATATATATTTAAAAAAAATGAAAATACAAAAAACGTTGCAGGATTTACAATATTGATGACCGTTAAAACGCGTCATCACAGTCTGTGAAAAGGGTCTAATACTTGCCACCGGTGTGGAGAGACTCTTTCTTACTGAGCATATTTGCACATATTTGTTACATAAACATTCTTACCTTTCACCTCAACGAGGGAAAAGTAGCGCTTATAGCTACTTCCAGTTTGCGAAAGCTACCTTTGAAGTTGTTGGACTTGCCATCACTCCTCCTAGTCGTGTGTGACTTTGCATATGTGTGTGAGTGTGTGTGTGTGTGTGTGTGTGTGTGTGTGTGTGTGTGTGTGTGTGTGTGTGTGTGTGTGTGTGTGTGTGTGTGTGTGTGTGTGTGTGTGCGTGTGTGTGTGTGAACTCAACCTATCAACCTCAACCTTGTCTCCCACCCACCAATCATCATCAGTTATGTGTACCAAACAACACGCATGACATGCACACACGCGCAAACACACACACACACACACACACACACACACACACACACACACCACCGTTGCACGTCCGACTGACAGTGAGCCTGTTCGGATGAAACCGCTTCAGTGAGCTCAATTATAGCCGATCGGATTATAACGCCGCATTTTATTCTCAGTAACGCTAACGGCGTTGTAAAGGGAGAAACAGTAATTTGTTTGATTACTCGTTAATGAAAAAAAGAATTGCGTTAGTAACGCCGCTTATCTATAATGCCGTTATTCCCATCACTGCTCATACATGTGAGTTTCTATAGTTTTTAATGAGATCATCATTAGGAATTCATACAACATAATATGAGAAAACAAACCAGATAACATGAAAAGCCCTTGTGTAAACTTCTTACCTCCCAAATTCACAGCTGTTACCACATGCTCTGTTTGTGGTTCACACAACCTTGGTGTGTTTTGATACTGATTGATTAAAGACTCTTCAAAGAATTAATATCGTATGAGTTTTTGTAAAGCGTCTCAGGCTCTTTGTGTCACTGGGCAACTTCTAGAGCACAATAATAGAGAGCTGAATCTGACAGAGTTACACTGTTAATACTGAGTTCAGTGGAGGAGCGGGACGTAGTCGACTGAAACCGACGGTCTGATATATCCTCATAATTCTCTGATCGAGCACCTTTGGCCAGTAAATACTGAGGTTCTGTGTTTGGATACTGTCTGTACCAGTAAAGCAAAACATTATCACTGTTAGTTTCATATGAGCAGCTCAGCGTCACAGACTCTCCTTCTCTCATGATCATATTAGTATTTTCTTCTCTTGGTCCAATTCTATCAGCAAATCCACCTGAAATATTTAAAATATATTATTATATTAAATTTTTATGCAACATGACCTAATACAGATTTCTTAAGGGGTTTGTAGTATTTCAAGTATTTTACCTGAAGCGGTGATGAGTATCATGAGTAGCATCTGTCTGTCCTCCATGTTAACCACCAAATTACACTTAAATCTTGAAACTGTTAATTTATAGTATTATCAAACTGATTTATTTGAAAGATTGAATTAATGAAAATGAAAAGAATGGTAGAAGCTGGTAGAATGAAGCACTGAGTGAAGTTCTGCTGTATATTAATAATGTGGGTGTGGTTTGTGAAATATGAAATAGGCTCTGCTCATCAATGAGTATTGAACTATTGGACTTCATACTTACACTCTAACCATATTTGAAAACATGTTTAATATATCTAATGCAAATAAAGCAAGTACATGTATAGACTTTCACGTTATGAATTATTAGTTGACATTCACCACATTCAGTTCACTTCTTAGTTATCATCAGGAAACATCAGAAACATGCTTGTAAAATATGAATTAAGCATAACTTGTGAGTTTATGTGGTCCCCTTCTGTTGAAACTCAGAACAGCATATTTTGTACATTTATTTTTATGTCTAGAATGGTAAATGTTACTTTTATTTATTTATTTAGTTTTTGTTGTTATGGTTCGTCTGTTAAGAAATATAAACTAAATATAATCTTTCATCTCTCTCAGATATAATTCTACAGATATCAGATGAGAAATATGAATTTTGAACTGGAAATTACATATTAAAGGGGTGATGAATTGAGAAATCCACTTTGATGAGTGTAATACTGGTTTTTTTTTTTTTGTCTGTTTGCTCCAACATTTTGTTCAGTTCAATAAGTTTAATTTCAGTCAGAATTACCTTTATTTCTTGTGAGAATTCCCTAAACCTGTTGTTTGTCTGTTGGCCTTCCATTTCCAGGCTGTACCATCAAACAGTCTGTTTTTTTAAAACTGTTTTTTGTAGAATTAGCATGCTCCTAATTGGACTGAACCATGTGTAGTTTTGTCTGGGGGGAGGGGGAATAACAGCTGAATGTTTTTTTTTTCTTTTCCTTTTTAAATTCTTTATCTAGTGTGTTTAAGTACCCATGGGTTTATACTGATTGTTATTTGTGTATATGTTTAGTGTTTTATTATTTTTATACTTTTGTGTATATGGCATTCTATGGTTGGCCCCGGCTTGTTATGGTACAGGTGGTACAGGTCGAGGGTGGAGCTAGCCTTATAAATGGGGAGCTGTAGAGCTTAAGGACCAGTCTTGGTCTGTTAATGGCCAAAGGATAGACCTGTTGCAGATTGGGCCAAATTACCTGGTATAGCCTTTCTTTGCACATTATTGCAGTTTTGTTTTGTTCAGGTTTTTTTTGTATTTCAGTATGTGACCCTGTAAATATATATTTTTTTCTCATTTTTCATATTAATAAAACCACCTTCTTTGGGATCCACCGAACCTCTGTCCAGCTTGTTATTTTTTTTTCTTTCTATGACCACTGGGCCATCTCTTACAGAGGCCTATGTGGAGGTAAACCGGATCGAATATCCAAGCAATAAACATCACTGCATAAGCTTCCTTCGCATTCTAATATTAGGAATGTGTGGTTGAACTTTATTTTTAAATAAGATCCAGCTCATGTGGTGCGCATTTTCTCCTTCATTTCACCACGGATTCGTTTGTAAACAAGAGACTGAATTTGCAGACAGGATGAGATTACATGAATGAATGAAGCAACACACTTGTTTGAGTAAATTTTTATTTTATATGTGATAGTATTGCATTGCTACAGATCATTTGATATCTATTGATTATGTGTACGTGTGTAACTGAACATACCTTAGCTCGCTGTCACAGGCTGGAGAATCCTTTATTGGTGGTGTTGTTAGTTCATTGTGCTGCGATTCGTGATCAGACTCGGTCCAGGGCTCACAAAGCCCAATGTCCCGGGGCTATGTGTTTTCCAGACGGGCTAATCATATCACCAGCCTTAAATAGTGTCTATCTTAAATAGTGAAATAACACTCCTTTCTTGATGTGCGTTGTTCACTCTCTTGACTTGATATTTGAAGGAAAAATACAATCGAAAGTTTTGATCATGCTTTGATTTGTCTGACTCTGCAGTGAGGCTTGTGTGTTTGTGTGTGTGTGTGTGTGTGTGTATGAGTGTGTGTGTTAGTGATGCACGGTTCGCGGTTATATCCTCCGATCAGGCGGGCCAAGTAATAAAAGAATAACCTTCCAATTAATCGCGGGTGGATGAGAGATAAATTATTGTGGTTTTTTTTATAGACATTTTGCGAGCCCTGCGGGACGAATCATTCCGGTTGCCGTTTTCCAACACGCTTTCAAAACAATCCCTCATGTGTACTCACGGGGCAAATGGAGTCATGGTCATGGTTACTGACAGAGATGACGTTTACATGGACAGAAGTAATCAAATTATTTGGTTGTTAAGTTCGACGTTACGCGGCAACGCTTCTGGGTCCAGACGCAGTATCTCATACCACAAAAAAAAAAAAAACGCTGCTAATATACACACACAATGTGGTGTAATACTACAAAAAATATCACAATACCAATATAACTCCATACCAAAATTCCAGATGGCCAGACAGGGATTCATCTTTTATAAATCGTTAAAATATTAATGTCTGTGACGCTGTGATCACAGAGACTGTTGTGTAGACTGTAAGTATTTAAAAAGTTTAACTTTTTAAAATGTTTGATGTTTAATATGAATAAATAGCACTCATAAACGGCCGTCGATGGCATTCTCAAGTGAAACGAGTTCAGGCTTGGACCCAGAAATGGCGTTCCTTATGTCACGACTTAACAAGCGAATTGACCGTATTCTGAATAAGACAATATTCTGATTAAGGTTTTTACATGAGTTGATTTTATAATATTCTGTTCATGTTCCTGTTTTACTTGTTATAGAACATAGCTCAATTAATGGCACGTCATTACGTCCCCATGCCACAGTACGCTGTCCGCCGTCCAATCATAGCGCAACTTTGGCGGGTCTGTTGAAATTCAATGGGCTCAGGCAACCGCTGTTACTCAGTCTGGATGCCTCACTGAAGCAGTGTCCGGAGACTCTGTTTCTGACCAGACAGGGTTGGCCAAACCGAAGTGTCCAATATAAGTGGCACCAGGTCAGGTGCCTGGTGGCATGTTCCCCGGGTAGTGATTTGGCTGTGGTTCCCTCGGGTCCCCTAGCCACATTCCCTGAAAGGGACCCCTTCTGTAGAAGTGGTTGGTCCCAGGCCTTTGAGCAGTCTGGGTAGGACCTTATGCATATGCTTTAAGGTTCCTCTTGAGGCTTATAGCTTGGGCTATGACCGTAGGGGATGCTGTCACTGACAGCCCAGTGTGACCGGAGGGGAGTGGTTCGGGCATTTCATTTGAAGTTGCTTGTTCTGACAGTTGGCACTGCCAGTGGGCAGGAACTCCCCTCAGCATGGCGGCGTGGGTATATCGTTCACATCTTTCGACGCAGTGCGAGTTCCCTTCGAAAAGGAACGTTCTCAGGTCACGTATGTAACCTATGTTCCCTGAGAACAGGGAACGAGACACTGCATCTCTGTGCCATGCCTCGGGGCTTGCCTGCCTAACAGTCCCTTCAGACGAGAAGGTGAAGGTCATGTTGCAAGGCGCCCTTATATACTTCCTGGTCGCACATTGATGACATCATGGGCTGTCGCCAGTCAATAGGATTGCCGTGATACAATAGTAGTTTCAGACACCTGTGACGCTGAGGCGTTGCCCCACCTGTTCTCAGGGAACATAGGTTACATACATTACCTGAGAACGTTTTGTATGTGCAGTCAATAGTCACAGTTTGACCTGCAGTAGCAGTTTGAACTTCTGTTGGCTGAGTAACACTATCCTATGCTCGGAATTCTAGAAATCAATACAACATATTTTTAAAGGTGTCATGAACTGGCTTTTTTTATTTTTTATACTGTTGTCTGAAGTCAACTTATGGCGTTTATGTGGTTTTTACATTCAAAAACATCATAATGAATAAGTAATAGGCTATTTTCTGCCTTGGTTTTGAGGCTCTCTGAGAAACACTAGGATTTGATGGGCGTTCCGAACTGAAGACTTGGAAGTAAACGCCCACGGCTAGGATTGGATATTTAATGAGCTTCAGCTACCGTCTGTCCCAGGAATCGTCTAGGGGAAATGCTCAGAGAACTCGCAAAATATCAAACAAACACTAAAACACACACACACACATGCGCGGAGACAGACACACACACACACACACACACTCGCGCGGAGACACACACACACTCGCGGACACACACATAACGTTACAACAAGTCTCTCTACACAATCAATACACAATCGTACACATATCAAACGATCTGTAACAATGCAATACTATCACATATAAAAAACATGTTTTGCTCACATAAGTGTGCTGCACCATTCCTGTCGGGTCCAATATAGAAGGCACAGCATTGTGTTTCAATCTCAATATGTCTGCAAATCCCCACGTGAGCTGGAACTTCATTAAAAATAAAGTTCAACCACATATTTCTAATATTAGGATCCAAAGGAAGCGTATGCAGCGACTGTGTTCTTCCACAACCAGGAATAGCAATATGGTGATATCCTCTGCATGTTTATTGCTGTTGGCTAGCGCAATCCGACCAGCTCCATGGGTCGGTGGGCGGAGCTACTGAATTAGGCAAGGCAAGGCAAGGCAAGGCAAGTTTATTTGTATAGCACATTTCATACACAGTGGCAATTCAAAGTGCTTTACACAGAAATAAAATAAAAATATTACAGTTATAATAGGAATTTAAAGAAATAAAAAATAAAGAAAATATTGAAAGATAAAAATAAAGAGTATAATTAAAAATAAAAATAAAAACAGGGTTAAATTTAAGCATATAAATTAAAATGCAAGCAGTTCGGACAAAGCACGTACAGTGGCACAGCTCATTCAGTAAATGCACAGCTAAACAGATGTGTTTTGAGTCTGGATTTGAAAGTGGCTACTGTTGGAGCACATCTGATCTGGTCAGGAAGCTGGTTCCAGCTACGGCTGGCATAATAGCTAAAAGCAGACTCTCCTTGCTTTGAGTGAACCCTTGGTATTTCTAATTGACTTGATCCTGATGATCTGAGTGATCTGTTGGGTTTGTATTTAATCAGCATATCTGCAATGTATTGAGGTCCTAGGTCATTGAGTGATTTATATACAAGTAATAGCACTTTAAAATCGATCCTAAATGTAACTGGAAGCCAGTGTAAAGATCTGAGGACTGGTGTGATATGGTCATATTTTCTGGTTCGGCTCAGGATCCTGGCAGCAGCGTTCTGTATGAGCTGCAGCTGTCTAATGGTCTTTTTGGGAAGGCCGGTGAGAAGACCATTACAATAGTCCACCCTACTGGTAATAAAAGCATGAACGAGTTTCTCTAAGTCTTGCCTGGAAACAAAGCATCTAATTCTTGATATATTTTTGAGATGATAGTAAGCGGATTTAGTTATTGCTTTGACATGACTATTGAAACTCAGGTCTGACTCCAAAATCACACCAAGATTCCTGACTTGATTTTTTGATTTCAGGCCTTTAGCCTCAAGATATGCATTCACCTTCAGAATTTCATCTTTGTTTCCAAATGTAGTAATTTCAGTTTTGTCTTTGTTTAACTGAAGAAAGTTTTGCCACATCCAACTGTTAACTTCATCAATGCATTTACATAGAGAGTCAATGGGGCTGTAGTCATTTGGTGATAGGGCTAAGTAGATCTGGGTGTCGTCAGCATAGCTGTGGTAAGCCATTTTGTTATTTTTCATTATTTGGCTGAGTGGCAGCATGTACAGGTTGAATAGGAGTGGTGCAAGAATTGACCCTTGTGGGACTCCGCATGTCATGGATGTCCACTCAGACTTATGGTCACCTATACTCACATAATAACCTCTCCCTTCTAAGTATGACCTGAACCATTTGAGGACCATTCCAGAAAGCCCAACCCAATTTTCTAGCCTGTCAAGAAGTATTTTGTGGTCAACAGTGTCGAATGCAGCACTGAGGTCCAATAGTACCAGAATTGATGTTTTGCCTGTATCTGTATTGAGGCGAATATCATTTATTATCTTAATGAGGGCCGTCTCTGTGCTGTGATGCGGTCGGAAACCAGATTGAAAATTGTCAAAGTATCCGTTTGAGCTTAAGAATTTGTTCAGCTGACTGAAAACAACTTTTTCAATGATCTTGCCTATGAAGGGGAGATTTGAGATTGGTCTGTAGTTGCTCAATATGGAGTTATCCAGATTTCTCTTTTTCAGGAGAGGCTTAACTACTGCGGTTTTAAGGGAGTTTGGAAAAGTCCCAGAAAGAAGTGAGGCGTTTACCACTTCTAGGAGATCTGCTTCTAAACAGTTAAACACACTTTTGAAAAAAGAAGTGGGGAGTGTGTCAAGGGCGCAGGTTGATGTTTTAAGGTGCTGTACTGTTTCTTCTAAAATTTTACCATCAATTGCTTCGAAATCAGTCATAGTAACTTTCTGAGGCTGTGGTCTGATCTGATTCACCTCAGAGCCACTGAACGATGTGCTGATCGCATTTCTGATATTAATGATTTTCTCGGAGAAGAAGGAAGCAAACTCACTGCATTTGCTGTCTGAGAGCATTTCACTGGGAATGTGACTCGGGGGGTTTGTTAGTCTCTCTACAGTAGCAAAAAGAGTGCGCGTGTTGTTTATGTTTCTGTTTATAATATTTGAAAAGAAGGTCTGTCTAGCTTTGCCTAGTTCCACATTGAAAGCACGAAGACTGTCTTTATAGATCTTATAATGGACTACAAGTTTTGTCTTTCGCCACATGCGTTCCGATTTCCTGCATTGTCTTTTCATTAATTGCACTTCTGTTGAGTTTCTCCAAGGTGCTTTTTGTTTGTCACTCTTTTTCCTGGCTTTTACAGGAGCAATATCATCAATTACACCCTTAACTTTTGAGTTAAAAGAGTCAAGGAGAAAATCAACAGAGTCTGCAGATATGCTTGGTGTTAGAGATATAGCCTTCATAAACAGCACACTAGTGTTCTCATTTAAGCATCTCTTTTTGATAGAGACAGATCTGGTTTCAATGGCAGGAGAGATTGATATATCAAAGAAAATACAGAAATGATCAGACATTGCCACATCCTTAATAACTATTGATGAAATGTTTAGCCCCTTACTGATAAGTAAATCTAGAGTGTGTCCACGATCATGTGTGGGTCCGTGAACATGTTGTGTTAAATCAAAAGTGTTAAGAACAGTCATGAGATCTTTTGTTGTACTGGATTCAGCATTGTCAATGTGAATGTTAAAATCCCCAGCAATAGCAAAACAGTCATACTCAGATGAGATTGCTGATAACAGCTCTGTAAAGTCATCAATAAAGGCCGGAGAATATTTCGGAGGCCTATAAATAATGATAAGCAGGATGCGTGGAGCACCTTTTAGCACAATGCCCAGATATTCTAGAGACAAATAGTCACCAAACGATACTTGCTTACATTGATAGACATCTTTAAATAGAGCAGCGACCCCCCGCCCCTTCTGACTGGTCTGCAGACACTCATAAAAGTAAAGTTAGGAGGGGCTGTTTCATTGAGGACTGTTGCACTGCAGCTGTCTTCTAGCCACGTTTCATTTAGCAGCAAAAAATCTAGGTTGTTTGTGGATATTAAGTCGTTGACTAGAAATGATTTGTTTTTAAGTGAACGGATGTTTAAGAGTGCTAACTTAACAGTATTAATTTTAATTTTTTCCCCCATAGTAATCTTAGTTTGACAATTAACAGGCAGCAGATTAGATGGGTTTGCCATACGGCCTGAGAAAGCCTTGGACTTTCTATCACGTAACAGAACAGAAATAGAGAAAGATAGAGGCACACTGGATTCACGCATGTTTTGTAAACATTTGATAAGATTGCTGTTGACGTTGCGAGGACCCAGAACACGTCACTGAGAGCTGGTATCAGTTGTTTTTGGTGCAGATGGAGGAGGGTGTGTGCCCTGGCGTTGTGACCGAAGAAATCTCACAGGAGGAGGGGCAGAGCGAGCTGGGCCCACAGTCTTTGGTGGTTGTGGGGCTCGACGCTCTTTGGTTGATATCTGGGGGCTCGCAGTGATCGAGTATGATTGTCTGTTTCCAGTATAAACAAAATCCATTTTCTCTGTGAAGCTCAGAAGCGGGGATGCTGTAGAGCGGGATAACATGTCTGGTGAGGGGGGCTGTTTCTCTGGTGTTACCGGAAACTGCAATATGTTATCGTCCGGTTCAAGGAGTGACATTTCTTCCAGCCTATTGCTTATATTACATATAAGTTTTAAAATTTCACCAGTGTCACTCCTGATGGTCCCCATTTTTACCAGTGCCTCCACAGACTCCACAGAATGGGCTGAGATGTTACTGTTTAGTGCCTCGATCTGTGTCATTTGGACCAGTTCTAATTCGTCACAGTCTATCTGTGGTGAGCTCTGAGGGCGGGGCTCAGAATTACACCTGCTTATTATTCTGTAGAGGCGGTGTTTCGTCGCGCGATGACATAAGGGTGAAGCACAAGATCGTTTTCAGGCTCTGGTGTCTATAAAAGCTTTTCTTTGACTAACAAGACAGTTTTCAGCTCTGAAACTTACAGGATATTCTTATATTTGCCATGACCTCTTGTATATCAAAAGCTCAAGGGAAAGTTGATTTCTCAATTCATCACCCCTTTAAATAATTAAGTATCCTAAAACCAAGCCATGAAATAGAGAAATACAGAATTGTTTACAAACCTAAAGAAAATGACAATCTGATCCAAGTAGACATTCTGTAAAGGTTACTTAGCTATATTTTTATATTGGTCTCAAAAAAGCAAAGAAAAGTGTCATGTACTGCACAAGGGGGTTTAGGTAGCTTTGAAGAAAGTTGAACCCCACCCACTGGGAAAGAGTTTCTAACCATGTTGTTAAATCAAGTATTACATGTCAAATGAGGATTGGATGTGTTGTGCTCACTGTCTGCTTCATCTGCACATTCTGAAACATCTCACTGGTTTCACAGTTAAACCTGTTCTGCAAATATAAAGTATCTAAAGTGGCCTGCAGATAGGGTTAGTATATATTGTGTTATAGTGACAAGTGACCCAATGATCTTCAGTGAATGAAGCCATCACTAGAACAAGCATTGTTTATGAAAACGGAGGATTTTGGTCAAAGAGGAGCTCAAGACTTCTTCAAAATAATGTGTAGAGTAACTGTTTGTCTCCCTCTTCTGCATTGCAAGAGTCATTACAAGGTTGGAAATATCATAACCCATCAGAAAGTGAAACTCAAGAGCATGAGGGTTTTTGTGTGAGTGTTGAGTGTGTGTGAGTCACAGTGGGCCTCAGAGCACAGTAATACACAGCAGAGTCAGATACACACACATCCTGGATCGTCAGAGGAACTGATCTTGAAGTTTTGGTGTGATTTGCAGTAAATCTCTCCTTAAAGTCTTTGTCATTTTGTACATTTGTACCAAATATCGTCATCATGTGTTTGGGGATTCCATTCCTCTTTTGCTGGTACCAGAAGAGATACGGGGATGAAGAACTGGTTTCATATGTGCAGTTAATCGTTACTGATCTGCCTTCAAAAGCAGTTTGAGCTGTGTTCTGCTCAACTCTCTCCAGAGATTCACACACTGGAATAGAATTTAAAACATTATCAATTCATATTCTGCATGTTTTAATATATCTATGGCACATTTAGAGACTCAAAAGGATCCTACTCACCCCAGAAATACATTATACAGAAGATGAAATGTGTTTCCCAGTGAGCCATTATAATAACTGTTGTGTGTAAATGAGTGAATATGTGAATCCACTGGAGAGTGTGCAGTTGTTTCAGCTTGACTTTGATACGCCTGTTTTACTGTCACACATATATCAGCTGGGAGGAGCTCCATCTGCTCAATCCGCACAGGGTTTCTTTAGTTCCACAAAACATTTCAGTAAGTAGGATTTATGTTTAATCATAGTCTGTTGTTTATAATTTATATTTTATCTTCTGTTCATTCCTCTGTTACGTAACTTTATGTTCTGTTTGAGTTACTGTTTTTGTCAATATTTCCTCTGAATATCTCTGTGATGGATCTCATACTCTCTTCATCTTTGGCCATTATTTTCTTTACATTTTAGTAATCGGTTGTGTTTAATAGCAAGGTAGGAGATCATTTAAATACAAAGTTTATATTTCCTCTGGTTGAGAATATATGAGAGGTCAAGTATTTATGAAAGCAACCCTTGTCATCACCTTATGAAAAGTCTAGATACAAGTGTATGTGTTAAAAAGTTTGCACTGCATAACATATCAACAGGATAACATTGACTTCAGTCCTGTTTGTTCAGCAGGTGTCGCCACATTTACTGTCTCTGTGGTTCCCTTTCGAGGGAACTCGCACTGCATCGGAACGACACTTTGGGGCCACATCGATTTCTATATGGAGTAATAGTTCAGCCAAAAATGAAAATTACATCATCATTTACTCACACTCAAGAATTATTTTCTTCTGCTGAACACAAAACTTATTTTTGAAGAATATGGGTTACCAAACAGTTGATGGTCCCCATAATGAGAAGCAGGAACACTGAACACAGGAACACATGAAAAGAATGAAAACAAACTAAATGTCCATGAAAACTAAGATTAACTGAACATAACTGGGACAACTATCCCTTTAAGGACAACATTTTATTTAACAGACTTTAAATATATCAGTTTAGTATACCAAAAGTACAATTGTAGAGTATTTATATTGCGTACTGTACATAAATATGTAAATGTATTTGTAGTATACTTAGCACAAAATAAATGTATTTTCACAAGGGTAGATGCTACAATCATTGATATGAAATTCCAGGAAAGAAGCAATGTTAAAGATTAAATGTTTTGAACATTAAAGGTGGGGTAGGTAAGAATGATCTAAAAACACTTTTGTCCAAATTTGTTTAAACTTTCTTTATATGTCAATACATAATTAAAATTTAAGTACTCTGAAAAAGAGAGTATAAAAATCGAGTGACTTTTTAATCTGCAATAAACACCGCTCATTATTTTCGTTCGGGCCGAAACAAGTGATTGGCTTGGGTGACTGTCACTCTCTCTCGCTACCATGGCTACCGCCGCTTTTGCTCCAGGATCCGCCCACATGCGCCCCAGTGTTGCCAAGGGCTACTTCAACACTGTTGCCGCGGCTGTTTTTCATGTCCGCGGGTTGAAGCGACCCCAATTATGTGATATTTTGCCCCATGATTTGCGAATTTTAGCAGGCAGCCCTACCAAAAGGACACATATTTTACCCCCCAAATGCGATTTTTACCGGAGAAACACGATTGGGCTTGTTTTGGGCTAGTTTTGAGTAGCAATTGGGCGGATTTTTTTGTGAAAACCTGGCAACCCTGGCGCACCCGTTTGATTTGAGTTCAAGAGGCTGTATTTCTGCTGGACAGGTAATCTTTCATTTTGATTATACATTTTTTTGGTTTATGTTTTCATGAAGCATGTCTCACTAGCACACGTAGCTGCCTAATATAGCTAACATAACATTACTTAGCATAAAGTTACAATGTTATACACTTAGCGAGCCATTAGTAGAGATGATAAATACTCAATATGCTTAGCTCAAGTTGATCGCTGTTGTGTTGAATTTCGCAAAATGTAAATTTAGATTAACAAAATGCATGTGTAAAAGCTAGCACAGCGCATCCACCAACTTTTTTTAGAACTACGTTAGCTTTAGCTACTACCCTCTGTCTAAACTCTTTTGCCATGTTCACCGGGAACTTAACCTGCACGTTTATTTCAGCCCTTGGTTTGTTTTTATATACTCTACCAATGTTTACTGATGTTTTTATCTTGTATCTGTGTGTGTCGTAGACACTGTGTTGTGTGTGTATTTTAAACTTTACCAGTATCGTTATTCTAGCTTGATAGTGAGTACTAAAAGACATCTTATTTGTTTATATTCATAATGATAAAGTTAGATTTTTTATTACATGCGATTCTGACATGATGTCATACATGCACTTCTTCTATGCTCGCCTCAGGTAAATAATGCGTCTTTCAGCTGAGCTGATCGTGATAGCAGCAAGTGCAGGATATACAATGGTTGCATAAGTGCAGGACATGGATATGTACTGAATATATATAACTATATATATAGAGATGGTTATTACTATAAACAGAATTTACAGGTCAATATGTACAGTGAATAAATATACAGATGGCTATTACTATAAACAAAATTTACAGGTGAATATGTACTATCAATATAATATAATATACAGATGGCTATTACTATAAACAGAATTTTACAGATAGAGGTATACAATATGTTAGGCTAAGATGAGGAATATGGCATTGGATTAAGGTAGTGCAATAAAGTATGGACAGAAGCTATCTGAAAAAAGTGTAAAAGTGCAGTGGAAAGTGGTTGCATATTACAGTTAGAAGTACGGTGCAAAATGCAAATGTAAACAGTTGGTACTGTAAATAACAGTCGCCAGTGCAAATTGACATTCCAGTAGTGCAAATAACAAAGTGAAGGCAGATGTGAGGTAGGAGAGTTATCAGTTTATGAGGGAAGTGGATCAACGGGGTTTGAGTTCAGTAAAAAGACAGCTCTGGGGAAAAAACTGTTCTTTAGTCTGCTGGTCCTGAGGATCCTGAAACGCCTGCCGGAGGGCAGGAGAGAAAACAGTCTGTGGGCTGGGTGAGAGGAGTCCTTGAGGATGCTGGAGCTCGATGCAGACAGCGTTTCCTCTGGATGTGCTCGATGGCAGGCAGTGGAGTCCCTGTGATGCGCTGGGCAGTTTTCACCACCCGCTGCAGTGCCTTGTGCTCCGCAACAGAGCAGCTCCCATACCACACTGCCACACAGATTGTCAGGATGCTTTCTATTGCGCAGCGATTCTTCCACAGTGTCCTCAGGAAGAAGAGGCGCTGGTGAGCCTTCTTGACCAGGCTGGAGGTGTTGGTTGTCCACGACATGTCCGCCGAGATGTGGATCCCCAGGAACTTGAAACTGGAGACACGTTCAACAGCCATTCCATTGATGTGGATGGTGTCGTGTGTGCCTCTTGACTCCTTCCTGAAGTCCACGATGAGCTCCTTCGTTTTGGTGGTGTTGAGGAGCAGGTTATTTTCGGTGCACCATGTGGCCAGGTACTGGATCTCCTCCCTATAGGCAGTCTCATCGTTGTTGCTGATGAGACCAATCACCGTAGAGTCGTCCGCAAACTTGCAGATGGAATTAGATCCATACACAGGCTTGCAGTCGGCGGTGAAGAGGGAGTAGAGAAACGGGCTTAGCACACAGCCCTGTGGTACACCAGTGTTAAGAGTGATGGATGTGGAGCAGGTGAATCCTGAACGAACATTCTGGGGTCTGTCAGTTAGGAAGTCCAAAATCCAGTTGCACATTGAAGTGTTGATGCCCAGGTTTCCAAGTTTGGCTATTAACTTGGTTGGGATGACAGTGTTGAATGCTGAGCTGAAGTCTGAATGCCCTGCCACATGCGTCGAGGGTCAGAGTTGGAAAAGTGACCCTCTATCTTTAGCTTGTAGCAGTGCTTGGCCTTTTTGATGCCCCTATTCAGATTTACTCTGGATGTGCTGTAGGCTTGTGCATCTCCTGATCTGAAGGCAGTATTGCGTGACTTCAGCAGGAGTCGCACTTCCTTGCTCATCCATGGCTTATAGGACAAAGTCAGTAATAAATGGTTGCACCCTAAAAAAAGGGTCAAAGGTAGATGTAGAAAACTAATTCTGGAAAATGAAATTTACAGTATGTAAAATATAAAGTCTTTTTTTCAGCTTTGATCTCTTAATGAGTCTACTAATTATGAACAAGCGCTGATGAAAGCCGACTGTGTTGTTGTCTCATGTCGGGCAAAAAAGCTGCACTTGAACCCGGCGAGAAAACTACAGCCGACTGTCAGCTAGCATGCGTTCTGCTCCTGAGTGTAAATGAGACAAGTGTCTATTTCTGCAGATATATTCATCTATATTCATCATTCAAAGAGGGAAACCGACGCTGCAGATGCACGAACCGTAAACAAAGCAGTGTGTGCTTACCGTTTTGAATATCAATCACGCTGATCACTTTCTTTATCCCACTCTGCTCATCGGCTTATGTTAATATTAATATATTCGCCCAGGAATACTCAGGTGATGATGTAAAATTAGAACAGCCTTCTATCCTTCTTGGCTTGACTCGTTCGCTAAGCTGAACAGCCAATCAGAGTCCTCTCTCTCACCAACGGCCCAACGGGGATTCTACGGCTGCGTCCGAAACCTGGGAAATGCCTTCGGAGGACACGTTTAAAGGTAGGAAGGCATCAAGGCACGTCTGAATCTAATGTCAGCTTCACTTCCTGTCTCCTGAGAGTCCTTCATCTGATGGACTTATGAAGGCAGCATAAATGTGTCCTTCGCTGCCTTTGATATCCCACAATCAGCAGTCTAGGGTTTCAGACACAGCCTACATGTAGAATCTGCCCAAAAAACCCAGACGGTGTCTGACTATAGCCAACGGTGCGGAACACCCCGGAAAAATCAACTCGTTGCCCGACGGCCGATAGTCGGCTAGGTGTGTCCTTTACAGTGTTGGGAGTAAAGCTTTACAAAAGTAATGCATAATATATTACGTTTTGCTGTAACACAGTAGTGTAAGGCATTACTAATCAGTTTTCAGTCATATTTTACTCGGTACATATTCAGTAACACTTGCGTTACAACACACTTTTAGCCCAAAATGTAATTGTTAATAGAAACGGGAAAAAAACAAACAAACATAAAACAGCAAGACCGCGAGACATTAAAGGGTTAGTTCACCCAAAAATGGAAATTCTGTCATTAATTACTTACCCTCATGTCGTTCGACACCCGTCAGACCTCCGTTCATCTTCGGAACAGAAATTAAGATATTTTAGTTGAAATCTGATGAAATCTGATACCAAAGTATAAACACAAGGCTTAATGGATGAAGATGGCAGAAGAAGACTGTACATTCACGAGATGGACGCATGCGCATTACTTCGAGTTTGTCAGAGATAAGGACAAGAAGAACGTAATATAGTCAAATGCAACCTTTGTCTAAAACCAAAGAACTATCAACGTTGTGAAATAGCACTAGCAATTTAAAAAAACATCTCTTTCACTTTGTGTTTTGTGTTGTGAACCTCTCGAATTTAAAAGAGAATAAAATAATGGCAACAATAAGAAAAGAACAAATGTGCATCTTGTCATGGCATTAGAGTTTACACACAGTTCTGTTGTGTCTAATATGAATAGACCCAAGCTATTCCCAGATCATAACTTTAACTCTACCATACTTTTAACAGACTCGGATCGTTTGTCATTCGTCCTTTCTTTCGTTGTCATGAGCCTTCACTTGGCCAATGATATGCTCTATTGTTAGCCTGGATAGCCCACAGTCATTACATCATATCTCCTCTACTGGATATAAAATGCTCTGTAGTACATTTGGTCATGTTAGAATGTTAAGTTCTACTTCTGTAGTTATTTTGGTGAAAGTAACTCAAAAGTAATACAGGAGTAATGTAACGCAATACAATTCTGAGACAGTAATATTGTAAGGTAAAGAATTGCTTTTAAATGACATTATAGGATATATATAGGATTCAGAAAGTAATAAGTAATTAAAGTAATTAAATCCTTTTTGGAGAGAGTAATTTGTACAGTAATCTAACTACACTATTGGAGATGTAATTAGTAACTAGTAATTAATGACTTGTTTAGAGTAACTTATTCAACACTGACTGTGACAGTTTTAAATTCATTATTTGGTAACTCAAAGCGTATTGATGTGTGCACACGAGAGTAAAATGATTCATTTCAAGGGCAGATCAGCACTTGGGTCTTCAATGCAATAAAGTCAGACACTAAAACATGAACATTATACTTCCCTTTTGATTGATGTAAATCAGTAAAACTTGTAAATGGATTCTAGTGTAATGACAGGCCTTTATAGTTAAACCAGGAGTTATTCCAGAATGTTATGAATCATAATTCAAACTCTTTCATTGTTTTCTTTTTTTAATATCTGTTCTCGATTTGTTTCATGATCAGTTATTTAGTTTTCTTTCATTTACAATAAATGTATTATAATTAACATAGCATAAAACTAGGTCTCAGTACTGATGAAGCCCTGTCTGATGTTCAACAGGTGTTCCCATATCCTCTCATTTATAGTGTCTGTGGTTTACTGAAGATATGTTCGTGGTTTAATACTCATTAGATTGCTGTTGTTCAAAGCAATAATGGTGTGTGTGAGTTTTTGTAAAGCGTCTCAGGCACTTTGTGTCACTGGGCTCCAACTCTCAGAGCACAATAATAGAGAGCTGAATCTGACAGAGCTGCTTTATCAATAGTGAATTCAGTGGTGGATTGGGATGTAGTCGACTGAAACCCATATGGTATATTCTCTCCTCCGGATGATCGAGCACTTTTATACAGTAAATACTGAGGTTCTGTGTTTGGATACTGTCTGTACCAGTAAAGTAGAATATTATTGCTGTTAGTTTCATATGAGCAGCTCAGCGTCACAGTCTCTCCTTCTCTCATGATTATATTAGTATCCTCGTCTTTTGGTCCAATGCTGTCAGCAAACACACCTGTAATAAAAGTTGAGACATCACAATATAACATTAAACCATCAGCCAGTTTCTCTTGCCAAAAACACCATGTGATGTTAAAAGTGCTCATTCTATCACCTGAAACTGTTATGGCAATCACTAGTAGACATCTCTCCATGTTGATATCGGTTTAATCAGATTTTGATAATGGTTTAAAGGTTAGCTATGGATCTTTCTTTGAGGTTTGCACATGAACACTAAACTAAATGTGATAAATTATTAAAATGGTTTATAGATGAATGACTGCAGTGGGAGGGGCTCTGCTGTTTATGAGTAGTGTGGGTGTGGTCAGTGACATCACAATCAATACACAATCCCTTTGACCTCATACTGTAAAATATAACATCAAATATAACTCATATGAATATCTGTATTCCTTTTTTAATTCAGAGTTTAATAACTAAATTGTCACATGACTGTCAGTGTGTGTTGTCTTGTCACATGTTCCTTTGTCTTAGTTTTCCCGCCACTTGTCTGTTTCCTTGGTTACCCTCATTAGTTGGTTTAGTTCAGCTGTGTCCTGTTAATGATCTCGGTTCTGTTTGCTATTTCAGTTCTTCCCTTTTCACTCAGTCTTTGTCCGCTCACTGTTATGTTAGATGAGTTGTGTGATTGTCTGTCTGCTTGGCTTTGAAGTATTTACAATTAAACAACTTTTGTGAACTGTATTTACCTGTCTTCATCTTCCTGCCTGCACACACTCGTGACATAAATGTGATCAAAACTTTCACATTCACCCAAATTGGCAAAGCAGTTTCTCAGCATTTATGGCAAATGTGTGGCCATCTGTGTTTAAGGCAATAATAACTTCTCATGAAGTGTAATAAGTATTGAGGTTCACAGAGGCTTTATGATCCTGGAAGTAATCACATCACATGAGTTACAACAATTAAAAGTGAACTGGGTTCATATGCAGTTTGGATTGAATTTGATTTGAGTATCAGGTCTGGATAAGAATGGAAAAAAGAAAGCATGAAATGAAAATATATTGTGCTATTCAGCTATTCAGTTTTCTAAAATATATGTAAAAATGTCTAAAGTAAAATATATGTATCATTCAAGCAGAGGGTTTCCATGACAACAGTTTAGTGATTGGGATTGTGACAGGACTGAATGAATTCAAGACGTTCGATTTCCACGATTTGTGTTTGTCTTTACTATAAGAGAGTCTCTTTTGAACGTGTGTGTGTGTGTGTGTGTGTGTGTGTGTGTGTGTGTGTGTGTGTGTGTGTGTGTGTCACTCAAACCAGCAAAAGAGAAAACAATCATCTCAATCATCTCGTGCTTTGCTGTTTGGTGATTGTGCGATATCAAACTGATGTGTCAGAAGTGAACATATGCAAGTCTGAAGTGTTGAAGTTTTCTGTTCATCATTTTAAGCGCATGTTAACAGTTTGAGAAAACCAATGAAAGAAAGAGAAAATAACAACAGTTACAGATGACTGCATTATATACCAAATTTAATGCTGAAAATAATGTTGTATGAACCATTTATGTTAAATATGCTGAGATTTCTGCAGAGAGGTTTAGAAATGTGAGTCTGAAAAAGTGTGTGTGTGTGTGTGTGTGTGTGTGTGTGTGTGTGTGTGTGTGTGTGTGTGTGTGTGTGTGTGTGTGTGTGTGTGTGTGTGTGTGTGTGTGTGTGTTGAGGGAACCCTGAGTTAAACAGCACTACTAGATGCTCACATAGGGTTAGAGTGTGTGTGTGTGTGTGTGTGTGTGTGTGTGTGTGTGTGTGTGTGTGTGTGTGTGTGTGTGTGTGTGTGTGTGTGTGTGTGTGTGTGTGTGTGTGTGTGTGTGTGTGTGTGTGTGAGTCACAGTGGTCGTCAGAGCACAGTAATACACAGCAGAGTCAGACACACACACATCCTGGATTGTCAGTGGAAAGGATTTTGAAATTGTGTTGAGATCGCCACTAAATCTTTCTTTTTATTTTTCTCCATCACAGTAATTGTTCAAATAATAATTAGATCAAAAAATCTTGTTGATATCTCCAGTTTCAGGCTCTGGTTGATGAAGTTGTGCTAACACTGTCTCATATAGATCCTGCAGGAGGAGTCGGACTGCACCAGTTCATCAACACTGAACGCCTCCTCCTCCTCCTCCTCCTCAAGGAATCTGCCTCTATTTTTGAGACTTTTCAATGTTGTGATGTTTGTTTTATCAGTCTATTCACATGTGTTGGGTCAAGCACTGACCCCTTATTTCAATTTGATGAACTAAACATTAGAAGACAGAGAATTCAACATTATTGTACTTGGGAAATTTATTAGAAGAAGCTGTAAAAAAAGATGAACTATTAAAAGATTGTAGATTTAATGTTGTTATTCTCAACTAATGTAGAATTTTGTTTTTATGGTAACACTTTACAATAACAGTACATGAATAATCATGTATTAATACATGAATTAATAGTTAATTCAACATGAACTCATTATTAGTGAAGATATGAACTAATCATGAACAAATGAGGAGCTATCATGAACTAAGACAGGAGTCATAAGTGTAGCAGGGTGAGCAAGTTTCCTCCCCTGTATTTAGTGTGACAGCCTATCAGCATTCGAGGCCTGTCTATTTAAGACCGTGCATCTGCTACCTGAGGGTGCGTCATTGTAAGCTCCGCCCCATGGCGAGGGTGCACCACCATTCAGTGTGGAATTGTTTGGTCTGCACTGTAGCTCTGCGGTGATGTGCAGGCTGTTGTTATTTGCAGGTAAGATAAATCCGATTGTTTATCAGTGTTAGTATGGTGGTTGTGGTAACTCTCGTTTAACCCATTCTAGTACTTTGTACTGTAAATGCGTCTGAGCAGCGGCGACTCGTGCTGTGAGTAATTGTACAGCTATGCGTTTCCGGTGCGATCACTCGGTACGTACAAGTTATCCCTTTTTAAACTAATATTTTAATCAAGTGAGCTAATCAACTGTTGTTTTAGCAGGAGAATCAAGCGAGAATTAAGCTCCGCTTAAATGAGGATGGGGCGATTGTCTCCTGCATGAAACGCGTTTGGGACGGCGCTGCTGTTTTGTTGCTACCACAAGTTATGCTGTTACCACAGCTTCATTGTCTACTGTCAAGTTTCTATTATTATAGTAACTATTGTTGTGAGTATTGCCTCGCACCTCCTTTGGAAGTTTGAGTGGCTTTGTTGGCCGATCCGGTTTCACCGACCGCCACCGGTTTGACTCTAGTGGCTATACATTAGCTGTGTGTATTCAAATTGAGATGTTTATTTATTGTGTTTTGTTTGTTTATCATTTTACTCTGGCGTTGTAACCAGATGCCTGAGTGAATGTAAGTGTGTTGAATTTGTCTTTAATTTAATTTGTGACATTTTTTTAAAATTGGATTGTTATTTTTTTTGGGGTTCTTGTTGATTGTTTTCTTCTGTTGTCTTCTTCTGTTTTGTTACAGGAGCGGGGGGTTCTGGAGAGTGAGGTTCAGCTGCCATAGTGTGGTGTTTACACAGAGTGCTGTGTTTTCTTGTATCAAATCTTCACATGTGGCATGGGCGTGTGTATTGTATCATGGGGAACCGTCTAATCGGACAGCTGGCCACCCTCCAGATACCTCCGCTGCTGCTCATTTTGTGTCATTTGTTTGTTTTTGTGTGGTGTGCCGGAGACAGATTGGTGCACGTTACTGCATAGCTAATTTTGCTCAAGTTTATTTATTCAACATTGATACAATAAAGTTGTTACTCCCTTTTTCTACGACCTACGTCTCTTCACCCATTCTTTATAAAAAGATGACGAACCTGTGCGCCCATAGGGCGTGATTTCCCCGTTTTTCCGGGGTGGCGTAGTCGACCTGTGTAGGTGCCAATCATTAATATTAGATAAAGAGTGTGTGAGATTGGTCCTCCTTCTCTTTTCTCCTCCCATATCATCTTAGACTTTCCCCTCGGGTTGCCACATAAGGATTCATGCATGAATAACAGCAGCATTAATACATGTTAGTTCATGTTTGATAATTAATGCATTCATTAACATGTATGGGTAAACTAAATCAAACAGGCTTTCTAAGAATTAATAACACATATTTTGACTTTGAAATAACATTTTAAAATGTATTATTGTCATAATTTAAACCATTTTTATCAGAAGCTTCATCATAAATATTACTGAAAGCCACAGGAATAGTTTTTCATTACTTTCACTGATCACCCTTATCAAACATAGAAAATACTAAATCTGCTATATTTTATCTCAAAAGGTCTCAGTCTGTTTTGTGATATTCTCTTTCCCATCAAACTAAACCTACTGTGACTTATAACAGTTCCTGAGAAATCAGTTACCAAAAAATAACCAAACAGGAAACATACAGTAAAGTCAGGAAGTGAGGGATCGTCTGCTGAGATCCGTACAGTTCTCTCTCCACCCAGACACAGGCCGTGATGATACTGTACCTCCATTCTCTTAACTGGCCTGAATACTAGTTATACTAGTTAGTTACATGTGTATTTGATAGTAAGTTTATGATAAATCATGAGCTGAATTTGATAAGTAGTTAATGAATTAATCATGATGTGCCCCCTGAAGTAAAGTCATGACACAATGATGCATTAACAAGCCATGAGTTGATGTTAGTGTATGGTAAGTTAATAATGAATTAATCATGATGTGCCCCCTCAAGTAAAGTCATGACATAGTCATACATTAACAAGCCATTAGTTGATGTTAGTGTATGGCAAGTTAACCATGAGATAGTAATGACGTGCCTCCTGAAGTAAAGTCATGACATAATGATGAACAATTCATTCATTACAAAATGAATAAACAAATACACTAAAAATCCTTATTCCTTTACACCCTTGGTACAAAAAAAAAACAAAGATAAAAAGTATTTGTAGGCTAGTTCTTTTATTTATATTTATATAATTAAACATATATGGACTTAAAAGAAAGCCCAAACATACCTGTAAAGACACACATAAGGCATTTTTACATGTAAAACAGGGCACATCCACCGGCTAATGCTAATCGAAGCATATAAGTTACATTTAAACTATTAAAAAATACAGTTAATTAAAGTACACACCTCCAGAAATATCCCAATACAACAATCATACAAACATGTCTTAAATTATTATTTCGGTTAACCAAAGCAGTTGACATATTGTTACAGTACACAGGAGGCAGACACAGACGTAACAGGTAATGGTAGTTTATTTGACCACAGTAGAGCAGATGAAGTAACACAGGTGAGTAAACTGGTTGCAGATAGACGTTGAATGGATATGATAGAGATAGTTACTGTCCTTTGCTTTGCAGTTAGATGAACGTTGGAGCTTGGAGATCGCTGGAGAACTGAGGAGCTGACTGGAACACACCCACACAGCAGACGAGGAACACAAAGGGAAGGAGACACGCTGGAGACAGGTAAGTATGCGAAGAGAAGTCCTTGAGGTAAGCATAGCACAGAGTATATGCAAACGAGACCGGACATGGAGTGCTGTGTGAGTGTGTGTTATATAGTGCTGGTGATGAGTGCCGTGATGAGGTGCAGGTGATGGTGATCAGTACTCTGGGGAAGGAGTGCGTTGTGATTGGTGGAGGTTGGAACCTGACGTGTCTGTGACAGTACCCCCCCCCTCCACGGCCCGCTCCAGAGGGCCGAGAAACCCGACGCCGTGGTGGACGTCCTCTACCCCGCGGTGCCGGTTTCTCAGGGTGACTGTCGTGAAAGGTCTGGAGTAAACTGGGGTCTAAGATGTCGTTCCTCGGGACCCAGGAGCATTCCTCGGGGCCATATCCTTCCCAATCCACCAAGTATTCCAGCTGACCACCACAACGTTGGGAGTTCAAGATCTCATGAAACTTGTAGGCAGTTCCGTCCTCCAGGATGAGTGGAAGGGGGGGTTCGGCGGGAACCACGTCAGGTCCTGTGGGTGAAACAGAGGGATGGTGAGCTTTAAGTAGTGACACATGGAAAGTGGGGTGTATACGATACCCTTGTGGAAGACGGAGTTGGTAGGTGACTGGATTGACCTGCTTGATGATGGGGAATGGGCCAATGAACCTGGGACTCAGCTTTTTGCAAGGCAGACGCATTCTGATGTCTCTGGTTGATAGCCAAACCATCTGACCAGGCTGGAAGACAGGAGTGTCAGAACATAGTAGGTCGGCTACCATCCTGCGTCTGCGCAGGGCCCGTTGCAGTTGATGGTGTGCTGAGTCCCAGACCCTCTCGCTCTCTCGGAACCAGTAGTCCACTGCTGGAACGTTGGAGGGTTCCCCATCCCAGGGGAACAGTGGAGGTTGGAAGCCGAGTACGCACTGGAACGGGGTGAGTCCTGTGGTTGACTGCTTGAGCGAGTTTTGGGCATACTCGGCCCAACCCAGGAACTGGTTCCAAGAGTCCTGGTGGTCATGACAGAACGTACGTAGGAAGCGGCACCTTCCTTTCCGTCTGCCCGTTCGATTGTGGATGATATCCCGACGTCAGGCTAACGGCCACACCTAGGAGGGAGATGAACGATTTCCATACTCTGGATATGAACTGGGGACCTCGGTCTGAGACTATGTCTTCTGGTATTCCGAAGTATCTGAAAACTTGGTTGAAGAGTGTTTCGGCTGTCTCCATGGCAGTAGGCAATCCTGGAAGTGGGATCAGACGGCAGGATTTAGAAAAACGATCAACAACTACTAGGATGGTGGTATTACCGTCTGAGGCCGGGAGGTCAGTGATGAAGTCCACTCCTAGGTGTGACCATGGGCGTTCTGGAATGGGCAGAGGAAGGAGTTTCCCAGCTGGCAGATGACGAGAAGATTTGGAAATGGCACACTCCCTACAGCCCCGCACGTACCTTCTGACATCCGAAGCCATCCCTGGCCACCAGAAGTGTTCTTTAAGCAACGAGAGGGTTTCATTGACCCCCGGGTGACCAGTACCAAGTGACGTGTGAGCCGAGTGAATAGTGGGAGTGCGTCGTGTCCGTGGGATGTACAACGAGCCTGGTGGACAGCCCGGCGGAGGGTTCGTGGAGGCATTGGAGGAGGGGATAGGTAATAGGACTTACGATGAGGGAACTTGGAATAATGGGTTCTGGTTCTTCGGTTTGTTCATCAGGAGCATGAAGACAGGAGAGAGCATCAGCCTTAACATTTTTTGTACCTGGGCGATAAGAGATGGTATAATTGAAGCGGGAGAAAAACATAGCCCAACAGGCTTGTCTTGGGTTTAGTCTTTTGGCTGATCGAATATATTCTAAGTTCTTGTGATCCGTTAGCACCAGGAACGCATGTTTGGCTCCCTCCAGCCAATGCCTCCACTCTTCCAAGGCAAGCTTAACAGCAAGGAGTTCCCTGTCACCGATGGAGTAGTTGACTTCCGCCGGGCTGAGCTTGCGGGAGAAGAAGGCGCATGGATGGAGTCTACTAGGCGTCCCCTGCTGCTGGGACAACACCGCTCCCACTCCAGTTGTGGAGGCATCCACTTCCACGATGAAAGGCTTTTCTGGATCTGGATGGACGAGTAAGGGAGCGGTGGTGAAGGCTTTCTTTAGTTGTTCAAAGGGGTTGGTGGCTGCTGGGCTCCAGGACAGAGACTTGGGCTTAATTGCGTAGCAGACTGGTGAGTGGATGAGTGATCGAACCGTAACCTTGAATGAAACGTCTGTAGAAGTTGGAGAATCCGAGGAAGCGTTGGAGTTCTTTGATGGTTGTGGGTTCTGGCCAGTTGGTGATGGATTCCACCTTCCTCTCGTCCATCCGGATGCCACTGTGGTCTATGTGATAACCCAGGAAGGAAACTGATGTTTGGTGGAATGAACACTTTTCTGCCTTGAGGAACAGGTGGAATTGACGTAGATGGTTGACGACCTCCGCAACGTGTTGGCGATGTTCGGCCTGGCTCCGGGAGTATATGAGTATGTCGTCGATGTAGACTAGGACGAATCGATGGAGAAACTCCCGGAGCACCTCATGGATAAAATCCTGGAATACGGAGGGGGCGTTTACCAATCCGTACGGCATGACGAGATACTCATAGTGTCCAGTAGGGGTAATAAAGGCAGTCTTCCACTCGTCCCCCTCATGTATCCGGATGAGGTTGTACGCGCTGCGGAGGTCCAGCTTGGTAAACACAGTGGCACCACGGAGATGTTCCAGGGCCGCTGGGACGAGAGGAAGGGGATATCGAAACTTGACGGTGATTTTATTGAGTGAACGATAATCGATACATGGCCGCAAGCCTCCGTCCTTTTTTGCCACAAAGAAGAAGCTGGAAGCAGCAGGGGAAGTAGACGGCCTGATGTAACCTTGGGCGAGGGCTTCATTGATGTAATCCTCCATGGCCTTCTCCTCCGGGATGGATAATGGGTATATCTTACCCTTTGGTACTGGTTCACCCGGAAGCAGGTCGATGGCACATGGCCGGTGTGGAGGCAGCTTGGAAGCCCGTTGCGGGCAGAAGACATCTCTGAAGGGGGCGTAACACTTGGGGATGTCAACTGAGCGTTGTTCAACTGGACTTTCGATGGATGTGGCACAGAGAGTTAAATCAGGCAGAGACGATGGTGGAAGAGGAAGTTCCGTCAAACAGCGAGAGAAGCAAGTGTCGCCCCACTTCAGGATTTCGCCCGTTTTCCAGGAGATGGTAGGGTTGTGCTGCTCCAACCAGGGGCGCCCCAGAACCACGTCAGCAGTTGAATCCTCCAGAACCAGCATATGAGCCTCTTCACGGTGTAGTAAACCCACTTGTAGTGTAACTAGTCCAGCCACGGTGCGGACGCGCTTGCGACTGAGGGGTCTGCCGGTTATGGAACTGATCTTGTAGATGGTCGGAGACGGAGTGGTCTTGAGGTGTAGTTGGCGGCAGATGGCACCGGAGAGGAAGTTGCCGGCTGACCCCGAGTCGAGGAGCGCGACCACTGAAAGGGAGACATTAGCGGCAGTAAGGATGACGACAGTGGTGAGTGGTTTCATCTTATGAGTAGCAGGAATAATAGCACTCACCATGGGCCACGGGGGTCGTGTGGGGCATGCAGCAATGGCATGCCCAGGTTCACCACAATAGAGACAAAGACGAAGGGTCAAACAAACGGGAATTTTCTATTTCCATGGGTTCTTGGGCTGGTTCTGGGGTGCTGACGGGTTCGGATCGGCGGAAGGGCACGTTGATGGAATACTGGTCCTGGTGCTCTTGGATGCACGCTTGCATGCGAGTGGCACAGCGAATGGAGAGCTGGATGAATTTCTCAAGGCCGATGGAGTCCTTGCATGCAGCGAGATGCAGCCGTACTCGAGGTTCTAATCCTTGCCAATAAGTCGTTATCAACGCCTGTTCATTCCATCCGCTGAGTGCTGCAAGCGTTCTGAATTGCAAAGCATAATCTTAAATAGACATGGATCCTTGTTTTAAATTATAAAGTTTCACACCAGCTGAAGAATCTGTGATCGGTTTCCCAAACACTTCCTGGAAGTGGGAAATAAACGCTGAATAGGATTGCATTACTGCGCCCTGTTGTGACCAGATGGAATCGGCCCACTTCAATGCTTTGCTGCTGAGCTGAGAGATGATGAAAGCAATTTTAGATGTGTCGCTCGGGTACAGATGCGGCTGCATCTCCAGAACCAGTGTGCATTGCAGTAGGAATCCGCTGCAATCCTCCGCCGATCATGAGTAGGGCGCCGGTTTGGCCATGGGACTTGCATACGGAGGTAGTGAAGGAGGACTGTTGATGGTGTTCGCTGGTGCAGGTGAAGGGACAGTAACTGGAGAGGGTGGTGGAGGATGAAGTGTTAATGTGCGCCGAAGCGCATCACCAGTTCTTGAAAGGGATCCGGCTGGCTCATACTGGGTCTTCTGTTTTGGGTCCAGTCTTCTGTTAGAGTACACAGGAGGCAGACACAGACGTAACAGGTAATGGTTGTTTATTTGACCACAGTAGAGCAGACTAAGTAACACAGGTGAGTGCTAACTGGTTGCAGATAGACGTTGAATGGATATGATAGAGATAGTTACTGTCCTTTCTTTTGCAGTTAGATGAACGTTGGAGCTTGGAGATCGCTGGAGAACTTAGGAGCTGACTGGAACACACCCACACAGCAGACGAGGAACACAAAGGGAAGGAGACACGCTGGAGACAGGTAAGTATGCGAAGAGAAGTCCTTGAGGTAAGCATAGCACAGAGTATATGCAAACGAGACCGGACATGGAGTGCTGTGTGAGTGTGTGTTATATAGTGCTGGTGATGAGTGCCGTGATGAGGTGCAGGTGGCGGTGATCAGTACTCAGGAGATGGCGTGCAGTGGCCCTCATTTATCAAAAGTGCGTACACCAAATTTCCAGCGTACACCTGGCGTACACCCAAAACCACGGTGACTTTGAGATTTATCAATATGGACGTTGGCGTACGGCACGCTCAAATCCTACACCAGCTCACGAGGTGGTGTACGCACGTTTTGAGTTAGTGCGAAAATGCGCAGAAAAAAAATTCCTAACACCACAAAACGCACTGACAAAGATATGCTATATTATGACCCACAGTGAAAACAACAACAACAACAACAACTAAAGCCCTATTCGCACGGGATAGGCTATTATCTGGGGACCTCGTGTGATTTAGAAATTACTCCCCACATCTGAATTTTGAGTGGCGCATTCGCACGGGATAAGCTGTGATTTTACTCGAATTTACTGACTTATCTCCCGGATATGATGTAAAGTTATATGTTTTTTCGTTATAGATATAGCCTAGCTGTATATTATAAACAGTCGTATCGATATCATTTTGATTGTTTTATAGTAATAAAAATAATTTTGTTCAGTTAGAGAACAGACGCAATTAAAAACGTAACTGAGCAATATAATAACAATTTACGACGGAAGATTCAGTTTCAAAGCTATATGTAAAAGTGCCCATTTAAGCGAGTTTGTCATTGTACTGTTCTGTGTTTGTGTTTTTCATTATGAATAATATTAAACACACCATTCAAGCAATTTACTCCCAAATTGGTGCTGATTCTAAAGTGAAAGTAATCCGCGCGGCCGCACAGGAATTCATAACGGTGCACATTGGCAGCCTAGCTCCATTCTTCGTGAAAGATAAAGATAGAAATGCGCACAGGACACAAAAACCTTGCAAAAATTATATACGATCCGCCTAATCCCGGCCAAATAGATGCCGAATCGCACGGGACTAATATTATCACAGGACCTCGGTGTTCGGCGAAATATGGTAGGTCATTTGCGGGGGAATTTTTACTTTACATATTACAGACATGGCCGATTTGCACGGGATTAAGATCACAGACATTCTCTGCGATTATTACAAATCACCAGAGCTCCCCACATATACTAATCCCGTGCGAATAGGGAAGTAAACTTAAGTGTTTATTTTTGTGCAACATGGACTTCAATGTTTAATTTGTGTGACTTTACCAGAGCATTTGATATGTATTCCTCCAGTTGCGAGCCTGTGCGCTTTACCTGACGTTGGTTAGGCCCGGCAGCTGCGCACGGACTGGGACTGAACATAATTCAGACTGACAAAATAATAAAAATGACATTCTTCTTCTTTTAAATAATAATAAAATAAATAATAATAATAACGAAATTCTTCTTCTAAATAACAATAAGCGTCATTAATAATACAAATCATAATAATAATAAGAATCTAACAAATTGTCATGCAATTATATTAATGTGAATGAATGGTACTCCACATCACATCATCATCACTATTGTACACCCCAATACATGTGATGTGATACGAAATTAAATGCTAATTATTTCAAAACACGTGCTGTAAAATAATGAATTGTGATAGGTAATTTCTCATCCAAACAGCTGTTTAAACTGGACTTCCACCGTACACCTTTTTGTGGGCGCCTTTAATCCCACTCTTTAAACTCCCAAATAAAACAATTTCGGTTTTTTTCCACTTCCCTGGTGATGGTCTCGATCTCCACGTCAGAGAAGTTTCGCTTCTTTGCCGTCTTTCGAGTGTCCATGGCGTAAAATGAGGGCGTGGAGGAGGCAGAGACTTGAATATATAGGGGCGTGTTATTCTAATGACGATCGTTTTCAGCCGCGGCATTTATCAAGGGCAGGTTTTGCGTACGCCTGGATTTCAGAGGTGCGCACAGCTTCATAAATCAGGCGGTGAGAGGAGTGTAAGCATAATCTTACGCCAATATATACGCCCGTTTCTACGCAAGATTGATAAATTAGGGCCATTGTGATTGGTGAAGGTTGGAACCTGACGTGTCTGTGACACATATATTATTTGATGAAAATGCAGCAATACCGAAGGAACACAACTAACGCGCTAGGAGCACCGAGAGCGCCACTAATGAGTATCCCACCAGAAAAAAACCCTACATACTGTAGTTCTGGGAAGAAAACTAGCTGTGACTAAATGTAGCCTAATTGAACTATAAAAATCTGAAAATGGTTTATATCAAATTAAAATTATTAGTGATAGTTATTAGTCTATTTTCCAAGTTTGATTAGACAAACCCAGATAGCAATGAGTCGGCGGACCACCGGCGGTGATCCGGCGGCTGTAGAAGCGTCAGAATTGCGTAATCGCAAACACGTTTGACGGCGCACCGCCGGTGGCAGCCGCTTTTTAAAAGCGGCAGCCGGCTTCCTACCGCCTTCGTTCCGCCGCCGGTCCGCAGGCAAACCGCCGTTCCGCCGCCTTTATACCAAAAGGCGGCCCGTCTGAGGCAAACGCTATTTTCAAGCGATCTGCCTCTGCTTATTGTGTAAAAAATAATATATATTTATTTATTTATTATTCATATATTTGTAACATGCAGTTTATGATGGATATTGATTGAACAAACCAGATAAATTCCCATTTGGCATTTTAATTCCACATTTCAAAGTACTGTAACTGTCAATGATACAAGATAATGTAAATGAAATATAAATAAGATGAAATATAAATAACAGACAATAAATAAGCTTAAATAGGCCTATAAATAAAAAAAAAAAACATTTTTACTAAAGAACCTGCATGTTTCCAATTAAATTTTGGTTAAAAAAAAAACAGCCTTACAAGCAAATTATAACACTTACAATATTTGTTAATAACAAAGAGGTCAGCTCTGGGATGAAAAGAATTACCATTAAACATTATATCAAATAATGAGGATATTTGGTACCAAAGAATGTGCAGGATACCAAATAAATCGAGGTATAACATCACATTTAACAAGCCATTTCTAACATTAGGATAAATGGTAATAATTTAGAGTAAAGTTCTGGAGAAGAATAGAACAGTAGTAGAACAGACCATTATAACAAGCCTGACTATGGGTTCTCCGGTTTTCCCCGACCTCCAGAATGAGGCAGCGCAAATTGGCTTATCTTCAGTGATTTCTTGTGCGCCTATAAAAAGGACAAACAACCTCGCCATCCCATATCTATCCAAGGAGCTGCCTTCAAGGCAGGGTTACAGGGAATAAAAAAAAGTAATTTCCACAGTGAACAGTGTGGATTGGGTGAGTGTAGCCTGACACGTCTGGCTTCTTTAGGGGTCTTGATGTTACTGACTGCAGGATAAAGAAAGGGTTCCAGGTGTCAGTAGTCAGCCTAGGTATCAGCCAAGAGGTCGGCTGTGGGTCCCTCTCAGCTGTGCGGCGTCTTTTTCCGCCTTCACGATCAGATGTTCCTTTCAGGTAACACATAACGTTAACCTGGACCACCTCATCAGTAGCATCCTGGGTTGCCGGGTTCTTCCGGATGGCTCCTGTAGAAAATACAGATCTGTCACTCCATTTGAATGGCATAAGGCCACACACATCTACTTAAATATATAAAAAATTTATATATTTATATATATTACTTTGAACAATGGTCTTCAGGAACATGTCTCTAAAACATGCTTTATCCCCTACACCCGTCCAGGTTGTATTAAAGAGCACCTATCATGGCATTTAAAATGTTCCAAATATTGTTTTAGAAGTCCCCAACAACAGTTTTGCATGCATGCAATGACAAAAAAGACTTTAGTTTTCTTATAATATGCATTTATTTTTACCTGTTTTGACAGCGATTCTCAAATGATTCCTTTAGTGATTGACTTTTCAAAACCCCGCCTTTACGTGACGCTAATCTGCGCTGATTGGTCAGATGACCCAGTCAGTTGTGATTGGTATAGTCTGTGCAGATATTCTCGGAAACGGAACGCCCATCAAAGTCTTATAATGACAGTAATTTGTTAATATGTGTCAGGAGTTATGAATATGAAAACCGCGTCGGTACTGTTTGATTGTAATATGAGCCTCAGCTGATCTCATTCATAAAAAAACTCCTCACGAAGACTCGCGACAAATCAACATCCCTCAGGGCTTTTAGTTCAAAAGTGTGCAGATGAGGAGACATATTGATAGATTCTCATATGTCTGTGTCAAATTTCTAAACAGAGGAGTATTTTTTATTCAATACTTCCTCAAAATGCGCAGATGTCTCTTATTTGTTGTTTTCAATTCATACTGGCAGCCGGAGGGCGCTCTGTGCACATGTAATCCATATATGGTACAGACAGACGAAGAAGATACCATGTGCCATAATAAAAGTCCATAATAAAAGCTTCCTGAGATCGCGAAACATACATTTGACGACTAATAATAAACACTCAATCGCGACGATGTATGGTTTGTCTTCAAGACACTTAGTCTTCAAATGCTCATCCTTGGGCAGATGAAAAAAGTTTGCTTTTGAGTCGCACTTCAGAACACAGCGTCTCGTGGCCATGATGTTTTCTAGTTTTCACTGGCGTCTCGTCGCCATGATGTTTTCTGGTTTTCACTGGCGTCTCGTCTCCATGATGTTTTCTAGTTTTCACTGGCGTCTTGGAGCGCAATAAGTGGGCGTATCGTATTCAAATAACTTGACAAGTTGACGTCATCTAGTCAGAGAAAAAGCTTCGGTCTTCTAACGATTCTTAAAAATGACTCCGAGTCGACTCTTACTTTTGAAAGAAAATAACTATATATACGGTGCACTGTCATATTTCAAGCTATCACAGGATGTTTTTGTTCACTTAGATCTATGTTACACACTACATGAAAGGTAAATTTCAAAATTCCATGATAGGTGCTCTTTAATGGAAAGGTGATTAGAGAAGATACTCTGAAGTATTCGCCACACGGTTGTTTTTAGGTCCCTCCCACATTTGATTGCCAAAAACCGAAGCTGAAAATACAAAAAAGTGTTACAAATTACATATCTCTGAAGCTTCTCATACATAAATATAAAAATGTGACAGGCTGTGGATTCAGACTGTAGAATATGCAGTGTACAATCTAGTGGTGTCAACAATAATCGATTCAGCGATGCATTGCAATGCGGGGCATGCACGATTCAGCATCGATGCGGCAAAGTGCCATAATCGATTATGTCACCGTTTATTTTCTGGCCTTGAGTTGGACAATAAAGTTGTGAAGTTTCAATTAGCCTACTTCCAAGGTCATAACAACAACAATCAAGATGGCTGAGGCGGAGGGAGATGATCGCGATAGACGGGTAATTAAAAACGCACCCAAAGCTTGGAAAGCGGACATCTGGGCACATTTCGGATTCTGACGCCGGCTTCACACCGCACGCGTTAGCAGGGCAGGAGCGGTGGGTATGGAGAGCGGGAGGCCGCGCCCCGATTGTGGATTCACACTGGCAGCGTTTGTCTCGCGCAGATATTGCAAATACAGACAAATATTGTACATTATGTCACATTTTCCGGTCTTCTCCTCCGAGCCCCGTCTGTCTCGTGCTTTGATTTATGATGGGCAGCATATGCTGTGATTGTAAAACACACGGGGCACTTCACTACATGATTTCATGGTGAAATTTGTTATTTTCCATGTTAATCTGGTCAGTTTCGATCAAGAACAATCCACTGTGGCTTTAAATCAGCGTGGCAAAAATAGACTCGGCGCCGAAACGATCGCGGCACTGCTGCTTCTGCTCCTGCGATGCGATGCGCTGCCGCGCCGCCTCTGCGTGCGATGTGAACGCTCTAATCTGTTAACATAGGCGCCGCAAAAAATATGCGCTGCTTACGCCCTGCTAACGCGCCTGCCACACTAAAATCAAGCACGAGAATTGACGAGTCCCTAGTGGCAACGTTACTGTGTGTGTTGCACTGAATATTTGTATTGCTGGGTGCCTGGGTGGTGGTTGTTGTTAGTGTGACTGTAATTACGGATTAATATTTGCACAGGAGTTCATGAAGTGCCCTGTCTTAGAGCTTTTTACTTTGTGTAAAAAAAACACTTATGTTCACTGCTGGAAAAAGTTGGCTTAGTTGGTTATTATTGCTCTATATAATTTCAAATGGTTCTAAAGCAGAGAAGAGAAACATTTCTCATTCAAAGCACTGAAAGCAGTGATTTATGTTTTCTTTTTCAGGTTTGAAAATGCCATATCCAATACCCTGTACCATTCAATTTTATTTTATTTAATGACATTTATGTCAAAGATACAGGAGAGTGATAATTAGCACATAGCAGCCAATAAAATCTGTTGTTTAATATCTGACTGCTTGTATTGCCTCATGACTGATTAAAAATGTGCCTTGTTGTGTGCAGTAGAATTTTGATGCATCGCAATGCATCGTAGAATCGAATTGAATCGAATCGTTACCTGGTGAATCGTAATCGAATCGAATTGTGAGGGCAGTGCCAATGCACACCCCTAGTACAATCTTAAATTTTACTTTTTAGATTACCCTACAGCATTATAAACAAAATCTTACACACTTACAAATCGTTCATGGAGCTCTTTATCCTGCCTCAAACTGTTGTCAAGCAACGCCAAATGGGTTGTCTAGGGGGAGTAACAGACCCCCTGGCAGGGATAACTCTCCAAAAGACACATTGGCACTGAAATGTTGCAGCATAGTGTCCATTTTGTTGTCCATGCTACGCACAACATCGCCAAACTCTCCAAGACGTCGCAGCATTAGGGTCTGATCTGCACCTACAGGGGTTCACAGAATAAAAGAATAAAGCAGTCAGTCCTGGTTCCTCAACTACTAAACTATGACATTTATGTTTAAGAGTAAAAGCTTTAAGTTAATAGTCTATTTGTGTCTCAGCCGCGGAGCTGAGCTCCTGTTCGAGCTGCACAGAGCGGCTGAAATTATCGTGTCTGTCAGTTATTATAATACCTATGACAAAAACAATTGTCTAAATTATGTTGCATATTCCTCAAAAGTTCTTGTGATGATATCTAGTTGACAATAGTACTATATTTTGGGAAATCAGCTTCCAAGTTTCCAACAGCAGCTGATTTCCTGTTTGTCCATCTCAACTCCTTTCAATATTCTTCTCCTTATAGCCCAGTAACTAGACATTGTGACTAACAATTTATTTACCTTGAAAGCCGAAACGATTGTCCAACAGTAGGTCTCTTGGATGAAGATAACCGATTGTGCTCTGGTCAAGGTATCTGCAAGAAAATGTGAACAAAACCGCATTGTTAACGTTATATACAGAATATACAGTAGCTATGCTGTGGGGGAAAAAAACTGGTCAGCCAAAAGTGGAACAGTAAAATGTATTCATTCAGTGTAGTGATTCAAGTAAACTGCATTGTCCTCAAACATAAAAAGTACAGCAGTTCAGAGAAATAACTCATAAATCACCTTAAATGCTAGAAGAACAGTAGCAACACAGCACATGTTAGCTAACACTTGCTAGAACTGACCTAGCAGCATGCTTGTTCGGACTAACAAAATAATTTAAATAACCTATATACATCATTCTGTTTTGTTAGAAAACACCAAAAGTTAAACTTAAGTATTTCTAGATGTAAAGCTTTGGCTAATTTACCTACAGTAGCTAGATACATTTTAACATGTAGAACATGCTTGAACTCAGTGTGTAAAAAAGGCGAAACAGCACGTGTTAGCACTGTGTATTGTGCTCTAGACTAGCAGCGTGCGTGTCGGCACAAACAAATTAAAACAACCTACCGGTATATACATCAAAAATGAACATAATATTGTGTTACACAAAAAAGAAACATGTACTTACTTAAACGCTCGTAGTCGAGGATATTTTCTGATCTCCTCTCTTCAAATACTAAAACCGTGTGATGAGTTGCCGGCCGCTGTTGGTAAATCTGTTTCATATGTTTTTCCGGTTTGTCTTCCGTCTTTTTTAGGTATACTGCCCCTCTCGGCCGGTGGAGGTACTTCTCTGTTTGGTTTTATTTTATTTTTATTTAAATTAGTACATTTATAGACAAGTACAATACAAAAAGTACAATGAGAGAAAAATAAAAATAATAAAGCATAGTGGTACAGTTCCGAATATGTAGAACAAAGAATAATAACAAATGTAACACTGTATATAAAATAAATAATAAAAATAAGAATTCTGAGATAGAAAATACTTTATAATATTAAGGCAGTCACATAACGTTGAAAAGCTTTCAGGTTTCTGTTTTTGTAAGCTTTTTGTTTTGCGACCTCATGTTTGAAAGGGTTTCAAAGTATATTGTAAAAATCAGCTTTATAAAAGGTAAAATTATTGGGCTTCTTTTGAGTTATTCTTGTCTTATGAATGTAGAATTTTTCCTAAATAATTAATAATATATTTTTATTTTTCAGAAAAATATGGGTTTTGAAAACAAAGTAAAAAGTCATGAAGTTCTAAGTTCTAATTTTTTGTCATGTCTATTTTAAAGTCAGTCCAAAAAGAAATAGAAAAAGGGCAATACAAAAATAAAAGTGTTCAATATCCTAAAATGAACTTTTAAACTTTCTTAACCCTCCTATTATGCTAAAAAAAAAAAGTATTACATCCATTATGGGTCAAATTGACCAACACTGTTTAAACACACTCGACATGCAAATAATCAAGTGAAAATTTAAATGTAATTTCCTAAACCTAACCTTATCATGGAATCAAGAGTCAAGAATCTGTTATAAACCCTAATGGCTTTGGAGCAAAAAAAAACTAATATTTGATATAATTCACATATAGGCTATTATGATTTTATAATCGCTTCAAATGTGAGAACTAGTTAAAATGCTGTCAGTTCCACTCTATTTCCCAACAAGCCAAACATAGCCAACGTGGCTGGTCGATTTTGAGAGTAGAAATCCTTGTATTTCAAAGCGGCTTGCCGCCAGCCGTCGATTCGATTACGATTCACCAGCCAGAGAAAATGAAGCCGGCGGCCCGCCGGCTAGTCGGCCGCGGCATCTCGCAAGAAATGGGAGTGACGTATTCGGCGGCAAGCGTTTCATCACCGCCAGCGGGACGCACCTATAGCCGACAGCTTAGGGCCGGCGGCAAAAAGAAGCCGTGCCGATATTTTTTGCTATCTTGGAATGTGTGTAATTAATGGCTCGCAAAAATGGCTAAAAATCACAAAGCTGCAGATGGCAGATTTTAATAGGCTATTACAGTTTAAATTATGACAGTATTAAATCACAAGTTTAATTCAAAGTCAGAGTCAGAGTACAGCCTGTTTGATTTAGTTTAACCATACATGTTAATTAATGCATTAATTATCAAACATGAACTAACATGTATTAATGCTTTTGTTATTCATGCATGAATCCTTATGACTCCTGTCTTAGTTCATGATAGCTCCTCATTTGTTCATGATTAGTTCAAATCTTCACTAATAATGAGTTCATGTTTAATAAACTATTAATTAATGTATTAATACATGATTATTCATGTGCTGTTATTGTAAAGTGTTACCGTTTTTATTATTATTTAATTATATCGATACATTATGGTTATGCATTTTTCATCAATGTCAGAGAAATGTGTTTGTGTGTGTGTTGAGTGTGTGTGAGTCACAGTGGGCCTCAGAGCACAGTAATACACAGCAGAGTCAGACACACACACATCCTGGATCGTCAGAGGAACTGATGTGGAGTTCAATGTTGCAGAAAATCTCTCCTTAAAATCAGGCTCTGTCGTTCCTTCACCAAATGTGTATTTATTCAGAATGAATGTTGGGGATCTGTTTGGCAGCTGTTTGTACCAGAAGAGATATGGACTTGTATCAGTTGTGGTATAATTACACTTTATAATAACTTGATCTCCTTCACTTGCAGGCATTTCTCTATAAGACTGTTCAACCCTGTCCTGACCCAAAGACACTGGAAGAAAAAAAGTAATTCACATGAATTATGTGCAAAGTAAACTTCAACATTTAATAACCTAAATGAAACTAAATTTTGCTGTGAGTGTAGAGAAATATAAAACGTGTGCTTACCATCGTAATGTGCTATGAAACACAGGGAAATCAAAGCCCATCTGAACATAGCTGTTCTCTGAGGTAAAAGAACTGAACTTCACTCAACAGCTCCTAAAACTCTCTCTGTGTTTCACTGAGCTCTGCTTTAATGTGTCATGTCACATGATCCACTCATACACAGAGAGAGCAATGCTGACCCCTTGTGGATAAAGTTTGAAATTACTTAAAAATGTGTTGGAAACCATGAACAATTATTTCTCAAAATTAGGATTTGCCTGAAGTGTTTTTGAACACATGACTGATCCTCTCTACTCATCTCTTAGTGTGTATATCATGAAGCCATTTACATAGATATACCCATGGGCATCATCTACCTGTTTTTCTGTTAAAGTACACTATATCGCCAAAAGTGTTGTGACGCCTGCCTTCACACACACATGAGCTTTAATGCCATCCCATTCTTAATCTGTAGGGTTTAATATGGAGTCGGCCCACCCTTTGCGGCTCAAACAGTTTCAGCTCTTCTGGGAAGGCTTTCCTCAAGGTTTAGGAGTGTGTTTATGGGGATTCTTCTAGAAGCGCATTTGTGAGGTCAGGCACTGATGTTGGACGCCTGGCTCTCAGTCTCCGCTCTAATTCATCCCAAAGGTGTTCTATCGGGTTGAGGTCAGGCAAGTTCCTCCACACCAAACTCCACACCAAACTCGGGTGCAGGCCAGTCAAGTTCCTCCACACCAAACTCGAAAAACAACCCCAGCCCATAATCCCCCCTCCACCAAACTTTACACTCGGCACAATGCAGTCAGGCAAGTTCCGTTCTCCTGGCAACCGCCAAACCCAGACTCGTCCATGGGATTGTCAGACAGAGAAGCGTGATTGGTCACTCAGAGAACATGTCTCCACTGCTCTAGAGTCCAGTGGTGGCGCGCTCGATGGTGTTTTAAGCCCCCAACGTCGTCTTCAAGGCAGCGCTGCATGAAAGGCACTCCCCGCCCCCTACAGTTTCAGCCAATCACAGCACTGGCGCTCAAATTGAACTGAGCGCCAACGAGCGCTCTTCACTCCACGCAAGTTGGTAAGGTAAGTTGCACAGAGCAATATTATAAGATCTGAATTTCTAATGAAATGTTATATTTAAAAAAAAAAATGACTATGCTTTGAAATATAGCCAACACTAGCTGCAAGGGATTTCTTTGCTGAACAGACAGCTCAGCTATCTAGCTAAATGCAAACAGATTGCAATGGTAGATTTAAGCTAACTGTTTTTAACCAAGGTTAGCTCAAATGCAGTCAACCTGTTCAAATAGCTGGCAGTGGTGAACATTCAATTTCATTTGGCAAGTAGCCTACTACTTACTTATCCGTGCAGGACCGAGTTTACTTAGTAATGGCTCAGCAGTTAGCGCTAGCTATCTTCCAGGCAGCCAGTTCATTTTTTGGGTGGTCATAAGACTGAGTAGTGCTATGTAGTTAGGGGGGCAGTCTATGTCTCCCAGTCTGCTTATACAGCTACAAGACAACCTAGTTTTAAATGAGCTGGCCAAAGGCATGGTTGAGTGGGTGTCTTTACAAAACTCCTTTTGGCATTCAGTTGTTGCTAAATAAGTTTTAAGACATGCTTGGACAGCTCTTGTAATACTTGGTAGCTCAAAGGCAGCAGTTTGTTGTTAGATAACTGGAAGGCATCCAGGGTAATACTGGCTTACTCCGAGGCAGCCTGTTGAAATTTAGATAACTCCAAGGCAGCGGAGGTGATGTTTTAACAGCGGGTAACTCAAAGGGTGCCATTTATTGCTAGATAAATGGAAGGCATCCAGGGTAATACTGGCTTACTCTGAGGCAGCCTGTTGAAATTTAGATAACTCTAAGGCAGCTGATGTAATGCTTTAACTCTGGGTAACTCAAAGGGAGCCATTTATTGCTAGATAACTGGAAGGCATCCAGGGTAATACTGGCTTACTCTGAGGCAGCCTGTTGAAATTTAGGTAACTCCAAGGCAGCTGAGGTGATGTTTTAATACTAGGTAACTCAAAGGGAGCCATTTATTGCTAGATAACTGGAAAGCATCCAGGATAGAGCTAGGCACAGGCCGACTGACTTCTAAGCAGCTTTGTAATACTGGCTTACTCCGAGGCAGCCTGTTGAAATTTAGATAACTCCAAGGCAGCTGAGGTTATGTTTTTAACACTGGGTAACTCAAAGGGAGCCATTTATTGCTAGATAACTGGAAGGCATCCAGGGTAATACTGGCTTACTCTGAGGCAGCCTGTTGAAATTTAGGTAACTCCAAGGCAGCTGAGGTGATGTTTTAATACTAGGTAACTCAAAGGGAGCCATTTATTGCTAGATAACTGGAAGGCATCCAGGATAGAGCTAGGCACAGACATACTGACTTCTAAGCAGCTTTGTAATACTGGCTTACTCTGAGGCAGCCTTTTGAAATTTAGATAACTCCAAGGCAGCTGAGGTGATGTTTTAACACTGGGTAACTCAAAGGCAGCCATTTATTGCTAGATAACTGGAAGGCATCCAGGGTAATACTGGCTTACTCCGAGGCAGCCTGTTGAAATTTAGATAACTCCAAGGCAGCTGAGGTGATGTTTTAACACTGGGTAACTCAAAGGCAGCCATGTATTGCTAGAAAACTGGAAGGCATCCAGGATAGAGCTAGGCACAGGCATACTGACTTCTAAGCAGCTTTGTAATACTGGCTTACTCTGAGGCAGCCTTTTGAAATTTAGATAACTCCAAGGCAGCTGAGGTGATGTTTTTAACACTGGGTAACTCAAAGGGAGCCATTTATTGCTAGATAACTGGAAGGCATCCAGGGTAATACTGGCTTACTCTGAGGCAGCCTGTTGAAATTTAGGTAACTCCAAGGCAGCTGAGGTGATGTTTTAACACTGGGTAACTCAAAGGCAGCCATGCATTGCTAGATAACTGGAAGGCATCCAGGGTAATACTGGCTTACTCCGAGGCAGCCTGTTGAAATTTAGATAACTCCAAGGCAGCTGAGGTGATGTTTTAACACTGGGTAACTCAAAGGGAGCCATTTATTGCTAGATAACTGGAAGGCATCCAGGGTAATACTGGCTTACTCTGAGGCTGCCTGTTAAAATTTAGATAACTCCAAGGCAGCAGAGGTGATGTTTTAACACTGGGTAACTCAAAGGGAGCCATTTATTGCTAGATAACTGGAAGGCATCCAGGGTAATACTGGCTTACTCTGAGGCAGCCTGTTGAAATTTAGGTAACTCCAAGACAGCTGAGGTGATGTTTTAACACTGGGTAACTCAAAGGCAGCCATGCATTGCTAGATAACTGGAAGGCATCCAGGGTAATACTGGCTTACTCCGAGGCAGCCTGTTGAAATTTAGATAACTCCAAGGCAGCTGAGGTGATGTTTTAACACTGGGTAACTCAAAGGCAGCCATTTATTGCTAGATAACTGGAAGGCATCCAGGGTAATACTGGCTTACTCCGAGGCTGCCTGTTAAAATTTAGATAACTCCAAGGCAGCAGAGGTGATGTTTTAACACTGGGTAACTCAAAGGGAGCCGTTTATTGCTAGATAACGGAAAGGCATCCAGGGTAATACTGGCTTACTCTGAGGCAGCCTGTTGAAATTTAGATAACTCCAAGGCAGCTGAGGTGATGTTTTAATACTAGGTAACTCAAAGGGAGCCATTTATTGCTAGATAAAAGGCAAATCCATATTGAGTGATACTTTTGTAGGTAGCATCCAAAAACAACATTTGTCCCCCAAATTTTTTAAGCTGCTCCAGCTGCCATGTGGAACTGTAGACAATCATCAGGGGCTTATCCTCACTATGTGAGAGTGGTTGAAAAAGTAAAATACTGTCTTTCAATTCAGACTGGATTAGTTTTTCAACAGATACACTGTCATTTCCGTCCATTCTGATGTATTTATTGAAGCTGGCTCTAATTTGTGTTATGTCCTCTGGAGAGACAAAGAATGTCCTGTCCATAAAGTCTGTTTTTCCCCGGCTCTGAGACCAGTCAATGCATTTTAAAAGAATGGCACTATTTGAGAGCCCTTGCGAAATACTACTATGAATGAATTCAACCAAGTCCTTGTCTATGCGGTTCTTTCTGTTTTCTTTTCTGTTAGTTAGGTCATGGCCACTATGCTCAGACATCTGCCTCACAACACAACCCCTGATATTGGCAGATGTTATGAAATGGAAGGACACATATGCCGGACAGGAATTTGCCCTTGTCGTCTCAGGGTCACCAGCCGAAGAACCTGTTTGATTGTTTGACCGCTCACACCTCCACTGGATTACATTTTTCCTGGTCTTCATATAGCAGAATCTCCCTTTTCCATTCTCATGTAGGCCATCCAGGTGGTTCCTCATGAAAAGGTCATCTGGAACAGTCCCAACATTTTCTATTGCGCGCTGTATTCTCGGATCTCTTTCTTTCCTAAGACCATCCTCAATGGACTTTCTCCAATATGTCTCCATTCTTTAAAGAGGAGGAAAATACAACAGACAATTATACATAGCACACGTACGCATACCTCCATATCTTGTCAACTATTAGCAACCAGTATTGTAAAGCAACCAAGAAGTCAACTCCTAATCTAATTCGTCAGTCCCTTAAAGGTATTCAAATGACCACACATAAAAATCACTGCACCATCAAGTATATTTGATATTTTTCTTGTGCTATCCTGATTAAAAATTATCTACTTTGCAACACTGGGTGTGAGTAACTTGGAACTTGCCCAAGGTTTTATAGTTATCTGAAATTCAACAGGCTGCCTCAGAGGTAGCCAGCGTTGCAAAGCTGCGTGGAAGTCAGCCGGTCTTAACCTACTTATGTCAAGGTGTCTTACAGCTATCTAGCAACAACTGGATGGTTACCTGGTAGGTACAAAGTAAAGGAGCTACCTACGACTAGGTGCCTTCCATTTATCTATCAACAACAATGTTTGTGAGTTACCCAGTGTGACAACATCAACCAAACTGCATTGAAAAAATCTACAAGTCAACAGGCTGCCTCTGAGGTAGCCAGTATTATAAAGCTGCCTAGAAGTTAGTCTGTCTTAACCCACTTAGTCTATCTATAACCTACTCAAGGTGCCTCCCGGTTACCATGTCCAGATGTCTAGTAGATATCCTAAAGGATGCCACTGCTTACCAGTTAGCATGTAAACATTCTGAAAGACAACCACTCAACCATGCCTCATACCATGTGCACCTCACTTAAAGCTAGGTTGTGTCGTACTTGTTCAAATAAGCAGACAGGGAAACATACAGGCTACTGCCGAGCTACATAGCACTACTCAGTTGCTCTCCCAACCGTTCAAAAAATGAATTGGCTGACTGGAAGTTAGCTCGCGTTAACGGTGAGCCCCGTTACTAGTAAACCATATGCTTAATATCCACAGTTAAGTTTAAAATTAATACCTGCCAACATAACTTCACTGCTCACCACTATCCTGGATGCCTTCCAGTTATCTAGCAATACATGGCAGCCTTTGAGTTACCCAGTGTTAAAACATCACCTCAGCTGCCTTGGAGGTATCTCAATTTCAACAGTCTGCCTCAGAGTACGCCAGTATTACAAAGCTGCTTAGAAGTCAGTCTGTCTGTGCCCAGCTCTATCCTGGATGCTTTCCAGTTATCTAGCAATAAATGGCTCCCTTTGAGTTACCCAGAGTTAAAGCATTACCTCAGCTGCCTTAGAGTTATCTAAATTTCAACAGGCTGCCTCAGAGTAAGCCAGTATTACCCTGGATGCCTTCCAGTTATCTAGCAATAAATGGCTCCCTTTGAGTTACCTAGTATTAAAACATCACCTCAGCTGCCTTGGAGTTATCTAAATTTCAACAGGCTGCCTCAGAGTAAGCCAGTATTACTCTGGATGCCTTCCAGTTATCTAGCAATAAAAGGCTCCGTTTGAGTTACCCAGTGTTAAAACATCACCTCTGCTGCCTTGGAGTTATCTAAATTTCAACAGGCTGCCTCAGAGTAAGCCAGTATTACCCTGGATGCCTTCCAGTTATCTAGCAATAAACGGCTCCCTTTGAGTTTCCCAGTGTTAAAACATCACCTCTGCTGCCTTGGAGTTATCTAAATTTTAACAGGCAGCCTTGGAGTTAGCCAGTATTACCCTGGATGCCTTCCAGTTATCTAGCAATAAATGGCTGCCTTTGAGTTACCCAGTGTTAAAACATCACCTCAGCTGCCTTGGAGTTATCTAAATTTCAACAGGCTGCCTCGGAGTAAGCCAGTATTACCCTGGATGCCTTCCAGTTATCTAGCAATAAATGGCTGCCTTTGAGTTACCCAGTGTTAAAACATCACCTCAGCTGCCTTGGAGTTATCTAAATTTCAACAGGCTGCCTCGGAGTAAGCCAGTATTACCCTGGATGCCTTCCAGTTATCTAGCAATAAATGGCTGCCTTTGAGTTACCCAGTGTTAAAACATCACCTCAGCTGCCTTGGAGTTATCTAAATTTCAAAAGGGTGCCTCAGAGTAAGCCAGTATTACAAAGCTGCTTAGAAGTCAGTATGTCTGTGCCTAGCTCTATCCTGGATGCCTTCCAGTTATCTAGCAATAAATGGCTCCCTTTGAGTTACCTAGTATTAAAACATCACCTCAGCTGCCTTGGAGTTACCTAAATTTCAACAGGCTGCCTCAGAGTAAGCCAGTATTACCCTGGATGCCTTCCAGTTATCTAGCAATAAATGGCTCCCTTTGAGTTACCCAGTGTTAAAAACATCACCTCAGCTGCCTTGGAGTTATCTAAATTTCAACAGGCTGCCTCGGAGTAAGCCAGTATTACAAAGCTGCTTAGAAGTCAGTCGGCCTGTGCCTAGCTCTATCCTGGATGCTTTCCAGTTATCTAGCAATAAATGGCTCCCTTTGAGTTACCTAGTATTAAAACATCACCTCAGCTGCCTTGGAGTTACCTAAATTTCAACAGGCTGCCTCAGAGTAAGCCAGTATTACCCTGGATGCCTTCCAGTTATCTAGCAATAAATGGCTCCCTTTGAGTTACCCAGAGTTAAAGCATTACATCAGCTGCCTTGGAGTTATCTAAATTTCAACAGGCTGCCTCGGAGTAAGCCAGTATTACCCTGGATGCCTTCCAGTTATCTAACAACAAACTGCTGCCTTTGAGCTACCAAGTATTACAAGAGCTGTCCAAGCATGTCTTAAAACTTATTTAGCAACAACTGAATGCCAAAAGGAGTTTTGTAAAGACACCCACTCAACCATGCCTTTGGCCAGCTCATTTAAAACTAGGTTGTCTTGTAGCTGTATAAGCAGACTGGGAGACATAGACTGCCCCCCTAACTACATAGCACTACTCAGTCTTATGACCACCCAAAAAATGAACTGGCTGCCTGGAAGATAGCTAGCGCTAACTGCTGAGCCATTACTAAGTAAACTCGGTCCTGCACGGATAAGTAAGTAGTAGGCTACTTGCCAAATGAAATTGAATGTTCACCACTGCCAGCTATTTGAACAGGTTGACTGCATTTGAGCTAACCTTGGTTAAAAACAGTTAGCTTAAATCTACCATTGCAATCTGTTTGCATTTAGCTAGATAGCTGAGCTGTCTGTTCAGCAAAGAAATCCCTTGCAGCTAGTGTTGGCTATATTTCAAAGCATAGTCATTTTTTTTTTTAAAATATAACATTTCATTAGAAATTCAGATCTTATAATATTGCTCTGTGCAGCTTACCTTACCAACTTGCGTGGAGTGAAGAGCGCTCGTTGGCGCTCAGTTCAATTTGAGCGCCAGTGCTGTGATTGGTTGAAACTGTAGGGGGCGGGGAGTGCCTTTCATGCAGCGCTGCCTTGAAGACTACGTTGGGGGCTTAAAACACCATCGAGCTGGTGGCGCGCTTTACCCCACTGCATCCCACGCTTTGCATTGCACTTGGTGCTGTAAGGCTTGGATGAGCTGCTCGGCCATGGAAACCCATTCCATGAAGCTCTACACACTGTTCTTGAGCTCATCTGAAGGCCACAGAAGTTTGGAGGTCTGGAGCTCTTGACTCTGCAGAAAGTTGGCCACTTCTGTGACCCTCAGCATGCGCTGACCCCGAACTGTGATTTCACTTCGTTGCTGAGTTGCTGTTGTTCCCAATCTCTTCCACTTTGTTATAATCCCACTAACAGTTGAGCGTTGAATATTTAGTATAATATTTGGACTTATTACACAGGTGTCCACCGATCACGGCTCCACGCTTGAGTTCTCTGAGCTCCTGAGAGCGGCCCATTCTCTCACTAATGTGTGTAGAAGCGAACACACACACACACACACACACACTCCTGAGAGCGGCCCATTCTCTCACTAATGTGTGTAGAAGCGAACACACACACACACACACACACACTCCTGAGAGCGGCCCATTCTCTCACTAATGTGTGTAGAAGCGAACACACACACACACACACACACACTCCTGAGAGCGGCCCATTCTCTCACTATTGTGTGTAGAAGCGTCTGCAGGTCTAGAGCTGGAGTTACACACCTGTGGCCATGAAGGGCTGAACACCTGAACTCAGGGATGTGGAGGGGCGGCACAATACTTTTGGCAATATAGTGTACATTATATGACACAAAAAAGGCAGGTCCCAGGCACTCAGTCAGACGTACAAAAAGGAGAAGGAATTAATTAAAAAGCCTTTATTTGGTATGGCTTAAGTCATCTTTTAAAAACTACAAGAGCCAACATGTTTCGACCAAAAAATGGTCTTCTTCAGGGCAAAGCAGCACACAGGGTGAGAATAACACCAAATTATGAGTTGAACCCCACCCATAGTCCAAAAGCATTCAATTAGCCTAATAAGGCCTAATACAACCAATTAGCCCAGTGAGGCAATCAGGTCTAGAGGATGCGCTTCGTTATCCAGGTAGTCTACGTTGAAGGAGAGTTTTTTCTCTGTATTGTTTTTTCTTTTTACTTTTTTTCTTTGCTCATTATGTTGGTTTCCCTAATCCTCTAGACCTGATATCTTGTTCATGCGTGCTATATAATGGCTATATATTGACTACATGTGCACGGAGCGCCCTCCGGCTGCCAGTATGAAGTATGAAGAGTTTTTTATGAATGAGAGCAGCTGACGTTCGTATTACTATCTTTAGAAGGTACCGATGGTTTTCATATTCATAACTCCTGACACATATTAACAAATTACGGTCACTATATGACTTTGAGAATAAAACAGAGGTCAAAAATGGAAGCTTGAGTCTTAGATCTTTTAAATGATGTATAGTTTGTCAAGGTTGAACTTACATCTGAAACAAAGAAAGCTTCAGTGCGCCTCGTTGCACGATGTGTTTGTTTGAGCTGATGTGTGTGTGTGTGTGTGTGTTTGTTTGAGCTGATGTGTGTGTGTGTGTGTGTGTGTGTGTGTGTGTTTGTTTGAGCTGATGTGTGTGTGGGCGTCGTCTCAGTGTTTGAATCTCTATAGAGCGCGTGCTTAGTGGGCGTGGTCGCATTAACGTATAATGAGCCGCTCAGGAACGACTAACATCTCTCTGCTTTCAACCAGATTACATAAACACAGAATATTTGTTTTTGATTTGGTTTACAGTGTTTAAAACCTGACATTTCAGCGTTTCTTTAGACATATGTCTCATGTTTGTGAGAATAGTTTTCACTAAGCTAGAGGTCATTTTCTGAAGACTATCTGAATGAACGTCTTTGACAGAGAGGCTGCAGATTGCACATCATGTTGGATTTATTTATTTTGCAAAAAGCACAACAATTGTTTTTTATTGTGACTGTACTAAAAAAAAAAAGAAACTTAACAGATTATAATGATGTATAACACATGACTGAATGATAAAAAACAACAGAGTTATTTGAGTCTCTTAGGCACTGATAAGAAAAAAAGCAAGCAAATCACGCCGGCGTGATTACCGACTCGAGAGGGTTAATAATTATTTAATCAACATCATCCTCAATAAACCCGTCTCCGGCGTGTTGCCTCCGATCCTTCGAATATTCAGATGTATTATGACCTCTGACCTGTAAAGTTGCCAGAATAATAATCATACGCTGTTTGTTGATTGGCCAGAGGAGAACTGCCCCCCCGACTGAGTCTGGTTTCTCCAAGGTTTATTTTCCTCCATTCTGCTCCTGATGGGGTTTGGGTTTTCTTGCCACTGTTGCCTCTGGCTTGGCTTGCTCAGTTGGGGACACTACCTTTTTCAACTAAATATCCAAATAAATCTAATTATTAAACTAAATTAACCATATAAACTAAATTACTGATCTAAAGCCCACACTGTCACTGTATGATAATTGAAATGAACTGATGACATCAGCGTTTTTTCCAGAATGGCTATACAGCTGAATAAAATTATGCTGCATTATTTTCCTGTTTAACACTGTAAAGCTGCTTTGAAACAATCTACATTGTTAAAAGCGCTATATAAATAAAGTTGACTTGATTATCTGAAGAAGGTGTGCCTTGATTGTGTATTGAACACATTTGTTCATGAAAAAGGGTGATTTCTACCATAATGCTTTGAAGTAGCACTTTTCTACCCACAATATTCATGCATTTGTATTTTGTGTGGCTGCTTTGAATGGGCAGATAAGATAAGAAAGATGCTTCTAGATATACCAGAGGGATCTGTTTAAAATTTAAGATTTCAGGGTCCCATTTCTCGTGAACTGTGGAACACCATTGTTTCCTTTTTTGTACAGTGTTGTTGTGTTTCCTCAGGTTATTGTGTAGTGTTGTTGTGTCTCCTCAGGTTATTGTGCAGTGTTGTTGTGTTTCCTCAGGTTATTGTGTAGTGTTGTTGTGTCTCCTCAGGTTATTGTGCAGTGTTGTTGTGTTTCCTCAGGTTATTGTGTAGTCTTGTTGTGTCTCCTCAGGTTATTGTGTAGTGTTGTTGTGTTTCCTCAGGTTATTGTGTAGTGTTGTTGTGTATCCTCAGGTTATTGTGTAGTGTTGTTGTGTATCCTCAGGTTATTGTGTAGTGTTGTTGTGTATCCTCAGGTTATTGTGCAGTGTGTGTGTGTTTCCGCTGGTTATTGTGCAGTGTTGTTGTGTTTCCTCAGGTTATTGTGTAGTGTTGTTGTGTCTCCTCAGGTTATTGTACAGTGTTGTTGTGTTTCCTCAGGTTATTGTGCAGTGTTGTTGTGTCTCCTCAGGTTATTGTGCAGTGTTGTTGTGTTTCCTCAGGTTATTGTGCAGTGTTGTTGTGTATCCTCAGGTTATTGTGTAGTGTTGTTGTGTATCCTCAGGTTATTGTGTAGTGTTGTTGTGTATCCTCAGGTTATTGTGTAGTGTTGTTGTGTTTCCTCAGGTTATTGTGCAGTGTTGTTGTGTCTCCTCAGGTTATTGTGCAGTGTTGTTGTGTATCCTCAGGTTATTGTGCAGTGTTGTTGTGTTTCCTCAGGTTATTGTGCAGTGTTGTTGTGTCTCCTCAGGTTATTGTGCAGTGTTGTTGTGTCTCCTCAGGTTATTGTGCAGTGTTGTTGTGTCTCCTCAGGTTATTGTGCAGTGTTGTTGTGTTTCCTCAGGTTATTGTGCAGTGTTGTTGTGTCTCCTCAGGTTATTGTGCAGTGTTGTTGTGTCTCCTCAGGTTATTGTGCAGTGTTGTTGTGTCTCCTCAGGTTATTGTGCAGTGTTGTTGTGTTTCCTCAGGTTATTGTGCAGTGTTGTTGTGTATCCTCAGGTTATTGTGCAGTGTTGTTGTGTATCCTCAGGTTATTGTGTAGTGTTGTTGTGTTTCCTCAGGTTATTGTGCAGTGTTGTTGTGTATCCTCAGGTTATTGTGTAGTGTTGTTGTGTTTCCTCAGGTTATTGTGCAGTGTTGTTGTGTTTCCTCAGGTTATTGTGCAGTGTTGTTGTGTTTCCTCAGGTTATTGTGCAGTGTTGTTGTGTTTCCTCAGGTTATTGTATGGCGGGTGTGTGTTTCCTCAGGTTATTGTGCAGTGTTGTTGTGTTTCCTCAGGTTATTGTATGGCGGGTGTGTGTTTCCTCAGGTTATTGTGTAGTGTTGTTGTGTTTCCTCAGGTTATTGTGCAGTGTTGTTGTGTCTCCTCAGGTTATTGTGCAGTGTTGTTGTGTCTCCTCAGGTTATTTTGCAGTGTTGTTGTGTTTCCTCAGGTTATTGTGCAGTGTTGTTGTGTATCCTCAGGTTATTGTGCAGTGTTGTTGTGTATCCTCAGGTTATTGTGTAGTGTTGTTGTGTTTCCTCAGGTTATTGTGCAGTGTTGTTGTGTATCCTCAGGTTATTGTGTAGTGTTGTTGTGTTTCCTCAGGTTATTGTGCAGTGTTGTTGTGTATCCTCAGGTTATTGTGTAGTGTTGTTTTGTTTCCTCAGGTTATTGTGCAGTGTTGTTGTGTATCCTCAGGTTATTGTGTAGTGTTGTTGTGTTTCCTCAGGTTATTGTGCAGTGTTGTTGTGTTTCCTCAGGTTATTGTGCAGTGTTGTTGTGTTTCCTCAGGTTATTGTGCAGTGTTGTTGTGTTTCCTCAGGTTATTGTATGGCGGGTGTGTGTTTCCTCAGGTTATTGTATGGCGTGTGTGTGTTTCCTGTGACTGTGGGCTCCAGAGCACAGTAATACACAGCAGAGTCTGACACAGATGCAGAGGAGATGTTCAGATACACATGGTTTCCTTCTTCTTTTTCTTTTCTGATCTCAGTGGTGAATCTTTGATCTACATCAGATGTCTTAACATCTTTTGCACTGTCTGAAATGAGCACAAGGAATTCAGGAGCTGATCTGGGATACTGACGGTACCAGTGAAGAGTATATGCAGAAGAATAACTGCAGGATAATGTAACTCTTGAACCCTCGGCAGCAAACTCCTGTGTTGTCTTTGGTGTAATAGTATCTCCATTACTCGCACCTGCAAAGAAAATAGTCTCAATGGGTGCAAAATATGACTATGCTGATCAAATGTGAGCATTTTAGAAGTTTGTTCACATATAGTGCACTTTTATATATTAAGGCCACATATAAGACCATATATTTAATTATTAATAATGACTTAATTTTGAAAATAAGCATTGAACAGCATTGAAATGATGGTACTTACATGCCAAAGCAGAGAACAGAATAACTGAATGGAGGATCATTGTATGTGTGCTCACAGTCTCAGCTTGAATGATCTTATGACAGTCTCTGTCAGGCTCAGCAAAATACCCTCAGATACGTTAAGCTCCTCCTTCCTCACCACCTGGGACAATAAATCAGTTTATCACCATCACCTTTTGACCACGGTTGCTTCATAAGATGTTACAAAGACAGAGTAGCATCTTTCATCAGAAGATTTAAACACAAGATTTGCGTTTAATTTCATAGTGAAACAATCACAGAGAAGCAAACAAAGTAGGAGAGCTTAAAACGTTCCTCGCATTCACTCTGGCGAGAGACTTGATATGTACATAGATTGTGTGTGTGTTATAGTACAGTATGTACCTGTATTAGTATATTTACTGTATACTGTATAATGCAAGGGGACTACCGTAATATGATGCATTATAGTAAGTGTATTACAGTACAATGCACATTGTTGGATTACGACACGTTTTTCTCCCAACATTCGGCTGCACCCTTTGGCCCGCCTCGGCCATTGTAAGGCCCTGATTGAGAACATCATCCACAATAGTGGCCCTTATTTCATCGCATGAATGTCCTTGGTCTCTTCTACCTCTTCATCTGTTTTACCTCCCTACACTTCCACCTACTTCTCTTCTTCTTTCTGGCTGTTGACCCTGTTAGTTTCCTTATTATTCTTCCATGGTCAGACTCAGAAATTATAACACAGTGTTGTGCGCTGTCTATATGCTTGTCAACCGAAGGGTCTGGAGATGCACCTCTGAGCTGTTTTAGAGAACTGGTTGATCATTGATTGATCTGATGCTTTACATTCCCGTTATCAATGAAATTCATCAGTTCAGGACACATTTACAAAAACAGTCTATAGATATGTATAGAAAATATGCTTGATAGATTATCACAACTAGTTCAACCATGTTGCATGTAATGACAATGAACTAATTATGTTTTTTTGTCTTAAACTTGAAATGTCTTAAAGAATTGCATACTTTCGTGTTTAACTGGTTATTTAGATTTTTTTTTTCTAGTGATAAAATACAAAGTTCTGTCATGAACCTCTAGATGGCGCAGGCTGATGGGTCCTTAACTCAGTTTTTTTAGTGATCACATCATTATCTACATATCACAGCTGATTGGTTACTGTAGCATCAGCAGCCAATGAGATTACTCAACTTTCGAATACTTGCTCAGCATTTGCTGTAGCAGAGCCTCCATCTTGCCCTGCTCACTGTAGATCTGCTATGGGGTTATTTCATGTGTCATGTGTGCAGCAGCAGCATGTGTGTGAATCTACTGGCAGATCTATTCCTCCAGACCAAATACATTAACATTGACACATCCATTACCAAATCTCTCCTAGCGTTGTCATGACAGAAGTATGTTTACAAGCTGTTTAATTCTGTAATTTAATTAAAATAAATAATGAATAAAAGACAGAAATTAAAACTAAATACAAAAGATGATCCCACGAGGGAACAAAATATTCTATATAAGAAGTGATATATTGTCAGTCAGCTGTCAACAAAGCTGACTTAATTCCAGCCTTTGCCACTCAATCCGCTCTTAATATCTTGGCCATAACTGAGACTTGGATCCGTCCAGAAGACTCAGCAACCCCTGCTGCTCTTTCTAATAACTTCTCTTTCTCTCATACCCCTCGCCCACTGGCAGGGGTGGAGGCACGGGTCTTCTCATTTCTAACAATTGGAAATACTCAACACACACCTCTCTATGCAACAACAACTCATTTGAATACCACACTATTACAGTTACATCTCCCATTACAACCCATATTATAGTCATTTACCACCCTCCACTGTGGGAACGTGGAGCTCCTCATCCACCGTTCCCACAGTAAAAGACCATAAAACAAAGACTTGACTTGAACAAAAACAAGGACTTGGCTATGAAAAGCATTCACCAACAAGTGGGTTACAACAACAATAACAGACAAGGACACACGGCAAGTCAAGATGGAAGACAAGATGGCGCCGCCGTGCTCGGTCGCCGTTCAGGTCGCTCCGCTAAGACTTTGCTTTTATTTATTATTCTACTCTCTTTTACTCTCTATTTTTTCCAACGGATCATCTGCTTTGATCTGTTACGACAGCAAAACACTTCTGGAAATTGGTTACCGCTACACTGACCTGTTTCAGGACACTTTCTCCAATCTTCCATCTGAGATTCGCCGGGACGCCGAGTTGAACAATGGCCACTCGAGTCGACGGCGAAGATTCAAAAAACACCGCGGGAAACGCGCTGGGATCCGCAACAGACTGAGAAAAAGAGCATTCAGTCCTCCTCTCCCGAGCATTTTGCTCGCAAATGTCCAATCCTTGGAGAATAAGATGGACGATCTTAGAGCCAGGATAAGTTTTCAACGGGACATGAGAGACTGCAACATCTATTGTCTGTCCGAAACATGGCTCACGCCAGCGGTCCCGGATACAGCCGTGACGCCGTCCGAGAACTTCTCTGTTTTTCGGATGGACAGAACAGCCGAGGCCGGGAAATCTAAAGGCGGTGGAGTGTGTTTCATGATAAACAAGAAATGGTGCGATCCTAGGAACATCTCCATTCTTTCGCGATCCTGCTCGCCTCACTTGGAACATTTAACTCTCATGTGCCGGCCTTTCTACCTGCCGAGGGAGTTTTCCTCGGTCATCACCACTGCCGTTTATATTCCACCACAGGCAGACACGGGGCTGGCTTTATCTGCCCTCCATGATGTGACCAGCGGCTTCATAAACAAACACCCCGACGCTGCTTTCATCGTCGCGGGTGATTTTAACAAAGCAAACCTAAAGAAAGTATTGCCAAACTTTCACCAGCATGTCTCCTGTCCCACACGAGGAGCAAACACACTGGATCATTGCTACTCTCCGTTTAAGAACGCCTACAAAGCTCGTTCACAGCCAGCTTTTGGCAAATCGGACCATGCCGCCATTTTCCTCACACCGGAATATAAACAAAGGCTCGTTCAAGAGCCCCCGGTGAGGAGGGAAGTCAAACGCTGGTCATCCCATTCAGAGATCACGCTACAGGCAGCTCTTGATGACGTCGACTGGGACATGTTCCGCGCGAGTTCTGAAGACGTCAGCGAGTTCACAGAAGTGGCGCTCTGCTTTATTAACACACTGACAGAGCAAGCCACACAAACAATAACTATAACGTCCTTCCCTAATCAGAAACCGTGGGTGGACAGTTCAATTCGCACTGCAGTAAACTCGCGCACCACCGCTTACAATGCCGGTCTCCTAACGGGGGATATGAGGGAGTACAAAGCTTCATGTTACGCCCTCCGGCGCGCCGTTAAAGCCGCAAAACTCCGCTATAAAGACCGAGTGGAATCTCATTTCCAACTCAACGACTCCCGGCGGATGTGGCAGGGACTGAGAACCATCTGTGCTTTTGGAACTAAATCCTCTGCAGAGGTGAGAGCTGATCCGTTACTGGTGAACGAGTTAAACTCTTTCTACGCTCGCTTTGATGGTAATCGCGGCAGCGCGACTCCGGCGAGTGACGCGTCAGAGAGAGTCCCTCAGAGCAGCAACGGTCACGTGATCTCTGTCTCGGAGGACGAGGTTCGGAGGGCACTCAAACGTGTGGATGTCAGGAAAGCTGCTGGGCCGGATGGTATTTCAGGTCGTGTTCTGCGGTCCTGTGCTGATCAGCTCGCAGGGCTCTTTACATCCATATTCAACGAGTCCCTTGCTACATCTGTTGTCCCCACCTCCTTCAAACGATCCTCCATCATCCCTGTACCTAAGATCAGTAAACCCTCTTGCCTAAATGACTATCGTCCAGTGGCTCTCACATCTTTAGTCATGAAGGTCTTTGAGAGACTCATTAAAAACAACATTTGCTCCTCCATTCCTGACACTTTGGACCCTCTTCAGTTTGCCTATCGTCCCAATAGATCGACTGAAGATGCCATTTCTCACGTCCTTCACTCCTGCCTCACTCACATCGACAGCAAAAGTGGGAACTATGTCAGGCTGCTATTTATTGACTATAGCTCAGCCTTTAACACCATAGTTCCCATTAAGCTAACACACAAACTCCTGGATCTAGGCCTGAATTCTTCTCTCTGCCTCTGGATTGAAGATTTCCTCACTGGCAGACCCCAGGCGGTGAGAGTAGGCCAGTTCACCTCCACCTCCATCACCCTGAGTGTTGGAGCTCCACAGGGCTGTGTGCTGAGTCCCCTGCTCTACTCTCTCTACACCCATGACTGTTTGTCCACACACAGCTCCACCTCTATCATCAAGTTTGCTGATGATACTGTTGTCCTGGGTCTCATCTCCAACAACAATGAGACGGCATACTTGGACGAAGTGGAGCAACTGACATCATGGTGCCAGGACAACTGTCTCTCTCTGAATGTTAACAAGACCAAAGAACTGATTGTGGACTTCAGGAAGAGACAGCATCGGTCATACTCCCCTCTCATGATCAGCGGGACACCGGTAGAGAGAGTGAGCAGCTTCAAATACCTGGGTGTGAACATCTCCGAGGATCTGACCTGGACTACACACATCCAGACACAGGTGAAAAAAGCCAGGCAAAGACTGTACCACCTGCGCCAGCTGAGGAAATTCAGGGTTTCACCAGCCATCCTGAAAACTTTCTATCGAGGGGCGATAGAAAGTGTCCTGACTCAGTGCATCACAGCGTGGTACGGGAACAGCACCAGTCACGACTGCAAAGCCCTGCAAAGAGTGGTGCGCTTATCCGAGCGCATCTCAGGCTCAGCTCTCCCGTCTCTGCAGGACATCTTCACCAAACGCTGCAGAGGTAGAGCTACTAAAATCATCAGAGACATTAATCACCCTGCAAACTCTCACTTCACCCTGCTGCCATCTGGTAAGCGCTTCCGTAGCCTGATGGCAAAGACTGAAAGACTCAGGAGGAGTTTCTTCCCCCAGGCCATCAGACTCCTGAACTCAGTCACGTGACTCACTTCACCCCCGCACACACATAAACATCCAGTCTTTTAACATTAACATCCACATACTGCAATTGCACTGCACTTTACGTCCCTATTGTTACTGCGTAACAACCTGTAATAAACCTTGCACATTATACTTCTTTATATATACATATTATATATTTTATGTTAACCACTTTTTTTAAGTCTACAGTTTATCTCACTTATCATATCCACATATTTTTTATATTTTTATTTTTATCTTATTTCCTATTTTTATCTTAACTTGATTTATTTATAATTCTACTTATGTTAATACTTTTTATTCTAATTTTATTCTATTTCTATTTAATTTCTTGTAACTGTTATTTGCACTGTCCATGGAGCGGACCTGTTTACATTTCACTGCCAGTTGTATATTGTGTATATAACTGTGTATGTGACAAATAAAACTCTTGAATCTTGAATCTTGAAAAAAAAGACAAGTGACACCTGTGAACAGTGATTAAACAATGAACCAATGACATGAAACAAAACACATGATCACGGATCAGGGCATGGGAGTCACATGACAAGACCAGGAAACAAGACTGTGAACATGACACTCAAACATAACATGATAAACTAAAAACATAACCAAGAACAATGAACATGAACCAACACCAAAACACCCTGTGACAGATACGCTGCTATAGCGGCCACATAAACTTTGAGCGTGGAGGGGGAACGACCCGCGTCCAGCAGCTCTTGTAAAAAAGGTCTGAAAAGACTGACCATTTGCCTGAATAAAGCCGCCTGGTCGCGGGGGCTCTAGCTTCAGAAATAGTGTTTAATACATTTTCAGAGAGGTTCTCATGTACCCATTGATGGGCCAGAAATGAAGCGCCCATAGATCGGGACGGGGATGCCAGATCTGCCGTTTCGCCTGCATGAGGAGGTCTCTCCTCAGCGGTGTAGCAATTATGGCCGCAGACATATAGATGAATTAATCTTCCAAATGATTCGATCAAATTAACATCCTTTTCACAAAAGCCCAATTCAGCTCTAGACCTCAGGAAATCGACCATCGATCACGAGAGAGATGGAGGCTCGATTCTGCCCGGAGCTACTAGTTTAGTTAATAATTACTCAATTTCCTATGAACTCATGACCAAACTTACACAAAGAGGACAGAGGACTTTTTGTGTTAACACAAGACAAAGAAACAAACCAGATCTCTGTCTTTTCAATGAGCGGTAAAAGAACTCCACGTGACAGCTAAAACTCCAAGCAAGCTCACAGAAACTGTTACATATGAGTGCACCAAATCGCTGATTATTGGACTTTCATTCAAATAGCCTTCGACATAACTTGTTAGTGTGTTTACAACTGATACACGTGACTATTATGCATGTACATTACTCCCAATTCATGCAATTATGTAACTATTGAATGAGTGGATGAAAATGTATCATGTTTGATACTGGTGTGTTCGTATGGGTATAATCCAACAGATGAGCTGAATGAAATCTTTATACAATTGATCATGTCCTTATAGTAAGAAATTAGGTCTAAATTTACTCTCTGCTTAAGAGCAGGAAACTAAATTCTATAGTTAACCCAATTTTGTGGGAGGGGTGGAGACACAGTCACCCCTGAAGCCTAATTGGCCAGAACCCATCCAGGGGATGGGCAAATGTTTGAGTTTAATCTCAGAACACGAACGAAAAGTTCAGTTCTGTACAGTTCAGACCAGTTCAGTGCAGAGTTTCCAGTTCACGTCACAACCAGTTCGGTTCGAGCTGGTTCGCGGCCTGTTCGCAGTTCAGAGATGAGCTAAGTCCTAGCAGTATGACCAGAGTGAGTTCTGAACGGAGAGCTCCCAGCAGACGATCTGACGGTCGTGACAGACCAACATCAGAGAAAATGAGTTAACAACGATTTCATTCAGGCCATCTGCTTTTCTCTCACTTTCCTTTCTTTTACTTAAAGTTTATTTTATTTCCGTTAAGTCTCGGGTTCTGTTAAGTTTCGCCGCAAAAGTGTCTCAACAACGAGTTTCTGACAGCACGCTCCAACTTCAAACAACCCCCACAAGACTTTCATCCAGCCGCCAACACGCCACATGGTTGGCTTCCCCAGACGTCGACCAGACCTTCAGCGAATCAAAGATCCGGGAAAACCCCTGTCCAGCCAGGAGAAGGGAATCCCCCCTTGTCAGACGACACACGAGACACAACGCAAGTAATGCCTCTTGATTCCAAGCTGAACTGGTGCATTAGATCAAATGTAATAACCCTGCCTAAGAAACGATAGGAGGTTAAATTACTGATCAATGGTTTCCTCAGGTCAAGTTTTATAAATGCATAGATTGCTTAGGATTTCATAATTTCTCTCTCTTAGAACTTATTCTTTCCTCACCTTCTTCCTTTCTGCAACGTGTGAATGTGCGAGTGCGTGTGTTTATGTTAGATATTAGTTTGATGTGTTAGAGTAATCAATAAAGTTCTGTTTGTATTCAAAGATAACTGTTCTTGTGTTATGTGCTTATCAATTTAATGTCTTGAACTGCCGATCTAAGTTACCTGGCTGTTAAATAGTGTTTCACTATTGTTCGGATATTGATATCCGCTGCAAAGTTGATATCTACGGCCCGTTCAAATGAACGCTAGAAGAGTCATTTGCTCGGCTGTAAAATAGACCCTTTAAAATTCCCTATGAATTCATTAATTCATTCATTTGAGCTAAATATACATGTTTCCCTTTAACAGAGCCCCCTTTAAGTTCTTACATATCGGCGGACGAATAAGTTAAAGTGTAAACATTAATTTTGAATTATTTATAAATTATAGTGTCATTTGAGTCTCTTTCATTTTAATTCAGTTCCCCGTTGAGTTATTATTTTATCTGACTCATAGTCGCTACAGTATTTTGGTGGAGAATGCGGGCAGTTTAACCTAAATTATAAGCATATATATCGATATTTTATCTTTGAATTACATTTTGAGAGATCAGACCCGCTAGACGCGTCTGTGTGTGCGCGCGCTAGTGACGCAAGCTGTGCGCGCACCCTATTTGAAAGCCTGCTGAATGAATGCAAAACGCTGTGTAACCCAAGTCTGTCCCTGTTCTAAAACTGCATTAGAGTAATTTAAGATCTGAGATCTGTTCCTTAATTTCTAGAATGCCTCGTTTATAGCCGAATTGATGTCATTGCGTGTTCCAGTGTCATTAAATAGCTAACGTTATATGTATATCAGTCAGCCAGAGAACTGAACGAACTTAAACTGCATAAATTGAAATACCCTGCGAGGAATAATCTCCTCACAGCGCGGTCAGATCAAGCGGGTTCCTTGATCGATGTATTAAAGCCTTATTTATAGCTATTAATTCAGTGCGTGTTCCACTGTAATTCGAAGAGCTATATCTTCCCTGTGCTAATGTTAAGCAGTTAAAGCTTGCCGGTTTGTATATCCATCTCGTATAACACTGCGTGTCCCAGTGTGATTTAAAGGAGAATGATTTGAATCCAAGTAAAGCTGACATTGATAGAATCAACAGTAGAAGAAAACCTGTTGTTCTATATGCACATAGATCCGCCGAGATCAATAGTGTTCTATTTACAGCGCAAAACTGCAACATTGAACTGTAACTGTAAAGTTTAATCTCACTCTTAACAAACTGAGTGAAAAGCCCCACAGAGCAAGACCAGCTACGAATGGTGTTCCTTATTTGATTTTCATTGTTGAAATGTGCCGACGTTTCACGTAATACACTTGATTGCACGTGCTAAACTTATGTGTAACTTTACAGGGTGAAAAGCGCTGACTTTTCTAGTTACTCCTAACTGTATCCCCTGTCTGCAATTCACATGTTTGCCGCTAGAGTTTGTTTGTCGCCATAGTCACGACTGCGGCACGGAAGTCAACCAGCGCTTCCGGATAAACTCAGCGCATGCGCAGTGCGTCGAAGCCATATTTGTAAACAAACCTTACGGTAGCTAACAGCTACAGGCTAAGCTAATCGAAGCAGTTGTTTACATTGAAGCCTAAATGCTAAAGCTTTAGCATTAGTTTTAGGTATCAACCGTATTAACATACGTGTAAATACAGTGTCTGTTTGAGTCACTTTAAAGTGATTTAACCATTTAAACACCTCAACTTTATGTACACTGTTGGTCTTTCTTACTTTTCTCTTATCTTTCTAATACATTACGTTATACTCTACTTTAAGGGAAATATTGGTTCACAATTGTTAGTTACTTTACCTACATTTTACTTGAAGAGGAAAGATACTGGTTTGCAATTATTAATTGTTAAGTTTGAATTTAATGGAAAAAAAAATTCAAGATTCATTCCTCAAAGTCATGTAAAATGACTGAACAACGAGTTCAGTCCCCACTTATACCCCACACAGATCTGTGTCAGTCTCTTCTCCCAGCGTACCGACATGTCGCAGACGACAAACCCCACTGCCCAAGGGGAAGATGTCTCAGAGGCATTACAGACTGCCTCACACCAAAGACAATTGAACTGTTATTATTTTTAATAATAATCATGATTCTGAGAAGGTTCCTGACACATGATTCAAGCCAGAACAACAACCACATGGAACTAGCCAAGATCACCTGTTCCCTAAGCAACGCCTTCACAGCCCAGCTGAAACTAAGCGACAAGCACATCATCCACCTTCAAGAGGAGCTGACACGTGCCCAAAACCGCATAGACAAGCTGGAAGTGAAAGTCCAGGACGACTTCAAGCGTCAGACCACTGAGTTCCTGAGAGAGCTGATGCACACTCAACGCTGCACAGACCAGCTCAAGGCTAAAGCTCAAGACAAACTCAAAGTGCCTGACGAAGCGGAGCAAGAAACAAAGAAACCAGTTGACAAGCTCCAAGAAACCCTTGCAGTCGCTGAACGCGACAAACAAGAGTCAAAGACTGCACATAAACACCTGTTAAACCAACTCCAGTCTGCTGAACATCAGCTAGAGAAAGCCAACGCTGATATTAAAGACCAGAACTCTAAAATCAATGCTCTGGAAGACCACCTTGAAAGGTACAGCACTGAGATGGACCATCTGTTCCGACAGCGAGACGACGCCAACGACGAGCTCTACGCAGTCAGATATGAACTCAATCATGCTGTCAAACAGAGACCAGAGCCAAGAAGGGATAGAACTCCCTCAGCATCACTACTGCTGAGTAGAACACAGTCTTCCTTCCAAGAACTGCCACACAACGGAAGAAGTGAATGGCCACAACCCAAAACGTCACCGGCCTTCACCACAGAACTTGTCCCGGCCAACAAAAGAGAGCTCATCCAAGCAGACTCCGAACCTGCACAGAAGATGACCTTTGAAAACCTTGACAAGCTCGCTAAGAACATCACCCAGTTCAACCCAAACTCCACGGAGGGCCGCGACATCCAGGCCTACCTCCGAGATATTGACTTCTACCTAGAGGCAAGACCTCAGGTGACCGACCGAGACAGGTTATACCTCCTCAGAGCCACATCCAGTCACGAGGTACGAAGCTTTCTAGATCGGCAACCTGTTCACGTAAAGTACAACTACCAGCTACTACGTGAGACGCTGACCCAAGAATTTACAGGCCCAGAGTCTGAACACGGACTGTTAATTGCCTGGGAATCCAAACAAGGTCGACAAGAGACTCCCCAAGCCTACTACAGCCGTTTCCGGCAAGCCTACTTTGGTGCATATAACGAACCTGAACTTGAAGAGGATGTGACCTTCAAAACCATCTTCCTGAGAAACATGCACCCTGAAGTGAGTCGTCATCTAGGCATCATGGCCTGCCCAGACACGATGACAATCCAACAGCTGCGTGACCTGACACACAAGGCCTACATCAAACAAAAGATGGCCTCAAAGAAAGGTTTGAAAACATCCACAGTGTCAAACTCCGTCAGCCAAGACCCAAGCCTTGCACTGGACGACACCCAGTGGCATGACTACACTACAGTCCATCATAAAGAGTACAGAGAATGTGACTCCCATGACAGCTACCACACCAACCGCTGGGAAAAGCCATGGGACCAGCCTCGGTTCTCAAGAAACCCTAAAGATGCCAAAGACATTCGTCATCCCACACATTCCAGAGCATCTAACGTGGGTAAGCGACGACAAAACCCACCTCGGCACCACTCAGTTAAGCACAGCACTGAGTACGCCCAAGAACAAGACTCTCATGCCAATGCCAGATCCAGACAACCAGACGGCCGTGGGCACAAGCAAAGCAGCGACTCACAAGAAGTCATGCAGCTATTGAGAGAATCCCTCAAATGCCATGAAGAGGACAGGAAATGGGATGAGTCAGATTCTGATTGACACGCCTTCCAGGAAAGGGGGGACCAAAAACAGACTAGAACAGATCTGACCATACCTCCACTACGTTCCATACACTACATCACTTACATACTCGCTAACATACAGAAGTTAACCACATCTGCCATGGAAAACATTCAACAAACATGTTCTTCTCACAGGTAGAAACTAGCTTCAGAAACTAGCTTAGCATGGACCCGGCTACACTCATCATAGGAAACATTGCACAATCTACCCAACAAGTAGAACACCTCTCATTAAGTTAGGGTACACGACACCTTAGCTGCACGAGTAGTTGTAGGCAAGACCTAGAGACACTCAACTGTTTTGTTTTGTTTTGTTTCACCTCTTCCTTCCCTCTCCTTCTTCTTTTATTAGGTAAAATGCCTGTCTACCCCATAAGGGTCAAGGTCACGATATAGGGATTGATGCACCACGCCTAATATCGGCAGGCCACCTTTGAACCAATGTGAGCTAGAGAGCTCCATGATTAAGAGGTCACCTCATTTGTACCACAAATGATGTCACCACGTCATGAAGAAAGGTACAACGGTCTCAACCTAGTATGATTTAGAAGTGAAGAAAACAAACAAAACAAAAGTTAATCACAGAATTTGGTCAAAGAGTCACCGTACCGAACCAAATTAGAATAACAACACCAAAGTTAAACTACATTGCGTCGACATGATAAACCGAAGAAAGTTAAAACGTAAACTTCAAGTTAACCTTAAGTTAGGGAAACCGCTCGGTTCTGAACAGAGAGCGCGCGCTGTGATGTCAGTCGCACGTTCATCTGCAGTGAGTCCAATACTGTTCCCAGAAACGAAACGTTCTGTGTGGGAGACAATGAGCTCTTTGCCACGTTGATTCTGAGGCCCAAGCATTTTAAATGGTTGAGAAGCCAAGATCTGTGGTTCAATAACTGTATCTCTGACTGAGCTATTATGAGCCAGTCGTCGAGATAGTTGAGAATTCTCATTCCCCGAAGCCTCAGCGGGGTTAGCGCCGCTTCCATGCACTTTGTAAACGTGCGGGGAGCCAGAGATAGACCAAAGGGTAGCCTCTTGTATTGATATACTTTCCCCTCGAAGGCAAATCTCAAGAATGGCCTGTGATGAGGGGCTATTTGTATGTGGAAATAGGCATCCTCTAGATCCACAGTGGAAAACCACTCTCCCGGGCAAATGTGCACGAGGATTTGTTTCATTCTCAACATTCTGAACGGGCGCTTCATAAACGCTTTGTTCAGATTTCTGAGCTCTAGGATGGGTCTGAGACCACAGTCCTTTTTTGGTACAAGGAAGTAACGACTGTAAAAGCCTGACTCGCTCTGTGAGGGGTGTACGGTTTCCACCGCCCCTTTCATTAACAGTTTTGATATCTCGGTTCGAAGCACGTGACTTGTGTCACTTCTCACTGTTGTCTCTTCCACGGCGCGAAAGTGCGGTGGTCTGCGAGCAAACTGTAGTGAGTAAACTTGTTCTATTATGTTCAACACCCATTTTGAAATGCCGGGAATGGCCTGCCAGGCCTCGGCCTTCGAAGCCAGGGGCTGAATTAATTTGTGGGGCGAGTCGCTGAGTAACAGGGACTCGTGGCCCGATAATGTTGCGTTAAGGTGGCGCTTATGAGGGAATTGTTTCCCGCCGCCTGATTGCAGGGGGCCGGGGGACATAGAATATTGGTGCTTGTGTACAGGCGAGCGCGTTTGAGCACGGGCTCGTTGACTGTGAGGATAGTGTTTCCAGCCACCTGAGTGCAGGGGGCTGGGGAACATGGGGGAGTGATTGAGTGTAGGGGTACATGCTTTAATGCTGGCACACTGCCTACAGAGAAAAAACTCTTTTTGTGACTCATATGGGTCGCCGTGAAAACGGCGTTTGTGTATAGGCGAGCGCACTTGCTTGCGGGCTCGTTGGCTGTGTATGTGATGTTCCCAGCCACCTGATTGGAGGGAGCTGGGGAACGTTTTGGAAGAGAGTGAGGTGGTAAACCGGCCGAAGCGGGTGTTATCCACCTTCTCTTTATGCCTCTGGCTAGGACGACTTCGGCGGCTCAGGTTTCGACACATTGCTGGGTCGGGGACCTCGACGCTCCGGCGGTCTGCTGCGGCTCGTAGAGCGGGAACGCTGTCCAGGCTTAGAAGCCGCGCGAGGCTGGTGAGCTGGTGGCGCCGCCTTGGTGGGCTGGGCTGGTCCGGTCCAGCTTTAGCGTGACAGCTAGCAGAGGAGCTGGAACGCTTGGGCAGGAAATGTCGCATTGCCTGCGAAGCCTTTTGCGCCTCGGTGAAGCATTCCGTGAACCCAACCACGGAGGAACCGAATAGTCCTGAAGGCGACATGGGCGCGTCCAGGAAAGCGGTCTTGTCCGAGTCTTTCATTTCAGTTAGGTTGAGCCACAAATGGCGCTCCAACACCGTCAAGTTGGCCATACATCTGCCGATCGCCTGAGCGTTGGCCTTGGTGGCGCGCAGGGCCAGGTCAGTGGCGCCGCGCAGATCCTTCAGAGCCTCGTTATCAGGGACAGACTCATCCAGGGAACGGAGGAGTTTGGCCTGGAAGACCTGAAGCACCGCCATGGAGTGTAGCGCTGAGGCCGCCTGACCGGCGGAATCGTATGCTCAACCGGCGAGGCTGGAAGTGGTACGGCAGGCTTTAGATGGGTGCACAGCTTTTGACTGCCATCCTCTGGCGGAGGGCGGGCAAAGGTGTGCAGCGAAGGCTTCCTCGAGGGGAGGAAGAGCTTGGTATCCATTTTTCTGAGCGCCATCAACCACCGAGAGCACTGGAGAAAAAGAGGATTTGGCGCGAGACGAAAAAGGCGCCTTCCACGATTTAGCTAGTTCCTCGTGGACTTCTGGGAAGAAGGGAGTGGGCTTTTGAGCGGTCGGTTGGCGACGGTTCTCGAAAAACCACTCGTCCATCTGCTTCTCGTGGGCTCCTCGGGTTGAGACCAGTCAATGCCGAGGTGGTCCACGGCCTTCGTGAGCAGGCGCGTAAGCTCAGCGTCCACTGAGGTTTTGCCGCCGCTGGCAGTCCACGTCGAAGTGGCGTGCTCCGAGACGGTATCCGACCACCCACTTTCGGATGCAGCAAGAGAAAGGCTGTCATCCTCCTCCTCCGGTCCGCCGAAGGAAACAGTAGCAGCCGCCAGACGAGGGGAGCTGTGCTGTTCCTCTGCGAACATGACAGGCGATGGCGAGGCATGCAGGGAAATGCCCGGCGTGTGCTCGTCAGAGCGCTCCGGGGGCCTCTGGTCGCGAGGTTTCTTTTTCCGTAGCTCGAGAGGCTGAGAGCAAGGGACGGGATTCGGGTCGAAACTGGCGAGCCGAGCCCGAAGGGTCTGCAGCGTCAGTTCGTCGCACTCCGGGCAGCCGCCCTGGTTGAGTGCAGCCTGCGCATGGTCTCGTCCGAGACATGAGACGCAGATGATGTGCCGATCCTCGTCCGAGAGAAAACCTCTACACGAGGCGCAGGAACGAGACATTTGAAACAACGTCTCGGCTCTTTTTGAGTGTGTAAGCAAACACACGGAATGGTAATATAAAGGATATGTGCCAGCTGGAAGGCAGGCTGAAGGCGGAGAGTCCGACGTCCTCAGGCTGCAGAGTTCTGCTGGGTGCGTGTCAACGGCAGGCTTCGATCCAGAGCTCAGCGAGGTGAGTCGCTGAAGAAGAATTAATCTGACTAACCTGGCGAGACAGGGTCTTATATACCCTTGGCTATGCAAATTCTTTTGCCTCTTGTGGCGGGAATATAGAAGGACCTGATTGGTTTGTCCCGCCCAGCGGTCTCGCCATAGGTTGCTGCAGTTGCAGCAGCACAGCCAATCAGCACGCAGCTGCTTCCTGCTGAGAGCTGTGCAGCTGCACTGCTTGTTATATGGTATTTTTAGGATAAAAATTTGCTTCAATATCTCGAGGAAAGGAATTCCCCCATAGCGTTTAGCAAACGCAATACGAGAGTACACTCGAAAGGGAACTAACATTAAATCAAACCACACCTTTATAAAATGAACAAGTGACCACTTGGCCACCCGAAACGAAATATAAAGATCATACAACAGAAGAGACAGTTCAGCACAACGGCACATAAAACGAATACTCTGACATTTTTCAAAAAATAAAAAAATAAATAAACAAACGTTCAAACAAATAAATCAATTAACTTCAAAACAAGATAAGACACAGGACTCCAGAACACCGTGAGCACCCACCTCCACCCCCAGCTCCTCCTCTTGTCATTCAGGATTTGGTATCCTGATTTCCCTCGAATCAGACTAAATTCCTGAATACTTTGTACATTTAAACATAATTGTCACAGGTCGGGGCGGGCCAAGCCAGACTGCACCCACCCCTGAAAAACCCGGGAACCACCTCGAGGAACATGTCAAGGACCAGACAGACAAGGGAATAAAATAATACAGTTTATTTATTATATTAAAAGATTGGTGAATTGGATAAGTCCTAATTAAAATCTTCTTCTTGCCGCCAGGACAGTTCAAGAGTCTCTAGACCTCCTGGGACAGGAGGGGAGGAACGATCGTGGCGGACCGGAGGCCCGTCAAAGGGGAATCAGGGGGGAATCCCCGCGCCGTCCAGGTAGGTCACTGGGTAAGTACTCCTCTACGGGACTCAAGAGGGGAGGTCGTGGTCATACGAACCCCATTCAGACTGGAACCAGGTAAGTATGCAGATGCGGAGTCACTGGTGTTACTCCGGAGGGAGGTACTCAGATGTGGGGGCAAGCGAGCCACTGGAACGATACAGCAAGGTTTAACTGTCCAACAGTATATGGAACATTCAACTGAATTACCTCTCTCTTCTTCTGAACAGGGTAAAGGCTTCCAATAGGGGCGTGTGGAGACCACCAGGCGGGAAGGGCGCTTTGAACGGGATGCTCACTTCGGCTGAGCACTGGAACAGACACAGCACAGTTTCAACAGTTCAATGATATATGAAGCACTCAGCATTAACGGGGCCGCAGTCCCCAGCAGTAGGTCAACTGGTAGTCTCACATGCCTTCCGAACATCAGGTAGGTCGGTGCATACCCGGTCGTGCTGTGTATGCTGTTGTTATACACCCTGTTGGTCGTTTTCCAAGGTCCCCAAGAGACCGAGCAGCGTCTGGTTAAACCTCTCGCACCCTCCGTTCCCCTGAGGATGATAGGGCGTCGTATGGGTCTTCTTACATCCGTACAGTTGGCACAACTCGTGTACTACCCTGGATTCAAAATTTGGCCCTTGATCGGAACGGAACACTTCGGGACACCCGAAGGGCTCGATGACATGCCTCCACAGGGCATTAGTGGTGGTAATGGCGGTCTGGTCCAGAGTTGGGATGGTCCAGGCATATTTGGTGAACAGATCAGTGATCACTAGGAGGTTTTGAATGCGATCGACCGGCCGACCCAGCGTCAGATAGTCCATAGCGAGGATATGCATCGGTGCTTTAGCTCGAATTGGGACCAATGGAGCTCGTGTCTCTTTCCTGGCTTTGAACAGGGTGCAGCGCGGGCAGCCCTGCAGGTAAGTCCTCGTGGTCCCCTCCATCCCAGGCCAGTAAAAGTGGCGTCGCAAGAGTGCCGTCGTCCTCTCCCGCCCTTGATGACCAAGCTTGGTGTGATAAGCCTCCAGCAGAGCGTGACATCTTCCCTCGGGGACCACCACTTGCCAGACCGGGTCACCCGAGCGTGAGTCCTGGAGGGACCGAAAAATCACCCCCTCCTTCAGATGGAGCCTCTCCTTCTGGCCCAGTAGGCCCCTCACGATTCGGGTTTGAGCCCGGCGTCCCGCACCCTCCGGCCACTTGTCCTGTTCCAGCCAGACCCGGACCAGTGACAGGTCCTCATCCTCGCCCTGCAACATCCTCCAGCGCTGTGGGTCCCATCCCCAACTTGCGGGCGGTTCCGCCAACGGTGGTCCCGGTGCCTCCACAATGCCCACCATCATTCCCTCGTCGCGGTCCACCTCCCGCATGGGTCCCGGACCCTCCGGCCCTCCTTCGGGCCACCTAGACAGTACGTCAGCGTTGGTATGTTCCCTTCCTGGCCGGTACTGAAGCTGGTACTCAAAGTTGGCCAATTGTGCCACCCACCTCTGTTCCACCGCCCCCAACTTGGCGGTTTGTAGGTGTACCAGTGGATTGTTATCAGTCACTACGGTCACCTTTGCTCCCCATAGGTAGTCTTTGAACTTCTCACTGAGCGCCCACTTCATGGCCAGTAACTCAAGCTTGAAGGAGCTGTTGTTGGCATCGTTCCTCTCCGCGGGGTGTAGACTCCGGCTCGCATAAGCAATGACTCTTTCTTCCTCCTTCTGTTTCTGCGCTAAGACAGCCCCCAAGCCCAAGTGGCTGGCATCAGTGTAGAGGATAAAGGGCTGGGTGAAGTCTGCGTATGCCAGAATGGGTGCTTGTAACAACTCCTGCTTGAGCCTCTGGAAGGCGGTCTTGCATGCCGGATCCCACTGAATCGCTGGGGACCCTCGGCCCTTGGTGTGTCCCGTTCCACCCAGCAACTGGTTCAGGGGTTTAGCGATCTTAGAGAAATCCTTAATAAATCGCCTGTAGTACCCGACAAAGCCGAGGAAGGATCGAACCTGGCGCACGGTCTTCGGGGCAGTCCACCCCTGTACAGCCGACACCTTCTCTGGGTCCACAGCGATTCCTTCAGCGCTCACGATATGGCCCAGGAACTTTACCTCCTTCCGGAAAAGCTGACATTTATCCGGTTGGAGCTTCAGCCCGTACTTCTCAAGGGAGCGTAACACCTGCTCAAGATGCTGAAGGTGAGTCTCAAAGTCAGGGGAATAGATAATCACGTCATCCAGGTACACAAGAGCGGTATCCACTAGCTGGCTCCCCAGGCAGCGCTGCATTAGCCGTTGGAACGTGGCGGGGGCGTTGCAGAGGCCGAACGGCATCCGGTCCCACTCATATAACCCAAAGGGAGTCGTGAAGGCCGTCTTCTCCCGGTCCCGCTCGTCCAACTGCACTTGCCAGTATCCGCTCTCCAGGTCTAGTGTGGAATACCAGGCCGCCCGGGTGAGACTTGTGAGGGAATCCTCGACTCGAGGCAATGGGAAAGCATCCCGCTTCGTCACTTGGTTCAACCTCCGATAATCCACACAGAATCTCCATGCGCCTGTTTTCTTCCTCACCAGAACAATCGGGGCCGCCCAAGGGCTACTGCTCTCGCGGATGATCCCTTTATCCAGCATCCCCCGCAGAAGAGCCCGAACTTCAGCATATAATGTTGGAGGTACCGGCCGGTAGCGTTCCCTACTAGGCGGGGCTTCTCCAGTGGGAATTTGATGCTGAACGATGTTAGTACACCCGTAGTCCTCGTCATGGGTGGAGAACAACTGTGGCCATTTTGATAGAAAAGCCTCGAGCCGTCTTGTTTGATCCTCCTCCAGCCCTTCTCCCCGTAGGGACTCACCTCCGAGATGAGCCGGCAGTCCTCCTCCAGCCTCTCTTCTGTGCGGCCCGAGTCTGCGCCAACGCAACCTCCACTACGGTCGGGCCCACTTGACTGAACTTGACTCCTCCTGGATCTTGCACTTGCTGGGGCAACACTGAGGTAACTCGGGCTAGACACTGATGACGATGCAGTTGGATCGGGAAAGGGTTCGTGTTCCGGACTCTCACCCGGACTCGGCTGCCTTGGGCGGATGCCAGTCCTCTGGCCACTTCCACCTTAGGACCGTCGTTGTGCGGTTCTACCAACACCCACTCCTCCGGGTGGTAAAGTCTAGGGGGCACCCGGACCCAAACCATCGCCTCGCTTCTAGCCGGGATGGACAACGCATAGCGGCAAGCCACTCTTCCAGTGCTCTCCCGGTCCCCCTGCTGTTCGGCCAGGCAAACTCGGCGACAGTCAGCTCTAATGCGATCCCATTCTCTGCCCTCAGGCGTCGCAGTTGCTCGGGCCGGCCCACTCTGGAACAGCCCCTCCCAGCATTCGGAGATGACATTCATGCCCAACAGGGCGCGATGAGACCCCAGGCAGGCGTCGCGAACCACCACCACCCCCTTCTGGGGTACGACCATGCCATGGATTTCTAAGTCTGTCACTACGTATCCCACGTATGGGATGTCGAGACCATTGGCCCCTCGCAGAGTTAGCCAGGGGGCTTCGGTCGTCGGCCGGCCCTGGGTACAGAATAGTTCCTGGACTAGGCTCTCCGCGAACAGAGTGACTTGCGACCCCGTGTCCAGCAGACACTGCACCTTCTGGCCATTGACTTGCACCACGATGACCGGACAACGGCCCACCAGGCGTTCCTTCGACAGTTTGGAAGACGAGGGGTCTGAAAAGGGGGTCCCGACCACTTGACCCACAGTGGCCGGAGACTCTAAAAACCCCCCTGCGAAGCGCGTCTGGAGGAGCACTGACGAACGTAATGTCCGGCTTCCCCACAGCCGTTGCAGATAGGACGCCCCTGTTCGTCCCACTGGAATCGGGGACCCGTGGATCGAGTGAAGTGACGCTCTGGAGGGCGATTCCTGTCGGAGTAGGCTCGCTCCCGCGGTGAGGGTAATGAATGGAGGCGTTCTCGGCGGAGTTCTTCGACGACAGACTTAGACAGTTCAGACATTTGCTCACGGATATCCCTCTTTAGTTCCTCCCGGAGGGCATGCTTCCAATCGGAAGTAACAGGGGCCGAAGGCCCACTGACAGCGTTCGCAGCCAGACAGCTGGGGGGATCTATACCTTCGGTGCGGTCACGCTCAAGGGCTAGAGCCTCCTGCCGCAGCTCTTCGAACGTGAGGTCCGGCGTCCGTCTCAGTTGCACCCGCAGACTCTGACGCACGGGGCCCTCCCGTAATCCCAACAGAAACTGATCTCGCAATAGGGTCTCCTCGTCCCCCAGGCTGTGATCCTGTCTTCCCCTTAGCCTGGTAAACTGTTCCCTCAGTTGCAACGTGAATGGCCGAACAGTTTGTCGAGGCCCTTGCCTACAATCAAAGAATTGCGTTCTCAGGACCGCTACCGGGGTGGTGTCTCCGTATTGCCCCGTGAGAAAATCAAAGATGGCTTGGACTGTGATGCGGGTTGCTTCCGGCGCTGCCTGTACTTCTCTTCTTGCTTCTCCCTCCAACGAATTTAGTACAAACTGTACCTTCTATGGGGCACTTAGCCCTTGGAGCCCTGCCAGGTATTCAACCTGGGTCTTCCATGCTGACAGGCTCAATTCTGACCCTGGACCTCCGTACTTCTGGGCCCACGGGGCCCCCATAAAGAAAGGCATAACTGGCTGCCGGGCCACTGGCTCTTCTTCTTCTGCCATCTAGGTCCTTGATCGCTCCACTCGAGGTGGTAACCCTGCCGACTACGCCAAGTTCTGTCACAGGTCGGGGCGGGCCAAGCCAGACTGCACCCACCTCGAGGAACGTGTCAAGGACCAGACAGACAAGGGAATAAAATAATACAGTTTATTTATTATATTAAAAGATTGGTGAATTGGATAAGTCCTAATTAAAATCTTCTTCTTGCCGCCAGGACAGTTCAAGAGTCTCTAGACCTCCTGGGACAGGAGGGGAGGAACGATCGTGGCGGACCGGAGGCCCGTCGAAGGGGAATCAGGGGGGAATCCCCGCGCCGTCCAGGTAGGTCACTGGGTAAGTACTCCTCTACGGGACTCAAGAGGGGAGGTCGTGGTCATACGAACCCCATTCAGACTGGAACCAGGTAAGTATGCAGATGCGGAGGCGAAGCGAGTCACTGGTGTTACTCCGGAGGGAGGTACTCAGATGTGGGGGCAAGCGAGCCACTGGAACGATACAGCAAGGTTTAACTGTCCAACAGTTTATGGAACATTCAACTGAATTACCTCTCTCTTCTTCTGAACAGGGTAAAGGCTTCCAATAGGGGCGTGTGGAGACCACCAGGCGGGAAGGGCGCTTTGAGCGGGATGCTCACTTCGGCTGAGCACTGGAACAGACACAGCACAGTTTCAACAGTTCAATGATATATGAAGCACTCAGCATTAACGGGGCCGGGTCTTCTCAAAGCAGGAAGTTGGGCAGTTGCTTTATCAAAACCCTTCTTTAGAGACAGCGGGTGGAAGACTGTAGGAGGAGAGTGCACGGCAGACTTCTATTACTTCTCCACACACCAATTTCACTTCACAGCACAAACCGTGTGAATCGTCACTTCAAGCACTGCAATTCCACTCGCACACCATGCATTCGGGCCAGCACTCACCCACCGGTCTTTTCTCCCACCAGATCGGATCTCGTCCTCGATCAGGGCTTGACTTCGCTCCGGGAAAGCAGAAGAAAGGTGCATCGATCATCACATTCGGCAAGGAGAGGACAGAAGTTGGAGACAGATCATTAATTCACTCGGTGTAATAGTTCACTCGTGCCACACATTTTCCAAACTCTCCACACCACTTCAGTGTTAGTGCATATAAACAACGGATCCAATACTCATCACTTGCGTCTTTCTCACTGCTGACGATATTCCTCAAGTCTTCGCTGACAAATCCTTCACTCTTTCCTTTCTCTTCCACAGCTTCAATCTTCACCACTCCACAGCCCAGCCTCAATAAAAAGAACAACCCGCTGACAACCACAGCATCACACGGGAGGAGATCCACCCCACAGTCTGTTTTCTCTCTGTTTTTAAAGCCCCATCTGAATATGTGTCCCTCTCACAGCGTTCTCTGTAATTGCCCCACACCTGCTGTCACTCAGGCAATCAGCCCCGCTGCCATGGCAACAGATTCACAGTGCATAGAACGGATGTTCACTGGAAAATCCTGAATAACTGCATTCACCAGGATCTTAGTCCCGTTAGGTTTTTGTCACCCCGTGACATAATGATATCTGGTTTGAGCTTTGAACGTGCCCAGGGGAACACAGGCTGGGATCATGATAGACCAGTGAACTAAACCAATTCTAGACAGAGCACTTGACATTATTGTACTTATATATTATTAGAAGAAACTGAACAAATAATAGACTTAATGTTAATGTTCTCGACTACTATATTATACATTATGGTCATGCCACCAGCATCTAACAGGTTTTTTAAAGGTATTTATTTTTTGTTATTTCATCTTAAAATATGTTTTTATTATTGTTTGTGATATATGTCAACATCTATTATGATGATATATTTGTCATCCTCTGGATATTAATAACAATCCACAAAATGATACTCTTTCACTTTTTCTTTCAATTTCCCTTTATAACTAAATTTCATATACAACATTATGTTGTGAAATAATAAACAGTGTAACTAAAGTCAGAATCGGTTAATCATTATTTATTAAAAGGTTAAAAGATTATTTATTCGATAGATGAGAGATTAAATGATAATGTAATGTTTAGTCCCATTTGTCAAGCTTTGATTTACTAAAGTCATGGGATGTTACATTATAGTAGAATATGTATTATTTTCTGTTATTTTGATCTCGTTCACTTTCTTTCATTTGCCTTTATAACACGAGTAAAATATCATGTGTAACCACACACAGGTGTTTCCACTTATTATGAGAATTACAGATTGTGGGTTTGATGTGACTTGAGATCAAAGTGAAAAATGAATGCGAGTTTTTGTAAAGCGTCTCAGGCACTTTGTGTCACTGGGCTCCAACTCTCAGAGCACAATAATAGAGAGCTGAATCTGAAAGAGTTACACTGTTAATACTGAGTTCAGTGGAGGAGGGGGATGTAGTCGACTGAAACCGAGGATCAGAGGGGCTCCCAGTACTACTCCATGAACGAGCCTCTTTCCACATTAAATACTGAGGTTCACTATTAGGATACTGTCTGTACCAGTAAAGTCGAACATAATTACTGCTTGTCTCATATGTGCAGTTCAGGGTCACAGTCTCGTCTTCCTTCTTTATAATGCTCGTTTCTTTTGGCCCAATCTGGTCTGCCGTCATCACACCTAAAACAGAGAAATAAGAACATTACTGAGACAACTTGCACAAAACTATTTCTTGGACTGTTTTTCTGCATCACTAATGAATAAAGAGAGTCCATTTGTACCTGGAGTCAGAATTAGTATCAGAAACAGGTGTATTTCCATGTTTAGGTCAGATCAGTGTATTAATGTCCTCTGTGCTCTGATGCTCATGCTTTAGTTCAGCGCTCACAGGAGAGGTGTGTCTTTAGACTTTCTTTATGCTGATTGGTTGGAGGTGTCAGTTTTGAACACAAGCACACAAGCCTTGAGAAAAGACACCAGAGAGTGTCTGGTTAAAGAACACACACACTAACAGATTATGGATCATAGAACATCATCTTTAAAAAGTTGAAGAGATAAAAAATGATTAAAACACAACGGAAATAAATTCTTGATGGTTCACGACGGAGCACTTTATTGCTTATTACTGATATGACTCATTTTATAATATGTTTCCACTTGGTTTCGTGTTGCTTGGGCAAATTTGGAGAGGTTTTATTTATTTGCATGTTTTTGTATGACTGTTGAGTGTGTTTGAGTTACAATATTGAACTATTACTCATTTACATATAGAGAATGTGTTGCATGCTGGGGTGGCGCCGCCATCTTAAGAGGATCACCCGCTGGATTCAGTTCTGTTGATGATAATCTCTGACATTTTATTGTATAGACAAATAACCTAAAGGTCCACCTTCGCTTGTGTTTTCTTGAGGAATTTATAACTGAAGAAGGCTGATTGTCAAACGTTTGATCTTGATCTTTATGTGTTTTGTTGCATAATTAAAAAACTAAGACACAAGCGAGTGCAGATCTTTCGTCTTTTATTTGAAAGTAGGCCTATTGCAAATTCCCCTGATATACGCACCATCAAATACGGTTAAGCGCACTGATTTGATCTTTTTGGATTTATTTTATAGACAGATCTGCAATCGACATATCTGTTTTTAACCCCTAGAGGTCAAAGATCACGCCGGCGCGGCCGCCTCGATTTTTTTCTTATCAGTGCCAAAGAGACTCAAATAACTCTGTCAATTTGTATCATTCAGGCAAGTGTTATACATCATTATAATCTGTTAAGTTTCTACTTTTATTTGTGTACACTCACAATACAAACAAAATGATGTGCTTTTTGCAAAATAAAGAAACCGATTGTAGCCAATGGTGATACTTTTCTTTATAGTTTGGTTTCGTGATGGGGGCGTGTTTTGGCTCACGTGTTTTCTTTGGCCTATAAAGGCAGTGGTTGGCGTTTAGGGTGTGTGTGTTTCACAGTCACGAGTGACGGCATCTGATTTCCGGCGTGGCGCTGGAGTGTTTGTGCGGTGAGGAGCTGCTGGTCGTGGCTGTATTATATTGATGATCATTACCAATTATTCAGTTACTTGTATTTACTGAATACTGAATTGTGTTTAGTGTCACAATATTACTGTTTTTTTTAGCACTTCTAGATTTCTTTCAAACACATAAAAAAATAGTGGTCAAATCTTTTGATAATTTAAAATATAATAGGCCTTCATTAGTGCCTTACAACAAAATATATTTATTTTGTCCTGTTGCTTAGCTCCCTCTATAGCCTACCTGACTCAAAGGCTCATTCATTGTGCAGCTCATTATGTGACTCATTATGCAGCTCATTATGCAGCTCATTATGCGTTCTTTTGTTCTCTCAGGTGTGATTCCCAGCATTATTCATGATCGTTCACACCCCTTCACATACGGCCTTTGTAAAGAAAAAGTGTCTTACAAAATGTAAATCAATATATTGTTTTATGTGAATGAGTAGGCTCAATGAGTCTCACATCAGTTTGAATCAAAAACTCTAGGCAACAACACCCATTAGTCAAAAGTCTCTTGGACACATATCTATTATGTGTTTTGAGGCCTTAATTCTGAGACTTACATTTTTAGTTTCTTCAAAAACCATGCATAAACATTGTTCTTTCAAAAATACAAGCATGTACATACATGTTGCTCAGATATTATGGTAGCCCAGTTTGTGCTGAATACAGTGTAATTACACTTTTGCCATTAATGTGTTTATGAGCAACTGAAAAAAGGGTAAAGGGACTTCTAAAGGGCCCTAAAACAGCTCAGACTTCAGAGGGTAAAGGGTAAAGTATGAGCGAATGATCCTGTAACGACGCTTGAAAATATGAAAATGTGGTGCATATCTTATGGTTACCCAAAAGCATTACACAATTAGAATGAAGTTTAAATTTTTAATGTAGCTTCCTGCAGTTTAAAAAAATGCATTACTTTATTTGATTTTGTTTTAGTTTACCTTTTTATAAATTCTGCGAGCAGTTGCATTGTGAAATGGCCTACCTTTGACTTACAGTCAAATTAATTTGTTCTATCAGACTTTTGTTCTGAGTTGGGTTAGGGCAGTGTTGTTGTGTTTCCTCAGGTTATTGTGCAGTGTTGTTGTGTTTCCTCAGGTTATTGTGCAGTGTTGTTGTGTTTCCTCAGGTTATTGTGCAGTGTTGTGTGTGCAGTGTTGTTGTGTTTCCTCTGGTTATTGTGCAGTGTTGTTGTGTTTCCTCAGGTTATTGTGCAGTGTTGTTGTGTTTCCTCAGGTTATTGTGCAGTGTTGTTGTGTCTCCTCAGGTTATTGTGCTGTGTTGTTGTGTTTCCTCAGGTTATTGTGCAGTGTTGTTGTGTTTCCTCAGGTTATTGTGCTGTGTTGTTGTGTTTCCTCAGGTTATTGTGCTGTGTTGTTGTGTTTCCTCAGGTTATTGTGCAGTGTTGTTGTGTTTCCTCAGGTTATTGTGCAGTGTTGTTGTGTTTCCTCAGGTTATTGTGCAGGGTTGTTGTGTCTCCTCAGGTTATTGTGCTGTGTTGTTGTGTCTCCTCAGGTTATTGTGCAGTGTTGTTGTGTTTCCTCAGGTTATTGTGCAGTGTTGTTGTGTTTCCTCAGGTTATTGTGCTGTGTTGTTGTGTTTCCTCAGGTTATTGTGCTGTGTTGTTGTGTTTCCTCAGGTTATTGTGCTGTGTTGTTGTGTTTCCTCAGGTTATTGTGCAGTGTTGAACACAAGCACAAGAAATCAGAACAAATTATTGAAATGATTTTCACTTTGTTAAATATAATTGTATAATATGTTTCTATTTTGTTTATAATGTTGCTTTTGCAAAGGTGGGGAGTTTTTATTTATTTTGCATGTTTGTGTGTGAGTGTTGAGTGTGTGTGAGTCACAGTGGGCTTCAAAGCACAGTAATACACAGCAGAGTCAGACACACACACATCCTGGATCGTCAGAGGAACTGATCTTAATGTGGAGTTCAATGTTGCAGAAAATCTCTCCTTAAAATCAGGCTCTGTGCTTCCTTTCCCAAAGGAAAAGTCACTGAGAATGAATGTTGGGGATCTGTTTGGCAGCTGTTTGTACCAGTAGAGATAAGCATTCGTAGCTGTGGTAGAATAATTGCACTGTAGAGTGACTTGATCTTGTTGATTTGCAGTCATTTCTTTTAAAGGCTGATCCACTCTGTCTTGTCCCCAGCACACTGGAAAATATATTAACTATTCATAATATACATATATTGAGTACTGTAACTAAAACAGATACTGAAGTGTAATTGATTATCTTTCTTACCAAAGTCCCGTGTTGTGAAGAGAAGAGTAATAATAATCAGTTTCTGCATTGCTGAGATAAAGAGATTATTTTAACATATTCTAATGAATGTGTCTCTCTGTCTTTACTGTAGCTCTGCTTCCTCTCTGCTGCTCTTCTCTTGATATTTCAGGTCTTCAATAGGTCTCACATGACACACCGTTGATGCCACTTTTAAAGGATACTGCCCCCCAGTGGTACAATAACAGGATGTTCAAAAGACATAGAATAAAAATTAGTGATGAAAGGGTGTGGACAGTTATTTTAGCAGCTGACCTCATTGCATATGCATTTGGAGAAGTTTTAATTTCAGACGCAACATTTTAATAATATATTTAAAGGAGTATTTAAATTAATCATGCAACGTCATTTATTAAGGTTTGCAGTATGTGGGTTTGCAATTTGTCATATAATTGAGTACTTCCTCTGTTGTTGTGTGTGTGTTGAGTGTGTGTGAGTCACAGTGGGCCTCAGAGCACAGTAATACACAGCAGAGTCAGACACACACACACACATCCTGGATCGTCAGAGGAACTGATTCTGATGTGGAGTCTAATGTTGCAGAAAATCTCTCCTTAAAATCAGGCTCTGTCGTTCCCCTTGTATGCAGTCCGTGTACGCTTCAATTTTAGGCTAATGATGCATAAAGAATAACTGTAATGTACATCATTTTGTTGTATTGCATCCCTGTGTGGTGTACAGTAGGTTTTACCACATAAAACTACTGTAAATATGAAATATGACCCATTAATGCATTGTACATGGACTGCGTACAGGGACCCTGTCAAATAAGTTACAGGTGTACTTTACCATATGTGAGGATGTTTCCTAAAAATCAGAAAGAAAGTTTCAGAGAATTCATTCTGGGTCCTTCCGGTTCCAAGATACAGCCACTTCCGGTCCATGTTTGACCGGGTGTATCTCGGAAACCAATCCGTGTTTGAGCTCCATACTCTGAGCAAGGGGATGGACCCATGTGCCCCCTCTATCACCAGAATATGGAGCCCCAAGTCGGCTTGGTTCCCGAGATGCATTCGGTCAAATTTCCATATTGGCTGCAATGCAACTGCAATGCATCCCACCTGTTGTCTATTTGACAGGGCCCCTGTATGCAGTCCGTGTACGCTTCAATTTTAGGCTAATAATGCATAATTAATAGCTGTAATGTACATCAGTGTTTTTTACTGTGTCCCCTGTGTGGTGTACAGTTGGATTTACCTCATAAAACCACTGTAAATATGAAATATGAATTATGCATTGTCCACGGACTACGTACAGGAGCCCTGTCAAATAAGTTACAGCTGTAGTTTACCAAATGTGATGTTTCCCAAAAATCAGACAAAATGTTTCATAGAATTCATCTACTCCATAATTATGAAATATGTCCCATTAAAGCATTGTACACGGGACCCTGTCAAATAAGTTGCTGGTATAATTTACCATATGTGATGATATTTCCGTAAAATCAGACAAAAGTTTCCAAGATTTCATCCGCTTCCAGCCACAGGGGTCTGCCTATGATAGCAAGAGGCCTGTGTGAGAGATTTTAACAAAGCCAGGCAATTTCCCCCCAATGCTTTCTAGAGACTTGTCCTCCCAATATGCTGTGGTGGGGCCCCTAGACTACCAGCATGTGAAGTTTGGGGGCCGAACAGGGTCAATGGAGTCGCGCAACCTATACCATTCATTTTCATAGGCTCTTCGTGTACAATGTACGGAAAAGTCAGATTGTCCCGAGACTGACATATGTGTCTCGTCTCGGGCCCCTGGGACGGTGCCCAGAGTTCAGTGTCCCTTGGGCCTATTTTCCGTGCTTAATTGGAAAAGCAGGGGTCAAAAGGTCAGGTACATTAATGCATTGTACACGGACTGCGTACAGGGACCCTGTCAAATAAGTTACAGGTGTACTTTACCATATGTGATGATGTCTCCTAAAAATCTGACAAAAAGTTTCAGAGAATTCATCCGCTTCCAGCCACAGAGTGCGCATTTGTCCCCTTTCTGCATATTTCGCCCCATGTCCCAGGCTCCGAAATTAAAATGGCTATAACTCTGTGAGCAAGCCGCCTAGAGGCGCCAAATTCGGGTCGAAAGAGGGTCTTGGGGTGTCCTCTCTGTTGCACCCTGCCGGCCGAGATACAGTATGGGCCCCAACAGGAAAGGGTGCACTTCGGAAGGAAGTGCCACTAGGGACCCCTCACCACCCCGAAGGATGAGCCTCTGGGACTTGTCCTTTTTGAGATATAGTGGGTTTTTTCCAAAAGTCCCATATGTATAACCGGGTGTATATTGGGGGTCGAGCCGAGTTGGAGCTCGTGCTTCCGGGCATGGAGGGGTTCCGTATCTTCTGGTTCCGAGATACAACCATTTCCGGTCCAGGTTAGACCGGGCATATTTCGGAAACCAACCCGAGTTGGAGCTCCAGACTCCGGGCATGGGAAGGTACCTATGGAAGCCCCATAACCCCAGAGTATGCAGTCCCAACTGGGCCTGCTTTCCGATATACATCCAGTCAGAGTTCCATCTTGGACCAACTGTGAGTCATCCCACCTGTGATCTATTCTACAGGGCCCCTGTATGCAGTCCGTGTGTGGTTCAATTTTAGGCTAATAATGCATAATTAATAGCTGTAATGTACATCCCTGTGTTGTATTGTGTACATGAATGTGTGTATTTACACATATTTATATAGTTTAGTTAAATGACAGCGGGTGGATTCCTGTAAACTCTGGTGTTGGTGTTGGGTTTCTGGATTTCTGTAAACTTCATCACATTTGTTGAAATCATGGCAGGACGTAATTAATAGATGTAATGCACATCAGTGTGTTGTATTGAGTCAACACACGTTAGTTTCCTTGTTATTCTTCCATGGTCAGACTCAGAAATTATAACACGGTGTTGTGCGCTGTCTATATGCTTGTCAACCAAAGGGTCTGGAGATGCACCTCTGAGCTGTTTTAGAAAACTGGTTGATCATTGATTAATCTGATGCTTTACATTCCCGTTATTAGAGATATTCAAGATAAACCTGTGCAATTCATCAGTTCAGGACACATTTACAAAATGGACACATTTACAAAAGCACATTTACTAAATATTCTTGATAGATTATGACAACTAGTTCAACCATTTTGCATGTAATGACAATTAACTAATGATGTTGTTTTGTAAGACTATTCAATAGAGAATCAGTATAATAATATTTTGATCAACATGACAAAAACAATTGGAAGATTAGATCCTTCCTATCAGAGCAGGCCACACAACTACTGGTCCAAGCTCTTGTTCTATCCAGACTGGACTACTGTAATGCTCTTCTAGCTGGCCTTCCGGCATGCACTATCAAAGCCTTGCAACTGATCCAGAATGCAGCGGCGAGGGTGGTCTTTAATGAGCCGAAGAGAGCGCACGTCACGCCTCTCTTCATCAGTCTGCACTGGCTACCAATAGCCGCTCTAATCAAATTCAAGGCACTGGTGCTCGCCTACAAAGCAACCACTGGCTCTGCACCAATATACCTAAACTCGCTTGTTCAGACTTACACACCCTCCAGGAGCTTACGTTCTGTAAATGAACGACGCCTTGTGGTGCCATCCCATGGAGGCATGAAATCACTCTCATGGACCTTTTCCTGGACCGTTCCCACCTGGTGGAATGACCTGACTATCTCAATTCGAGCAGCCGAGTCTGTAGCCATTTTCAAAAAACATCTAAAGACACATCTTTTCCAACAGCACCTGACAAATCAAGAATTGCACTTATCACTCTATTCATTTTCTGTTTGTCTATTTAATAATAAAAAAAGTTTTGTTCTAGATTAATTGAGTCTTGTTACACCACTTGCATATTGTTTCCCTTGACTGTCCCAGTTGCTTCTATTGCACTCATTTGTAAGTTGCTTTGGATAAAAAGTGTCTGCTAAATGACTAAATGTAATTGATCATGTAGGAAACAGCAGACAAGTGTACAAAATCATGAACGCAACACTGCAGCCCTGTGGCAGAAATGTGCCTGCACAATATGATTATAATAAACTTTATTGCAGACACAGGTCCATATAACACATCATACAGTACAAAAATAGGAGATACAAAGGAGATACAAAATATAAATAGGATATACAGGCTATACAGGCAATAGGATATAAAGGCTATTGCACCAATGTCGTCTTAACCTAGAAGTGTATCTATAACAGCTTTTCAAAGGACTGACTAGGGCTTCAATTAGATGGTCCACTGACTTGTCCAGGCGACACATAAAACTAAACATCAGTTGTCTTAAGAGTGCCTCCCAAGTTGGCACTCTAATAGACACAAACAAATGACTGGCACTATGCCACCTAGGGACACAAAGCAGCAACCCCATTGCATCATTGTATGCTACATCTGCATACTCTTTTTCTTATAGTTAGACCACAATTGAGCAGTATACAGCGGTGTGATATAAGTTCTAAACAGAGAGCACTTCACAGAGTCAGAGCACATAGAAAACCTCCTAATAAGCATATTAGCTTGAGAATAAATTTTACATCGCTGACGATACAGATCTTTGTCATCCGTCCAATCATTAGATATGACATGACCTAAATATTTAACTTCCTTACACATGTCAATAGGGCTTTCTGACAAATAAAAGATCAGAAAAGTTGATTTCCTGTCCTCATCACTTCTAACTATCACTATGTGACTTTTCTTAGCATTATACTTTATATCATAGTCAATGCCATACTGAGAGCACCTTCAGTATCAGCTGCAGCCCAGCACTATATGGACAGAGCAGGACCAGGTCGTCTGCATACATAAGATGATTAACAATAGAATTGCCCACAAGACAGCCAGTTTTTAACCTATTTAACTGGTTTGATAATTCATCCATATAAACATTGAATAAAATAGGACACATAATTCCTCCTTGTCGCACTCCATTGCTAACATGAAATGGAGCAGAAACAACATTGTCCCATTTAACCAGAAACTTTTGATGGGCATACCAAAACACTAAAATTCTCACAAAAAATGTATGGGCACCTCTATCTAGTAATTTCACAAACAATCGTTCATGGTTTATTCTATCAAATGCCATTGACGCATCAATGAAACAGAAGAATATAGATGTATTCAGGCTTGTGTACCTCTTTAAAGCATAGATACACAGGTCAGTTCCATGCTTTCTTTTGAACCCAAATTGATTGTCAGTAGTAAGGACATACATTTCAAGTTTTGTTAACAGTATTCTCTCCAGTACTTTAGACAAGATACTGGCTAATGGAATAGGTCGATCATTGTCAATACTGTTGAGCTTACCAGCTTTGTCTTTTAGCACAGGCAGTAACATTACAGACGTTATAGCATTAGGCAGCACACCATGAACCAGACAACCATTAAAACACATGGAGAGCAAAGGACAGAGCTTATGGCTGGCATATTTTAGATGTTCTGCAGTAATGCAGTCCATGCCGCAGGCTTTGTTGTTCTCCAACATATTGATGGCACCATGAATATCTACTGCAGTAACTATCATATCTACTGAAAAATGTATATGTTCATGATCGAGTCTAACTGGGTTACTTTTAACACAATTAAACAGGTCAAGATAGTGCTCACGCCAAAGCTCAGCAATTTTTTCTGGGCTACTAATACCTTCAATATCAGCCGGTAATGATGTCTTATTGGTATTCATTACTTTGACCTCTTGCCAAAAGTCAGTAAGGTTATTGTTCTGTAGCTTTTTGGCTAGCGAGTCTGCTCTCATTGTATTTTCATTTTTCTTAATAAAACGGAGTGCATACTTAAATCTAGCATTTGCCCGTTTTTTCATATCTAGCAACACCCCATGTCAAGGCTTACCTGCCTCTGACCACAGTCTAAATGCCTCTCTGGCTTCAGCATACTTCTCAGCCACAAACTCTTTCCACCCAGGTCTAATGTTAAGTATCTTACATTTGCTTTTACAAAGGGCTAACTAGAAACATTAAGACATTTCACAATACAATCATACATGGCACAGATTTTTTCAACATGTTGCACATCCTTACAATTCATATCTGTGCATATTAAAGCCTCATGAGGCAAAGCAATACTATTTAAAAGATTTTCTGTTCACAATGACTATTCAACCACCACCTCGTTACTCAGTTTTGAGCAGCATTATTATTTCTGGACAGCAGGGGGACATTCTCAACATCTAACAGAGCTACAATGATCAGAGGTGGCAAGTTCATAGCAAATCTCCACATTTACCAATGAGGCATGAGCATCAGCTGTGGTCACAATATGGTCTAACCAAGATGTTGTATTCCAAGCTTCACTAACATAAGTAAAACTTGTGTCAGGCAACAGAGCTATACTCGATCGAATTAATTTATCTCATCTCAACGACCATCACACCCACGCTCCCCTCCTTCTCTCTGCTCTCTGAAGCAGATGTCTCCAAACTCATCCTTTCCAATCATCCCACTACATGTCCGCTTGATCCTATCCCCACTCACCTCCTTCAGGCCATTTCTTCTTCTGTTACTCCTGCACTCACTCACATTGTCAACACCTCTCTTCACACCGGGACTTTCCCCACAGCATTTAAGCTGGCTCAGGTAACCCCACTGCTTAAGAATCCCTCTCTGAACCCAGCACTTTTAGAAAACTACAGACCGGTATCCCTTCTACCTTTCATTGCAAAGACACTTGAGCGGGCTGTGTTTAATCAGCTCTCTACGTTTCTTGAACAGAACAATCTCCTGGACATCAACCAATCCGGTTTCAAAAGCGGCCACTCAACTGAAACTGCCCTGCTCTCAGTTACGGAGGCACTGAGACAGACAAGAGCAGCCTCCAAATCCACAGTACTTATCTTACTGGATTTGTCTGCTGCTTTTGACACAGTTAATCACCAGATCCTCCTGGCAACTCTCATGAAGATGGGCATCTCAGGAACCGCTCTCCAGTGGTTCAAGTCTTACCTCTCAGGTAGGTCCTTCAGGGTGTCATGGAGAGGTGAAGTGTCTAAGTCACATCATCTAGCTACTGGAGTTCCCCAGGGCTCAGTGCTTGGACAACTTCTCTTCTCCATCTACATGTCATCATTAGGATCGGTCATTCAGAAACATGGCTTTTCCTATCACTGCTATGCCGACGACACTCAACTCTACTTCTCATTTCAACCTGATGATCCATCGGTTGGTGTTCGTATCGCTGCCTGCCTAACAGACATTTCAGCCTGGATGAAGGAACATCACCTTTAACTCAACCTTGCAAAGACAGAACTGCTTGTGGTCTCAGCCAAACCAGCACTGCATCACAATCTCTCCATTCAGCTAGGATCATCAACCATAACTCCGTCCAGGACAGCCAGGAACCTTGGGGTTGTGATTGATGATCAGCTAAAATTCACTGACCACATCACTGCAACAACCCGGTCCTGCAGATTTGCACTATTCAACATTAGGAAGGTTAGACCCTTCCTATCAGATCATGCCACACAACTACTGGTACAAGCTCTTGTTCTCTCCAGACTGGACTAATGTAATGCTCTTCTTGCGGGCCTTCCGGCATGCACTAGCAAACCCTTGCAACTGATCCAGAATGCAGCGGCGAGGTTGGTCTTTAGTGAGCCGAAGAGAGCACACGTCACGCCTCTCCTCATCAGTCTGCACTGGCTACCAATAGCCGCTCGCATTAAATTCAAGGCACTGGTGCTCGCCTTCAAAACATCCACTGGCTCTGCACCAATATACCTAAACTCGCTCGTTCAGACTTACACACCCTCCAGGAACTTGCGTTCTGCCAGTGAACGACGCCTTGTGGTGCCATACCAGAGAGGCATGAAATCGCTGTCACGGACCTTTTCCTGGACCGTTCCCACCTGGTGGAATGACCTGCCTATCTCAATTCATGCGGCCGAGTCTGTAGCCATTTTCAAAAAACGTCTAAAGACACATCTTTTCCAGCAACATCTGACCGATCGAGAATAACACTTATCATTCTATTCATTGTCTGTCTGTCTAATTTATTTAAAAAAAAAAAAAAAAAAAATTCTGTTCTGTGCTAGATTAACTGAGACTTGTTACAGCACTTGCATATTGCTGATATTGTTGCCCTTCGACTGCTCTAGCTGCTTCTATTGCCCTCATTTGTAAGTCGCTTTGGATAAAAGCGTCTGCTAAATGACTAAATGTAAATGTAAATTTAGACTCATTACAAAACTGCTGCAGGTGTGCTGCAAATAAAGATTTGCAATCTGACATGTCAGCATTAAAATCCCCCATAACATAAACCCAAGATCAGCCATTATCCTCAATAAATGACTGAATAAAAGCTAACCTGTTAAAAAATTCATCCTCATGCTCATACAATTCAAACGGTGTATAAACATTTAAAACAGTACATTTCCTTTCATTACAATTACACTCTAGCCCTATGGCGCAGTCAACATTTAGGTGCACCACATTCACCATTGAGTCATATTTGATATTCTACAATATAACTACACCACCAGCTATCCTACCTCGAACCATTCTTGTACTGAGGTCGGTAGTGGACTCTCCAACCCCATGGAAATTCATATGTATAGTGTTCAACTTATCCAGATCTTGTTTCGCCAGCCAGGTTTCTTGCAGGCACAGAATGTCACAACTCATCCAGCATTGTGTCCACAAAGAGACGTTTTGATCTATCAGTAGCAGTATGTCCTACTCGCAACCCGCGGGTGTTGTATGAGACAATACGCATTAATATGTTTAGTCTCTCCCAGCGGGACAGCCAGCCTTCATCCCATCGTCACCCACTACTGCAGCAAGCACCCCAGCATTGTTATCATGCAACAGCCCCTCATCTCGAGAGCGGGGGGCACCCTCTGGACCAGACGAACCTCTGTCTGCTTCTCTAGGGCGACGAGGCTCATAATAGCGTCGGACAAAAGACCCAGCAGGCCAGAGCTGCAGATCATACAACTCCGCCACACCATTACATTCAGCGGAGATACAGAAGGAGCTGAATCTACTCTGTGTCGCCTCTATTTTTCTACATGTCACTTCCTGACCCAGCTTCGTTTTTATGTACTCACTGAGAGTATTGGCATCTACACTGAGATCAAACTTTGTAGCAAAAATCTTTACCATCTTTGTTTTGACAGCTAGTAAATTACTACCCACACCAGTCCCAATTATGCCAGTTTTCTTTCTCACATGCCTCACTGGAGCTTTTACAGCACGAGGTGAAAGGCTTCGACAGGAGGGCAGTCACCCGAAAGAGTAGCATCCGGGCCACCGTACCCTTCCACAGCAGTCAGCCAGCTGTCAAGTTTAACAGAAACCTCCTGCAATGTTTCACAAGCAGCTACCTGAGTCCCCATAGTTCTTTTTAGGTAGTCAATGTCAACATTAATTTGCTGCATTTTCCCAAGGAGCGCAGACACATCAATATGTTTAAATGAGACGGTGGTAATTCATCCAGAAAGTGCGATACAAATCTTGGGATCTCTTCACTGCACTCGTTAAGCGATTGCAGGCACATTTTTACATTGTTAGTGTCCTTATTTTGTCCCCTGTGGGAGATCCAACGTTTGTAGTGTGGTAGGAGCTCTCACTGCATGAAAAGTGGGATTTTCGACCCCGTAAACGCCTGTAGACTCCCGGAAATCTCCCTAATTTTCGGCAGTTTTTGACAATTTAGAGGCAGCGAACGTAGCGTTCGTCTGTGCCACAAATTGTCGTAAACGAACCATGACGTAGGTGGAGAGCCCCCCCGCTGAGAGACCGCGCGGAGGTGCGACGCCTCTAATTAGCATATGAATAGCAGCGAAACCAGAGAGTCAACGGCCAGACTTGAATTTACTCACTCACTATTGGCTGAAGCCACTACATTTAAACAAGAAAAATCCATCGTGATTGGTTGGCAGATCACTGCAAACCAATCATTATTGGTCACCCTGGCTCATTATAAATGTAAACCCCAATAATAATAATAAATATATAATTTATGTGGTAATAATTTATGTTTTATAGTAATGTTATTGTGCTATGAACTACACTATTAATACCATCAAGGAATATATGGGAAAATTTGCCCTGACCGTGCCGTTTATTCAAAGAAAGAGCTTATAAACACACAGCTGTTTATTCAAAGAAAGAGCTTTATTGTCAAACACACAAATATGTACAGTGCAGCAGTAATGTCTCTTATGTTGTCCTCCAAAAACGTCAAAAAGAAGCGCCCAAAACATTCGGGAAACACAGGCGTATATGGCGGTGGCCGCACAATCCATCCAGACACCCCGTCAACAATGCCGTCTTCCTCGTCAGACATGAGGTCAATGGTCGCGCACTTCCAAATGTCCACCTCATCCTCAGCCAGCACACTCTCGCTTCCAGCAACTGTAATACAATCCATAAAGACAATAAGCAACCTGAAAAATACTCACATTGACAAAAAACGGATCTAATATAATAAATCTTACCCTTTTTCTTCTTTATCGACTCCGAGCTAAACTTCGCAGTTTCCGCCTACTATGTACGTTCAGGTTGTTGTAAAACAATTACATGAGACTGGTATTAATAAAAACAGTCACGGTAAAATTAAACAAGGAATGAGAAAAACAGAAGTTATACTTACACACAATTTCGTCGTAATCAGCGGTTAAATCTGGACTCGCGGAAATCGCTCCAAGCAGATAAGAGCTCACGGCTTCGTTATGAGGCGAGGATAGTCTGTGTAAACAAAATGTGCAGTTTTAAGCTCTGATCTATTAACGCATCCATTTCCTTATACAGCTGAATAAAAGCATATTCTTTAAATCGTAACGTTACATTACCCATGCTGTGGTTCATAGCGCCTGCAGTTTGCCTCAGAGTTGTGAAGACGAAGACAGCCTCCTGAAAATGAGTCCAAAAAGTTGGTCGCGTCCATGCAGAGATTGAGTTGAAGACGGTGTCCTGTCATTGTTGATCACGAAAAAGGAAAGCAGCAAAAAACATAGGAAATGTAAAAAAAAAAAAAAAAAAAAAGTTTACAGCTCGTCTTCTACGCGTCATGGCCATAACCTCGACCTTGCACGTCATTGGACTAGGGCTCTACTATGGAACGCGCCCGGGGCCAAATCTCTTTATACGAAGCACGTGACTTATGACTGTGTCAACACGCCCTGTTTTCCGCGTCAACGCAGCATTTTTTTACGTGTTTCTTTTGTATGTGTAGACACGCACATTCTGGTCGTGTAACAGGCATACACACACAGTCGACGCACAGTTTTAACATGTTAGGAAGACACATTTGAACGTTTTTCTTAACGCGCACATTCTGTACATGTCGAAGTGTAATATTTTTTTTTTTTTAAAGCAGACTTACCTTTAGATGTAGCCTAGGCTACATACATATTAATATAAGATATTAATTAATTGCTTAACTGACTACTGTGCTAGAGTAAAGTAGCCTAATGTTACAATGAATATTAAGTAAATGCTTAATATTATACAATTATTATAATTTATCTATATGGGTTATTGTTTGTTTTTTAAAGGTAGGCTATATATAATTTAAAAGTATATATAGGCTAATTTACACAGCACATATTTATAACTTAAAACACACACACACACACACAACTTTATTCACTTTCACATAATAATGTTTTTGTAATTTGGTGTTTAGTTTGTTGTATAGTTTGTTTATACTGTTCTGTCTCTGTTTTGTTTCCAGGAACATCTGATGAGTGCTATAATAAAATGACTTCATTATATTTAAAATATGTTTTGATATTCATTTTATTTATATTATTAATATTTTATTTACCCATAAACGTGTCTTTAGGAAGCCATAAGTTATAGAGACAAGAATAACTTTTGCCATTTAAATGCCACATTAATTTACTGAGGACCCATACAGCCAATGATCATGTGTGAAAACACTTATACATAAATTGATCACTTAGAAATCAAAACTAAGGTTTGAGAAAGAAAGAATATGCATACATGGCCAGAGGAGAACTGGCACCCCGACTGAGCCTGGTTTCTCCCAAGGTTTATTTTTCTCCATTAGGTCACCTAACGGGGTTTTGGTTTCCTTGCCACTGTTGCCTCTGGCTTGGCGTGCTCAGTTGGGGACACTAAATTTTTCAACTAAACATCGAAATAAATCTAAATAATAAACTAAATTAACCATTTAAACTAAATTACTGATCGAATTATTGATCTAAAGCCCACACTGTCACTGTATGATACTTGAAATTTTTCCAGAATGGCTATACAGCTGAATAAAATTATGCTGCATTATTTTCCTGTTTAACACTGTAAAGCTGCTTTGAAACAATCTACATTGTTAAAAGCGCTATATAAATAAAGTTGACTTGACTTGACTTGACAACAAATATATTGTTTCATAGCAGCTTCAGTAACAAGTTCAAAACAAATTTTGCTGTAAACCGGCTCTAACAAGCCAATATAGTGTCAATATTCAGCTCAAGTGACTTCAGTGTTGATTCAGTTCAGTTGATTTCAGTTCAACTGTAAATTCCTCAGTTGTGCATATTTGTGTTTAGTTAGATATATGCAAAAACAACATTTTTGGAAGAGTTAAATTAGTTTTGCACAAAGTGTTGCTTTTGCAAGCGATGTCTGATGTTTTGCATGTTGTGTGTTTTGTGTGTAGAGTTACAAGAAATGGAGCCATATTTTCAGAAATTGTGTGTAAGCAATTAGATAAAACTGTAAATGAATCCAGTTTATTTTAGTTCAGGACTCATAGTCCAGGTGTTAGTAATCTGTGCTTAATCTTTGTTCCAGGCAACAATTTTTTAACTCACGATTAACTAGATTAAGGCCTACTCTTGGCATAATTTAAACCCTGTCCAGGAAACCACCTCTTGAAAATCTGCATTGATAATTCATAAAATGTGGTGTGAGCTCAATTTAAATGACAATTACAGAAAAACACAATCTGACTTAACTATAAACACACAAACTTGTACTTTTCACATTTATGATTAATAGCCATTTAAAAAATCATTCACAGTGCAGGGTGGAAAAATTAATTTTGGTATGTAAACTGTATGCTTTACTTGATTTATTTGTGTGCTTTGGTTCATTGTCTTGTTGCATCACATAACCTCTCTAAAGGTTGAAGACATGAACTGCTGTCCTGTATTTTTTTATTTTTTTTACATAACATTGGTTATTGCTAATGACATACAGAGTAATTAATCTACACTGTGAGCCCGGACAAGTTGAATCTACTTAAAAAATTTGAGCAAACTGGTTGCCCTAAAAATGTAGTAATGTGAACTAAAACGAGTACATTTAACTTAAATTTAAGTTAACATTTTAACTTAAACTTTAAACTTGTTTTAGTTAAAAAAATTGAGAACCTAGATAAAACTCCCCCTGCTGCTACTCTGATTTGCATTTGTGTAGCTCACAGCATCTTCATTTACATGATAAAGCCTCCCCTAGAATTAAGGGGAGGGGGGGTCATGGGGGGACAACTGCCAAGCAAGGCCCACGAAAATTTCCAACAATTCACGGCAGTTTTCGGTGTTGCCTGCAAATTGCCGTGCACAGTCGTAAACCTGAAGTTCCACGGCAATCTACAGTGCCACATACTGACGAAAATCCCACTTTTCATGCAGTGTCTGACAAAACTGCTTTTGAAGACTCAATCCGCTCGGAACCTAAACTGCTCGTTACTAGAGACACAATATCATCATGGCTTAGTGTTCGCATTTTGATCACAATAAAGTTCAGCAGCTCATCCTCGACTATGACTTTTCGTCTTCAGTACGGTAAATCTCCGGTTTAATTCGAGAAAACTCTTGTGTAACTTAAATACATATAAACTCTCCCAAACCGCGCCGTGCTGTTGCACCGGCCGCCATATTTAGTGATTATCATTTAACTCTTTCTATAGCATATTTGTTGGTCAGAATTTTGTAAATTACTTGTAAAAAGTAGAGTGCATGAAAAGTGAAGTGCAGTACTGTATGTTGTATGTGTGTAATATCATTGTCAACTTAAGACTGAGGCTATATTCTTGCTCTCTCTCACTGGGTAAAGTGTTTTTGTGTTGAGCTGTTGTGTTTCCTCAGGTTATTGTGCAGTGTTGTTGTGTTTCCTCAGGTTATTGTGCAGTGTTGTTGTGTTTCCTCAGGTTATTGTGCAGTGTTGTTGTGTTTCCTCAGGTTATTGTGCAGTGTTGTTGTGTCTCCTCAGGTTATTGTGCAGTGTTGTTGTGTTTCCTCAGGTTATTGTGCAGTGTTGTTGTGTTTCCTCAGGTTATTGTGCAGTGTTGTTGTGTTTCCTCAGGTTAATGTGCAGTGTTGTTGTGTTTCCTCAGGTTATTGTGCAGTGTTGTTGTGTTTCCTCAGGTTATTGTGCAGTGTTGTTGTGTCTCCTCAGGTTATTGTGCTGTGTTGTTGTGTTTCCTCAGGTTATCGTGCAGTGTTGTTGTGTTTCCTCAGGTTATTGTAGTGTTGTTGTGTTTCCTCAGGTTATTGTGCAGTGTTGTTGTGTCTCCTCAGGTTATTGTGCAGTGTTGTTGTGTTTCCTCAGGTTATTGTGTAGTGTTGTTGTGTTTCCTCAGGTTATTGTGAAGTGTTGATGTGTTTCCTCAGGTTATTGTGAAGTTGTCACATGTCTGTCCTGTCTTGTGAAGCACATGTGGTGTGTTGTTATTTTCCGTCCTTGTCTAGTTCCCACCCTCCTTGTTATCATCTTATATCATCGCCCTGCTCTGACTGCGCCGCCCGGACGGCCTGCTCTGACTGCGTCGCCCGGACCTCCTGCTCTTCCCGCGCCGGCCTGGCGTCCTGCTCTTCTCGCGCCGGACTGGCGTCCTGCTCTGCGCGCGCCGCCCTTGCGCCTTGAACTCCGCGGGCCATCCTGGTCGCCTGAACTCCGTGGGCCGCCCCGGCCGCCTGAACTCCGCGGGCCGCCCCGGCCGCCTGAACTTTTTGTTTCCCCCTTCCCTCTCTGGTCTGTCTTCCCCATCCCTCTCTGGTCTGTCCCTCCCGCCCCGCCCTGGTCTGTACCTCCCACCCCGCCCTGGTCTGTCCCTCCCGTCCCGCCCTGGTCTGTCCCTCCCGCCCCGCCCTGGTCTGTCCCTCCCGCCCCGCCCTGATCTGTCCCTCCCGCCCCGCCCCGCCCTGTCCCTCCCGCCCCGCCCTGGTCTGTCCCTCCCGTCCCGCCCTGGTTTGTCCTCCCGGTCCCGCCCTGTTCTGGTGGAGCGTCTGGTAGCCGCTCCTTAAGGAGGGGGTAATGTCACATGTCTGTCCTGTCTTGTGAAGCACATGTGGTGTGTTGTTATTTTCCGTCCTTGTCTAGTTCCCACCCTCCTTGTTATCATCTTATTGGTTTAATTTGCCCCACCTGTGTTCCCTCGTTACCTGCTTTATTTGTCCCCTTTATAAGTTCCTTTGTGTTTGCAGTCCGGGTCGGTTCATTGTGATGTCTACGTGTTCCTTTCCCTGTGTTCCCGGTTTGAGTTTTGTTATTTCTTAGTTGTATGTTTTCCCCTTCGTGGGTTTTTGTTTGTATTTATGTTTATATTATATTAAATTTCATGTCCCTTCCTGCAATTGAGTCCTCACCTCAGGAGAAACAACAACACTGCACAATAACCTGAGGAAACACAACAACACTCCACAATAACCTGAGGAAACACAACAACACTGCACAATAACCAGAGGAAACACAACAACACTGCACACACAACACTGCACAATAACCTGAGGAAACACAACAACACTGCACAATAACCTGAGGATTCCTCAGGTTATTGTGCAGTGTTGTTGTGTTTCCTCAGGTTATTGTACAGTGTTGTTGTGTCTCCTCAGGTTATTGTGCAGTGTTGGTGAGTCTCCTCAGGTTATTGTGCAGTGTTGTTGTTCTCCTCAGGTTATTGTGCAGTGTTGTTGTGTTTCCTCAGGTTATTGTGCAGTGTTGTTGTGTTTCCTCAGGTTATTGTACAGTGTTGTTGTTCTCCTCAGGTTATTGTGCAGTGTTGGTGAGTCTCCTCAGGTTATTGTGCAGTGTTGTTGTTCTCCTCAGGTTATTGTACAGTGTTGTTGTGTATCCTCAGGTTATTGTGCAGTGTTGTTGTTCTCCTCAGGTTATTGTACAGTGTTGTTGTTCTCCTCAGGTTATTGTACAGTGTTGTTGTGTTTCCTCAGGTTATTGTGCAGTGTTGTTGTGTCTCCTCAGGTTATTGTGCAGTGCTGCTGTGTCTCCTCAGGTTATTGTGCAGTGTTGTTGTGTTTCCTCAGGTTATTGTGCAGTGTTGTTGTGTTTCCTCAGGTTATTGTACAGTGTTGTTGTTCTCCTCAGGTTATTGTGCAGTGTTGGTGAGTCTCCTCAGGTTATTGTGCAGTGTTGTTGTTCTCCTCAGGTTATTGTACAGTGTTGTTGTGTATCCTCAGGTTATTGTGCAGTGTTGTTGTTCTCCTCAGGTTATTGTACAGTGTTGTTGTTCTCCTCAGGTTATTGTACAGTGTTGTTGTGTTTCCTCAGGTTATTGTGCAGTGTTGTTGTGTCTCCTCAGGTTATTGTGCAGTGCTGCTGTGTCTCCTCAGGTTATTGTGCAGTGTTGTTGTGTTTCCTCAGGTTATTGTGCAGTGTTGTTGTGTCTCCTCAGGTTATTGTGCAGTGCTGTTGTGTCTCCTCAGGTTATTGTGCAGTGTTGTTGTGTTTCCCCAGGTTATTGTGCAGTGTTGTTGTGTTTCCTCAGGTTATTGTGCAGTGTTTTTGTGTTTCCTCAGGTTATTGTGCAGTGTTGTTGTGTCTCCTCAGGTTATTGTGCTGTATTGTTGTGTCTCCTCAGGTTATTGTGTAGTGTTGTTGTGTTTCCTCAGGTTATTGTGAAGTGTTGATGTGTTTCCTCAGGTTATTGTGAAGTTGTCACATGTCTGTCCTGTCTTGTGAAGCACATGTGGTGTGTTGTTATTTTCCGTCCTTGTCTAGTTCCCACCCTCCTTGTTATCATCTTATATCATCGCCCTGCTCTGACTGCGCCGCCCGGACGGCCTGCTCTGACTGCGTCGCCCGGACCTCCTGCTCTTCCCGCGCCGGCCTGGCGTCCTGCTCTTCTCGCGCCGGACTGGCGTCCTGCTCTGCGCGCGCCGCCCTTGCGCCTTGAACTCCGCGGGCCATCCTGGTCGCCTGAACTCCGCGGGCCGCCCTGGCCTCCCGAACTCTGCAGGCCGTCCCGGCCGCCTGAGCTCCTCGGGCCGCCTGAACTCCGTGGGCCGCCCCGGCCGCCTGAACTCCGCGGGCCGCCCCGGCCGCCTGAACTTTTTGTTTCCCCCTTCCCTCTCTGGTCTGTCTTCCCCATCCCTCTCTGGTCTGTCCCTCCCGCCCCGCCCTGGTCTGTACCTCCCACCCCGCCCTGGTCTGTCCCTCCCGTCCCGCCCTGGTCTGTCCCTCCCGCCCCGCCCTGGTCTGTCCCTCCCGCCCCGCCCTGATCTGTCCCTCCCGCCCCGCCCCGCCCTGTCCCTCCCGCCCCGCCCTGGTCTGTCCCTCCCGTCCCGCCCTGGTTTGTCCTCCCGGTCCCGCCCTGTTCTGGTGGAGCGTCTGGTAGCCGCTCCTTAAGGAGGGGGTAATGTCACATGTCTGTCCTGTCTTGTGAAGCACATGTGGTGTGTTGTTATTTTCCGTCCTTGTCTAGTTCCCACCCTCCTTGTTATCATCTTATTGGTTTAATTTGCCCCACCTGTGTTCCCTCGTTACCTGCTTTATTTGTCCCCTTTATAAGTTCCTTTGTGTTTGCAGTCCGGGTCGGTTCATTGTGATGTCTACGTGTTCCTTTCCCTGTGTTCCCGGTTTGAGTTTTGTTATTTCTTAGTTGTATGTTTTCCCCTTCGTGGGTTTTTGTTTGTATTTATGTTTATATTATATTAAATTTCATGTCCCTTCCTGCAATTGAGTCCTCACCTCAGGAGAAACAACAACACTGCACAATAACCTGAGGAAACACAACAACACTCCACAATAACCTGAGGAAACACAACAACACTGCACAATAACCAGAGGAAACACAACAACACTGCACACACAACACTGCACAATAACCTGAGGAAACACAACAACACTGCACAATAACCTGAGGATTCCTCAGGTTATTGTGCAGTGTTGTTGTGTTTCCTCAGGTTATTGTACAGTGTTGTTGTGTCTCCTCAGGTTATTGTGCAGTGTTGGTGAGTCTCCTCAGGTTATTGTGCAGTGTTGTTGTTCTCCTCAGGTTATTGTGCAGTGTTGTTGTGTTTCCTCAGGTTATTGTGCAGTGTTGTTGTGTTTCCTCAGGTTATTGTACAGTGTTGTTGTTCTCCTCAGGTTATTGTGCAGTGTTGGTGAGTCTCCTCAGGTTATTGTGCAGTGTTGTTGTTCTCCTCAGGTTATTGTACAGTGTTGTTGTGTATCCTCAGGTTATTGTGCAGTGTTGTTGTTCTCCTCAGGTTATTGTACAGTGTTGTTGTTCTCCTCAGGTTATTGTACAGTGTTGTTGTGTTTCCTCAGGTTATTGTGCAGTGTTGTTGTGTCTCCTCAGGTTATTGTGCAGTGCTGCTGTGTCTCCTCAGGTTATTGTGCAGTGTTGTTGTGTTTCCTCAGGTTATTGTGCAGTGTTGTTGTGTTTCCTCAGGTTATTGTACAGTGTTGTTGTTCTCCTCAGGTTATTGTGCAGTGTTGGTGAGTCTCCTCAGGTTATTGTGCAGTGTTGTTGTTCTCCTCAGGTTATTGTACAGTGTTGTTGTGTATCCTCAGGTTATTGTGCAGTGTTGTTGTTCTCCTCAGGTTATTGTACAGTGTTGTTGTTCTCCTCAGGTTATTGTACAGTGTTGTTGTGTTTCCTCAGGTTATTGTGCAGTGTTGTTGTGTCTCCTCAGGTTATTGTGCAGTGCTGCTGTGTCTCCTCAGGTTATTGTGCAGTGTTGTTGTGTTTCCTCAGGTTATTGTGCAGTGTTGTTGTGTCTCCTCAGGTTATTGTGCAGTGCTGTTGTGTCTCCTCAGGTTATTGTGCAGTGTTGTTGTGTTTCCCCAGGTTATTGTGCAGTGTTGTTGTGTTTCCTCAGGTTATTGTGCAGTGTTTTTGTGTTTCCTCAGGTTATTGTGCAGTGTTGTTGTGTCTCCTCAGGTTATTGTGCTGTATTGTTGTGTCTCCTCAGGTTATTGTGCAGTGTTGTTGTGTCTCCTCAGGTTATTGTGTAGTGTTGTTGTGTTTCCTCAGGTTATTGTGCAGTGTTGTTGTGTTTTCTCAGGTTATTGTGCAGTGTTGTTGTGTCTCCTCGGGTTATTGTGCAGTGTTGTTGTGTCTCCTCAGGTTATTGTGTAGTGTTGTTGTGTTTCCTCAGGTTATTGTGCAGTGTTGTTGTGTTTCCTCAGGTTATTGTACAGTGTTGTTGTGTTTCCTCAGGTTATTGTGCAGTGTTGTTGTGTCTCCTCAGGTTATTGTGCAGTGTTGTTGTGTTTCCTCAGGTTATTGTGCAGTGTTGTTGTGTTTTCTCAGGTTATTGTACAGTGTTGTTGTGTTTCCTCAGGTTATTGTGCAGTGTTGTTGTGTCTCCTCAGGTTATTGTGCAGTGTTGTTGTGTCTCCTCAGGTTATTGTGCAGTGTTGTTGTGTTTCCTCAGGTTATTGTGCAGTGTTGTTGTGTCTCCTCAGGTTATTGTGCAGTGTGTGTGTTTCCTCAGGTTATTGTGCAGTGTTGTTGTGTCTCCTCAGGTTATTGTGCAGTGTGTGTGTTTCCTCAGGTTATTGTGCAGTGTGTGTGTTTCCTCAGGTTATTGTGCAGTGTTGTTGTGTCTCCTCAGGTTATTGTACAGTGTTGTTGGGTCTCCTCAGGTTATTGTGCAGTGTGTGTGTTTCCTCAGGTTATTGTGCAGTGTGTGTGTTTCCTCAGGTTATTGTGCAGTGTGTGTGTTTCCTCAGGTTATTGTGCAGTGTGTGTGTGTTTCCTCAGGTTATTGTGCAGTGTTGTTGTGTCTCCTCAGGTTATTGTGCAGTGTTGTTGTGTCTCCTCAGGTTATTGTGCAGTGTGTGTGTTTCCTCAGGTTATTGTGCAGTGTGTGTGTTTCCTCAGGTTATTGTGCAGTGTGTGTGTTTCCTCAGGTTATTGTGCAGTGTGTGTGTTTCCTCAGGTTATTGTGCAGTGTTGTTGTGTCTCCTCAGGTTATTGTGCAGTGTTGTTGTGTCTCCTCAGGTTATTGTGCAGTGTTGTTGTGTTTCCTCAGGTTATTGTGCAGTGTTGTTGTGTTTCCTCAGGTTATTGTGCAGTGTTGTTGTGTCTCCTCAGGTTATTGTGCAGTGTTGTTGTGTTTCCTCAGGTTATTGTGCAGTGTTGTTGTGTTTTCTCAGGTTATTGTGCAGTGTTGTTGTGTTTCCTCAGGTTATTGTGCAGTGTTGTTGTGTCTCCTCAGGTTATTGTGCAGTGTTGTTGTGTCTCCTCAGGTTATTGTATGGTGTGTGTGTGTTTCCTGTGACTGTGGGCCTCAGAGCTCAGTAATTTTAATTAGATTTGTTTTGATTAAACTCATCATTAACAATACATATATAAGTATACACACATGCCAGACTATAGAAGAGAAAAACTGAATAAATATCCATTGTGCAGTGCAAGTGTTCACTTTAAGATGATTCAGACTGAACTTTTTCAGTGTGAAGTGATCAGATTGTGTCAGATGATCAGATCTGTGTAGTCCCTCCTCTCTGAGACGCATCAGAAGTTTGACTTTTCTTCTTGAAATGTATTGGACTACAATTAGAAAATTGATCTATGATCATTATTTGAGAATATACAGTATAGTGCAATATCATTTATTTTAATCTTAAACATCTAATTATCCAATGTGTCACAATTTATTCCTGTTTTTTTTCTCTATTTTGTAATAATATATATATATATATATATATATATATATATATATATATATATATATATGAAATTCATAGTGTGTGTCTGACAAAGGCAAATAAAACACACTAACTCATCTTTATAGATGAAGTATTCTCTTATAATGTTCTCCTAGTTTTGCCTTCTCACACTGGTCAGGTTTTTGTACAGTGTTGTAGTGTTTGCAATAATAACAGTGTAAATGATTATATTTTTTAAATTATTAAATGATTGCCGCCTTAATGAGACATCAAAAGCTCTCCCTACACGACCCCAAACCCTACCCAATAAATGCTTTTATTATTATTAAACATTTCGTTAATCCCTTTATTTCCATTTTTAGAACGTTTTCTTAATTTTTTTTTTAAGTAAATGCCTTTCCGATGTGATATGTGATGGGAAATCTTGTGACCAGTGGCATAAAATACTGAAATTTGGATGTACTCTGGTAACTGAAAACAGCAGCATCTGTGTTATATTTGACTGTGTTGGGAAAGATCTAAAAATAAATGGTAGAAAAATATAAAGATATGCTGAAATTATTGGCTGTTATCATGTATCTTTTATTATTCCCTTTAGTGTTATAAATATGTATATAAATTAGAAGGTAATCAGTACTGAATTGATTTCACATGAGTGGATCTGATGTCAAGAATCATAAACACATGATTTATTGTTGAGGATGTTTTTGTAGAGTGTAGATGAGTTTCCTGTCACTGTGGGCGTCAGTGCGCAGTAGTACAGCGCAGAGTCTGATACTTCAGCATCTAAGATCTCCAGCTGAACAAGATTTGTCTCCACTTTTGGTAAAATACGAGGAGGAAGAGGGTCACTTGTGGCTCCTTGTGGATAAATCCAAGCCAGGAACTCTGGTTTGGATCTGGAATATTGGCGATACCAGTGCAGATTAGTTATAGTTCCTTCATAATCACAGGAGAGAATGACTTTTTGTCCCACAGATGCAAGTGTGTTGTTTGTCTGTGGTTTTATTGACTGTGCCTGTGTGTCACCTGCAAACCGTAAAATATTAAATATTTCATCAAACATTTGTATCATTAACATTATAGCACATATCTAAAAATATCTGCATTGTTTGTCCAAATGTCCAAAGTCAGGAGTAAACTTCACTTACTTTTTGTCAACAGTACCAGAAGAAGAGCACAAAGAATCCTCATGTTTGCCCTGTGAGAAGTTTAATGATCACTTTGCTTTTACTCAAACACGGCTCCTCCTACAGTCAGTGAAACTGCACAGAATGACAACACGTGAACATGACACTGACATCAACTGCACTTCTGGGTCATTAATATTTGATATGAAACAAATCTAGTAATCACATTTAGTTTATTTACAGCATGTAGTGTTTTGGTCTCAATCTATTTTTCTGTTTATTGTAGGCCTTTAAAAAAAGAACCTAACACTCATGGGAAATGTTGCTTTGGCAACTAGCAGAATTTATTATTTTATTTTTCAGCTGACATTTATTTCATTTCAAGTAACAAAAAAGTGTTTTTATAATCTTAGTTTTAGTTTAAGATAATAATAATAGCCCTGCTTTGTAGAGCTGAATGATGAGTGTATATCGCCCTCTTCTGGTGCCTCATATTTCATAGCAAGTGCATTATTTGACAGAAATGTATTTCTGCTCATATCATAATAAATGTACAGTAATAATCAAATACATTCAATACATGTGTTTTAACAGCATATTGATCACTGTGGATTGCACCATGCACCAAGTTCCAGTGGCCACGGATTGTCCAGCATGTCCAGTTTTAATGGTCGCTATCCCTGTGTTTTCAGTGCCTGCCAGTTTTGTGGTACCCACATCAGAGCCTCCAGCCAAGATGACCGCCAGTCCTGTGTCTTTGGACAAAATGGCAGCCAAGCCTGAGCCCTCAGCCAAGATGGCCACCACCAAGCCAGAGGTCTCTTCTGCTGCGTCCCAATTCGCCTACTATCCGTACTAAATAGTATTCGAAAAAAGAATTAGTATGTCCCAAATCGTAGTATGTTGAAAAGAGTATTCCAAAGATTCCCGGATGGTTTACTATTTCCGGTCAGAATCCGAAGTGCAGATCGATGCGCACTCTAACGGCTGATATTGCCCACAACCCATTGCGAGATGGACGAGGATTCGATTAGAACTACAAACGCGGATAAAAAGTGTTAAAAAAAACTACAAACATGACGGTTACGCGAGTCTGACGGTTAAGTGGAGAGGATTAGATAAAGTGGTTTGAGTGAGCATTTATCAGTATTTAACCTGACGAAAAGATATTTATTCAATATTATCCACATTATATTTCACCTGGAGCAGCATTGAGAACTTTTGTAATGATACGTTTGGCCATTAACTTTGCAAACACATGAGAGGAGTCTAAAGACCCACGAAAGGCAGATCAACAAGTGACTACATTTCTCTCCGATACGGTAGGAAATTAAATTTAAAGTGGGGGATTTGAACTGACGATGATTGACAGTTTAAACGGTGACAGGACGCACGTAACAGAGTCCGTTAAAGATGACGAAGTAGTATGTCCCAAAGCTTGCATACTCTTCTGCTACACACTCAAAAGTATGTACTTTTTCTTCACAAAAAGAGTACATACTTTTAGGACGTAGTATAAGTAGGCGAATTGGGACGCAGCCTTCATGTCATGGCCACCATGTAGAGAGAGCAGTGTTGGGCATTATGGCAGTTTTGTGTGTGTGGGCTGCACACCAGCTGAATCACAGAACAGAATAACTGAATGCAGATCCATTGTATAAGTGTTCTCTGTGAGAAGAGTCAGACTGAATCGTTTCATCCACAGTCTCTGTCAGAGTTAGATCATGTGAGATCATGTGAGTCCTTCCTCTCTGACACAAATAAGCTCTATTCTGTCAAATATATTGAAGTTCCTTGTCAATGTCAGAGAACACTGCCATCTTTTGGCACGTTATACCTACACAATGTGTTACACATGATAATGCATTGAAACTTAAACTATAAGCTACTTTTGTATGGATTTGAAAAACAAACAGTATTAGATAACTTAATACACTTTTAATGACACTTTAAATTGTTTTGCTCTTGTAGACTTGGATTTGTTAAATTTGTATCAATTATTTACCTGTTCTACTTTATGTACCATATATCACAGCTCTCTGTCTTTGTGGATCTTTCTTCTTTCATTAAGTGAGATAAGGAAAGGTTTTTGTACAGTGTGTGTTTTTCCTGTGACTGTGGGCTGCAGAGCGCAGTAATACAGAGCAGAGTCTGATACAGATGCAGAGGAGATTTCCAGATCCACACGCTTCATCTCTTTTGAAGCATTTGAATACAGACGAAGTTTAGGCTCAGATATGCTAGAATATTCAGTGACAATAAGTAGGAAATCTGGTTTTGCTCCGAGATACTGGCGATACCAATGGAGAGTAACACTAGTGCCACTAGTGAGACTGTAGTTACAGGAGAGAGTCACATTTTTACCCTCAGAATCAAGTTTTTCTGAAAACAATGGTTTTATTGTATCACCACAAGAATTTTCTGTGAAAAAGAAAATGACTCTTATTAATAAAACAATTAAACAGGTGTATGCAATTTGTGGATTTTATCAATTTAAATTTATATAGGCATGTATAGATTTTATAATAAATACATGAATTGAATATTTCTTACCTATGCAAAGTTGCATTATTATCCAGGTAAAGAGAAACATGATGTCTTCAGACAGACAGTGATGGCAAAAGCAGTATTTGAATAACTGTCTGACTGTCTCACACTCTCAACAGTGTGAATCAGCTCCACCCACTGGAGCGGTTTATTCTATAACATGTTAAAACTGCACGAGTCAGAGCTCTTGGATCTTGTCAGGGTGTTTATGTGTTTGAGTCTCATTGGCTCCAGAGCACAGTAATACACAGCAGAGTCACACACACACACACACACACACGTCCTGGATCGTCAGAGGAACTGAGCTTGAGGATTTGTTGAGATCTGCATTAAATCTTTCCTCAAATTATTTTTCGCTGCTGCTTAGTCCAGTTGAGAGTTTATGGAGCATGCAAACTGGGAATCCACTGGTTTTGTGTTGGTACCAATAAAGATTTAGGTATGGATCACTGGTACTGTAAGTGCAGTGAAGTGTAACATTTACATTTAGTCATTTAGCAGACGCTTTTATCCAAAGCGACTTACAAATGAGGGCAATAGAAGCAGCTAGAGCAGTCCAAGGGCAACAATATCAACAATATGCAAGTGCTGTAACAAGTCTCAGTTAATATAGCACAGAACAGAATTTTTTTTTTATTTATTTTTTTTTTTTTATAAATAAATTAGACAGACAGACAAGGAATAGAATGATAAGTGCTATTCTCGATCGGTCAGGTGTTGCTGGAAAAGATGTGTCTTTAGACGTTTTTTGAAAATGGCTACAGACTCGGCCGCACGAATTGAGATAGGCAGGTCATTCCACCAGGTGGGAACGGTCCAGGAAAAGGTCCGTGACAGCGATTTCATGCCTCTCTGGTATGGCACCACAAGGCGTCGTTGTGTAACAACATCATGTTCAGAAGCTGTTTGAAGTCTTGTTGGCTGATTAACAGAATTTGTGTATTGCACTCTGTCAGGAAATTATATAAGTTATATAAATTATAAGTAAAGAAACAAATCAGTTTTAAAGATACAATTTTGTTACACTTAAGTTACTTACCAAGTACTGCAGCCTTTAAAAGAAACTTCCTCAGCCAGATTAACATGTTCATGTACAGCAGGAATTATTACACTGAAGTTTACAGCACACAACTGTTTGCAGAGGTTACACACACACACACACACACACACACACACACACACACACACACCAGGGCCGTGCACAGACATTTTGAGGGGCAGTGACCCAAACAAAAAAAAGGGGCACTGGGGTGGGGTGGCATTGTGGGAGAGGATTGGGTGCTTGTCCATACAAATGATCCATCTTACTCTTACTAGTCAGTCAAAACAGTTTTGATCTAATTTTGTGTCTATCGAAAAAATTGATATATGACATTGTATTATGTTGAATATCAAAGTTTTTGTGTCTATTTGTTAATGAAGGATTTGTGGACACAATGTTTTTGGCTTTGTGGAGTATAGATTTCCTTTTGAAGAAAAAATATAAAATTAGACTCTTGGGGTAAGATGACCCAGCCATATTTGGCACAGAAGGCCCCAAGTGGCATGTTGTTACTGGTGTTAATGTTTTTAAATGTAATACTTATTGTAATTAACGGGGCTATTATTTAACATTTTCATGAATTAGATGTACATTTCAGGCATCTTCACTTTCATTAAAACCTATAGGTTAATTGAGTGATTTCTATTATGACAAAATATATTAGGCCTATGTTTTTTGTTTTTTATTATGATATATCTTCAATTAAAATATGGGCAATTAAATAAGTAAATATTGATATGCTTGTACGTAAGTCATAAAAAATTACCTTTCAGATGATTATCTTTTACTGGGATTCAGATTCAGAATATTTTTAGTATTTTACATTATGACATGGAAGATATAGCCTAAATAGTAATAAGAATTACTTCAAAAGTAATTTATACATTCTGTAACAGTTTATGGGTTATTATATGAAATTAGGCCTATATATATATTCTACAAAGTGTGCCATCAACAGCAAAGTTGGTGTCACTTCGGGTACAAAAACTTGATTAGACACTAATTATAATTCTCTTCCAAGAACGTGTATTTTGTACAAGTTGTTAGCACTATTAGAAGAGCAGGAGCAAAATAATACCGACAGAAATACAAAAACAAACTACCAAATTACTAATTCCGCGGATTGTAATGCATACTGTTAATGCGACGACATTCTGGAACTGTCGTCTCCGCTTTCCAGGTTTCCGCGCACAGACTCTGAGTGATGCTGGGGAGTAAGCGGGAGAACACGGGAGCGTATTCGCAGAATCGGTGGATCTTTTAGCGGAGGGAAAACAGAACACTTTTAGCGGGGATGAGTAGCGAGAGGGGCACCTCAGCTGATGAGGGCAGAGGGGCAGTGGCTCTAGCCACCAGGCCACCCCCTGTGCACGGCCCTGACACACACACACAGCAGGAGCTTCATTGAGCAGTTTCCACCGACATCATAGATTATGCCACACACTGGCTAACTTCTGAAGTTACATTGTTTTCATTCAATTACAAAGTGTTCTGTTGAGAGATAAAATCTGAAGTCTAGATACTGCAGGAGAGTCAGCAGAGCCATTAACTCAACAGACCCAACACTTGGTTAGAGACTGCAGGAGAGTCAGCAGAGCCATTAACCCAACAGACCCAACACTTGGTTAGAGACTGCAGGAGAGTCAGCAGAGCCATTAACCCAACAGACCCAACACTTGGTTAGAGACTGCAGGAGAGTCAGCAGAGCCATTAACCCAACAGACCCAACACTTGGTTAGAGACTGCAGGAGAGTCAGCAGAGCCATTAACCCAACAAACCCAACACTTGGTTAGAGACTGCAGGAGAGTCAGCAGAGCCATTAACCCAACAGACCCAACACTTGGTTAGAGACTGCAGGAGAGTCAGCAGAGCCATTAACCCAACAGACCCAACACTTGGTTAGAGACTGCAGGAGAGTCAGCAGAGCCATTAACCCAACAGACCCAACACTTGGTTAGAGACTGCAGGAGAGTCAGCAGAGCCATTAACCCAACAGACCCAACACTTGGTTAGAGACTGCAGGAGAGTCAGCAGAGCCATTAACTCAACAAACCCAACACTTGGTTAGAGACTACAGGAGAGTCAACAGAGCCATTAACTCAACAGACCCAACACTTGGTTAGATATTGCCGGAGAGTCAGCAGAGCCATTAACCCAACAGACCCAACACTTGGTTAGAGACTGCAGGAGAGTCAACAGAGCCATTAACCCAACAGACCCAACACTTGGTTAGATACTGCAGGAGAGTGAGCAGAGCCATTAACTCAACAAACCCAACACTTGGTTAGAGACTAAAGGAGAGTCAACAGAGCCATTAACTCAACAGAACCAACACTTGGTTAGAGACTGCAGGAGAGTCAGCAGAGCCATTAACTCAACAAACCCAACACTTGGTTAGAGACTAAAGGAGAGTCAACAGAGCCATTAACTCAACAGAACCAACACTTGGTTAGAGACTGCAGGAGAGTCAGCAGGGCCATTAACCCAACAGACCGAACACTTGGTTAGAGACTGCAGGAGAGTCAACAGAGCCATTAACCCAACAGACCCAACACTTGGTTAGATACTGCAGGAGAGTGAGCTGAGCCATTAACTCAACAAACCCAACACTTGGTTAGAGACTAAAGGAGAGTCAACAGAGCCATTAACTCAACAGAACCAACACTTGGTTAGAGACTGCAGGAGAGTCAGCAGAGCCATTAACTCAACAAACCCAACACTTGGTTAGAGACTAAAGGAGAGTCAACAGAGCCATTAACTCAACAGAACCAACACTTGGTTAGAGACTGCAGGAGAGTCAGCAGGGCCATTAACCCAACAGACCCAACACTTGGTTAGAGACTGCAGGAGAGTCAGCAGAGCCATTAACCCAACAGACCCAACACTTGGTTAGAGACTGCAGGAGAGTCAGCAGAGCCATTAACTCAACAGACCCAACACTTGGTTAGAGACTGCAGGAGAGTCAGCAGAGCCATTAACTCAACAGACCCAACACTTGGTTAGAGACTGCAGGAGAGTCAGCAGAGCCATTAACTCAACAGAACCAACACTTGGTTAGAGACTGCAGGAGAGTCAGCAGGGCCATTAACCCAACAGACCCAACACTTGGTTAGAGACTGCAGGAGAGTCAGCAGAGCCATTAACTCAACAGACCCAACACTTGGTTAGAGACTGCAGGAGAGTCAGCAGAGCCATTAACTCAACAGACCCAACACTTGGTTAGATACTGCAGGAGAGTCAGCAGAGCCATTAACTTAACAGACCCAACACTTGGTTAGAGACTGCAGGAGAGTCAGCAGAGCCATTAACCCAACAGACCCGACACTTGGTTAGAGACTGCAGGAGAGTCAGCAGAGCCATTAACCCAACAGACCCAACACTTGTTTAGAGACTGCAGGAGAGTCAGCAGAGCCATTAACCCAACATACCCAACACTTGGTTAGAGACTGCAGGAGAGTCAGCAGAGCCATTAACCCAACAGACCCGACACTTGGTTAGAGACTGCAGGAGAGTCAGCAGAGCCATTAACCCAACAGACCCAACACTTGTTTAGAGACTGCAGGAGAGTCAGCAGAGCCATTAACCCAACAGATGCAACGGAAATCTCATGTTCCCGTAATGCCGTACATCTGCCCATGCTCAACCAGACAACAAGCTGTACCCACGTGGTTGAGGAGAGGGCACTCGAGGAGTGTTGGGTCAGTATCAACCTTTTAAAAGCCATTGAGAAGGGATGTGTAGTAGTGAGAATAGACGAGGTCTGGCATTTTCCACAGCGGTCAGACACATTGTTTCGAGATTACGTAAAGATGTTTTTGTGCATCGGGGAACCCATCGAATGTCATCACGGCCACCGACAAAGAGTTTTACATTCATGAGTATTTTGAAATAGAGGGGATTGGTCTTTGACCCTGAAAATATCAGAGGTCTATCAACAAATTACTACTAAACAGTAATGGGGTCCCGCGCTTGTGAAAGAACCCAAACATTTCACCAGAATTGTTTTTGCCGTAACCATACATTATTTCACATTTGTCTCGGGTGACGTAGCTCTTGTCCAGCATCAACCTGCAAAAGGTGATGTTCGTGAGACTCGTGACATTAACGTGTTTGTAGGGGCCTTTACAACAGCGCACGCTCGACTGGAGTGGACAAACTCATGGACAAACTCGGCGACCGCCTGTTATACTCTGACACAGACAGCGTTATTTTTGTGTCTAGGGAGGGTGACTGGGACCCACCTCTGGCGGATCATTTGGGAGAGTTGACAAACGAAGACGACGATGGGGATTATATCACAGAGTTTTGCTCCAGCGGGCCAAAATCTTATGGATATCGTACAACCAAAGGTAAAGAGTGCATGAAAGCTAAGGGTATAACTCTGAATGCTTAACATTCCCAAACTATCTGCTTGGACAGTCTTATTGGGCTGGTTGGTAGCTAACATCACACGACAGAACACAAAGCATCCTGGCTCACACTGAAAACGTGAGGAATTAAAAGACTATGTTTAAGGTGGTGTATAATAAACAGACTTTTGTCCGATTTCAGCACTCTCCCTTATGGCTACTGATCCGATGATGAAGGTCACGGGATGCTTCTGATTTTGATTTCAGACTTTAGTTGGTTTAGTTCATATCCATTTAGTTGTGTAATAAGTGGTCTGTCAAATTTGTGGTTATTTTATTTTAAAAAACTGTTGGAAAATGGTTCAATAATTTTTTTTTTTTAAACATAGGTTTTTTTGTACGATTGTTGGCAACCACTGTATGATGGATTACTTAAATTTTATGCCATTAAATTTGTGGAAGGAATACCACCGAGTCTGGATGATGATGATTTACTACCTGTCAGCAAAAGAAGAACGTGATGATAAAAACTTGTTTTTTAGCTCATTGTCCAACCCCTGTACATTATATAAAAAAATAATTTGAGATGTTTTAATAGTTGTTACATTTGACAGTTTATGAAAGGACACATTTCATTGTGAACTTAAGAGCAATGTTATAGGGATATAATGAAACTCATACTTCATGTTTCCACTCAAATGACTTTTATTCATTGTTCCCATTATTTCTCTGACATGGTTATTACTGTAATTGTCAGTTACATTTGTCTTCATCTCTGTCTGTGTTTCTCTCTTGTCTCTCATTGTAACAGGTTATTGTCTAGAGCTGATGTGTTTCCTGTGACTGTGGGCTGCAGAGCACAGTAATACAGAGCAGAGTCTGACACTGATGCAGAGGAGATGTTCAGATACACACGGCTTTCCTTTTTTTCAACGTTAACACTGAATCTGGGATCTACATCAGACAGCCGAGCTTCTTTTGCGCTACTGTGAGTGAGTACAAGAAATTCAGGTTTTGATCTTCCATGCTGACAGTACCAGTGGAGATAATCTGAAGTTGAAGAGGAATAAATGCAGGACAATATAACATTTGAACCCTGATGATCTATTTTGTCTGGTTTGATGACATTTCCGAAGACTGCAGCTGAAAAATACAAAGCACACACAGCTTTTTAGTGAGATTATGTTTTTTAGTAAAACTCATTGTTGACAAAAAAATAAATAACCAAATAAATATACACACCTGCTGAGACACAGAAGAGAATAACTGAATGAAGATCCATTATACTGGACACGTGTTCCCTCAGTGAAGAGTCAGACTGTCTCTGTCAGACATCATCATGTCAGATCTGTGAACACTGAGTCCCTCCTCTATAAGCTTGTCATTCACACCTGAGCTACAAAACGGAAGCCAATTACTCTCATTAGTGTATGTTCTAGTGTTTTGTGTTATATTGTCATTTAGGCTTGTAATAAATCCTGTAAGTCCAGCATAAAGAATGTCTCCTGCAATTTGATCAGTCCCACAGTTTCCACTGTATTTGATACATTTGGTTGTATTCAATTAAATGTTCCATTTTTAATTTTCACTCATGCAGGTTATTCAATTTTACATCTCATCAGTGGTTCAACATGAGGATGAGTAATTCATGACAGAATTTTCATTTTTGGGTGAACCAACCCTTTAAAGATTGTCTCCATTTCATCATGAGTTTGAATTTTAACCAGGAATTTAAATATATTTCAAATGTCTAATTAACATAAATGGGGATTGAGTGAGAAAAAGTATACAAATAAACATTCTACCCAGGGGCCCGTTCTTCGGACGTCGCTAACTCAGTTAGCTGGATTTGATTGTTGACGATTTGACATGATCTCGGATTGTTTGGTTCTTCGAAGCTCATCCTGGACTTGCTGTCATAGTAACAGGTCCGTAAGCTTAAACCTGCTCGTGAGCGGCTTATTTCATGTAAACAGGATTAGATTGCATCTTGAGGTGATACTTAAAATCTGTCCCAGCCACTGCTACTTTATTACAATAGTTCATTACTGAACCAGGGGCAATAATAATAATTTTAAATAATAATAATAATATAAAAATGTTATATTGTATATGCATATGAGAATGTATATAATATTATAATGTTGTATATAATAATATAGACACAGCCACTTGATTGAGCGATTTATTTGTGATGGAATAATTACTTTATAATTTTATTGGAGGTTTACACACACATGTTGTACAGTTACTCTGAGCCGTGCATTAATTTAAGTGATGACGGATATTATGGGAGTGGCTTGATGCAGCGCAGGAGATGCAGAGAATTTGATCTTGACCCTTAAGAAACTTTAATACTGTCACGTTACAAATCTGCTCCAAATTTAATTAAAAATTAAATTACAACATTGAAATAAAAATGTAAAGGGTGTACAAATACTGTATAAAATCGTGAATATAAATAATTGGTAATCACGTAAAAAAAAACCACATTTATCATTGATCTATTATAACTTTTATGTTGGTTTGGTCGTTTAGCTGTTTCCTTATAAAGGTCCAGATATTTGTGGGTTTTTATTTGTGTAATTTGCCAAGTTTTTTGCCAGGTGGCTTTTTTAATTATATGATGTCATGACGTTGCTGTCTTGACGCCAGCCAATCGCTGCGTTGCTGATCATGGTTTCGAGTATCGATGCATCTGCCCTCTTCAGGGAACACAAGAACACTTAGATCATTTAATCCAGATATTTAAATCCAATCCGCAAATTCGTTTGAAGAACCAAATTAGCCAGACATCAGTTATCACGATTAAAAGATCTGGGATCTGTCAAATCATCTCAGATGTATTAAGCGAGGTACGAAGGACGGACATACCCTGGTCATACATTTCACTGAGCTCCAGCCACAGGTCCACAATCAATCAATGAAACCACTCAACCACACGACACTGAACCAAAACACATGCTAAACACACCCAGAACAAACACAAGAGCAGAACACTCGATACTGTTATTCTGTTTCTCATGTCAAAACACAGTCTTTAACAATGTATCATTAACAAATGTATTGATTTCAGTGGAAATAAATTTGATGCACAAAATCAAAAATGAGAATTAATCTGCATCAATCTGAAACAATCTGCATTGTAAAAAGCGCTATATAAATAAAGTTGACTTGACTTGCATGTAAGACAGTAGCGGCTGGTCAATAGAGGGCGCTGGGGCGCCGCCCCCATCAAAACTCCAGAAATATACATGTATACAAAAATGATATAAAAGTTAAATAAAAATAAAATCGTTTACTCATACGATGTGCTGGCTGTTAGTAAGAGCCTCAGCATTTAATAAAAACTGGCTTTGATGGGTTAACTATTTTATATGTTCTTCAATATGTTTCATGCGGTTTCATGCGTGAGGGACGCTGGACAAATGGACGTCTATCTGAGTCTAAAAATCTACGGGCAGCATGTGACCTGAATCTGGTCTCTAAGTGGTTCTTAAAGATCCTCCTCTGGACGCAGGTCGTTGCGTCCCTGGCGAATCAGAATTGGATGCGTGTTATTTTATCCAATCTGATTGGTTCTCGTCACCTGTCATTCAACTTTCCGTTCTTGTCCACTAAAGCGAAAGTGCGCGGGCGACACAGTCACTCCGACTCCGCCAAAACCTTTAGGATGATCAGTTTCGTAGAGATGGAGATGGCAGGACCAAATTCTTTCACAAGGCGTTCGTTGGAAGAAAACAAAATGATAAAGGATCCCGAACCGGACCAATGCGATTTACAGATCCAGCATCAGCCGGCCAGTGACAGAGGATGAAGCTGCACTCGGAGCTTGTTATGAGAAACGGAGGCGGCTGGCTGGATGTGATGTTAGCAATGCCCTTTATTGCTTTCCCTGTCTTTTATTTCTAAGTGTCGGTACTGAAGTTTTGTGGACAACAACGGAGGTAAGAGACCTCAAATATCTGACTGAACAATGCAAACGTCATGACACTACTGAGATGACTGACTTTAATCAGAGAGTCATTGAGAAATTTGCTGGCCAGAAAGAAAGGAGAGAAAAATGTATGTTCAAGTTGTCAACATGCTAGTCTGCTGTTGCTGTTCTCTTTAGTTTTTCCTTTCCTCATTCAATTGTTTGTGGGAAATGAATGTGTAAAAAGATAAAAGTGAAGACACTGTTTTGCATCTTGCTACATCTTGCTTCAGCAGAAAATCTGTCTGGTCTATCTTCACTCATAGCTCCACGTGGGAAGATGTAAAGGAGGAACTCCGGTTTGGATCTGGGATATTGTCTGTACCATTGTAAATTCTGTACAGCACCCGTATAGTCTTTGTAACTGCAGGACAGAGTAACAGCGTCACCAATGAGTCTGTTTTCATTCACTGGCAAGGGTTTTATTGAATCTGCTTCTGTGTGGCCTATACATGGAGAATAAAAGCCTGGTTAGAGAAATCAAACTGTAACTAAACTGTAGAAAGCAGTAGTAAATGTAATATTTATATTACCAATAAACGTCCACAATAAACTGAGGAGAGTGAAAATAATCATGATAGCAGAAATCTGAAGGAGAATCTGAAAGCCTTGAGTATCATTCAGACTGAAGACTGACAACCTCCTTCAGATGAAAACGCTTCTACATCTGATATGAAGCTCCGCCTCTGGCAATATGATTTACTTCTGTAATGGAGTCTGTATGCTAAAACCAGTTCTACCATGAAGACTCGGGAGACCAGATAAAGTATGATAACACCACAAGTTTATTAGCAGACCAGCAAGTATTAAATTAGAGGTTCTTTGGCGTAGGCCCCGTCCGTAGCGCTCGTCACGAGGGTAACGGACTCTGCATTTCCTGCCTGAAGATGAAGGCAGGGGAGCAGCCGACCCCCAAAAATTGGTGGAGGAAATTAGTTCCTCCAGGACGGGACCTACTCACCCCCAAAAATTGTAAAAGAATTGTATACTCGCCCGTCGTAAATGCTGCGATTCCTTGAACGGCCACAGATGGGCCTTGGTCAGCCAGGTAGAGACAAAAGCCTTGAACGGCCGCAGGCGGGCCTTGATCAGCCAGGTAGAGACGAAAGCCTTGAACGGCCACAGACGGGTCTTGATCAGCCAGGTAGAGACGAAAGCCTTGAACGGCCGCTTTTTTTTTTTTTTTTTTTTTTTTTTTGGAGACGAAGGCCACGTTAGGCCGCATGTAGACGAAGGCCACGTTAGGCCGCATGTAAACGAAGGCCACGTTAGGCCACCTGGAGACGAAGGCCACGTTAGGCTGCATGTAGACGAAGGCCACGTTAGGCCGCATGCAAACGAAGGCCACGTTAGGCCGCATGCAAACGAAGGCCACGTTAGGCCACCTGGAGACGAAGGCCACGTTAGGCCGCATGTAAACGAAGGCCACGTTAGGCCGCATGTAAACGAAGGCCACGTTAGGCCACCTGGAGACAAAGGCCACGTTAGGCCGCATGTAGACGAAGGCCACGTTAGGCCGCATGCAAACGAAGGCCACGTTAGGCCGCATGTAAACGGAGGCCACGTTAGGCCACCTGGAGACAAAGGTCACGTTAGGCAATTGACGAAGAATAAGAGCTATAGAGACTGACAAACGGCATGAGTAATAATCTGAGAATGTGACGCTGTGACACCACCACCAGTATTTGCATGAGAATTACTTAGGATATGGACATTGAACATGCGATAGATATGGATATTGACATAGGTGTTGACCAATAAACAGAGGGAATTGTTATGCTACTGCAAAAGCCACGTAGGCTGTATGAACTGCCACGTTGACCATATATTAACTGCCTCAATAGGCCGGGGTACGAAAAGATGCGTAGGCTGCATGTTCTGCCACGTTGGCCATATATTCACTGCCTCAATAGGCCGGGGTACGAAAAGCCACGTAGGCTGTATGTTCTGCCACGTTGGCCATAAATTCACTGCCTCAATAGGCCATGGTACAGAGAGCTGCGTAGGCTGTATGATTGCCATGTTAGCCGTGTATACTGCCTCAATAGGCCGGAGTACGAAAAGCCGCGTAGGCTGTATGACTGCCACGTTAGGTCGTATATACTGCCACGAGAGGCCGGGGTACGAGAAGTTGCGTAGGCTGTATGGACTGCCACGTTAGGTCGTATATACTGCCACGAGAGGCCGGGGTACGAAAAGTTGCGTAGGCTGTATGGACTGCCACGTTAGGTCGTGTATACAGCCTTGATAGGAGAGGGTACAAGAAAGACGCGGCGACTGAGAATGATAAGCCGGTGCGCAGAGAAGGCTGCAATAGCCCATAGTGAAGAGAAGACAGCGTGGGTGCATGAGTTGGTCTCGATAGACCCCATGAAAAAGTATTAGGAGTTAAATGATAAACTGTAACTTACCTGATGCTTGTCAAGACACGTAGGCAATCTTAGATTACCTGAAGGTTTGCTCATTCTATAATATTAGAATGCTGACGACCATCTTGACCACCAAACGATCCTGCGTTCAGTTGCTGTTGTAGCAGCACATAACCCTGAATGAATGTCCGGTATACTGAGGAGATGGTCTGTCTCTAGGTGAGTTAACCACCTTGATATGGGAGAGCGTTGGGGAATAAAAAAAATTGCAGAATGATTAGGGGTGCAGGGATGTGCTTAGAAATATCCTCTTTTACCGAGACGAAGGCCACGCTGATGAAGCCGCAGTAGGCCACAGAGATGAAGGCTACAATAGGCCACCTGGACAGAGACCACGTTAGGCCACAGAGAAATTCATGAAAGGCATAGAGACTGACGAAAACAGGATTGATGAGTAGTAATGAAGGAGAAAACATGCCACCGCCAGTATTTGCATGAAAAATATTACTTGAAGTTGCTGAGTGTTTGAGTCAGATCTTGCTTGTACTATAATGCGGAGGATGACCATTTACACGGCACCTTGATAGAGTATGCGAACTCCACGCATTGAGCTGCGTTCGTAGCAGCCCCAATCCAAAGAGTGACCTAGGCATAGAGGAGTTGGGGAACTGCAGTTCTTAGCATCTGCAGTTGGAGGATTCGAAACCATTGGGCGTGACTCCAGCTCACAGCTAGATAGAACACCATCTAACCATCAGAACCTGTTGAGAGAACCCGCAGAAGAAGATAAACCAGAACAGCATGACAAATACATAACTGACAATTGAAAACCAAACAAATGCCCTTGCAGAAGGATAAGAATGTTTTAGAAGACGCTTTACTAGCTAATAACCATAGCTGGCTATAGAACCCTGCAAAGCAACCGAATCAATGAAAAACATTAATCAATGTGAGAGTCATCGTTTGATAACCTGAGCCAAGTTCATACTGTATGAGGATTTTTTTTTTTTTTTTTTTTTTTTTTTGTCTGTCCACGTTTGGCAGTCTGAGACAAATATCGCAATCCTAAATTCTTTTGACCATAGGTTAAAATCTTGTGTCTTTGATAACATGTTTGACATACTCACCAACAGCCATGATAAAATTTTAACCTGAAGTAAATTAAACAAATGTGAGTGGGTTGATGTAACCTCCAGACAAATTCTTGTGCGTTTGATTATCATGCAGTCTGACATTAATGCAGCGGAGTTCCCACAGTGTGACATCAGGATCACAGTCTGAAAAGCAACGATTCACAATGATTATAAGCCGCACCGTGTGTGCCAGCTTTGGTGACGAGAAATACAAAAAGCTCACTGCGAGAGAGCTCGTCATTTGCAGAAATCAGTACGCATGTGCAGACTTTGTCAAACAGTCACACTATATTTACTCCCCGTATATTGTGTTAGTCTCGATAGACTGACAAATGTTGGTGTTTACAATGCGAGCGTAGCCAATCACAGACACGTCTTTCCTGAAGCTCAAACAGTAGAGCGTAGCACCAGCAACGCCAAGCCATGGGTTCGACTCCCAGGGAAAGCAAGATCCGACAAAATACCAAATGTGCACCCTAAACACGATGCAAGTCGCCCTGAACCAAAGCGTCTGCCAAATGCGTAAATGTAAATGTCTGTGGAGCGCTTGAATGCAATGGCCAATTGGAGGAGCCAACACAACACAGAACATACACAATCAGGATTGAATGGCTCAGCGCTTGTTCACTGACCAATTCTGCCTTCTAGTGCATACGTTTGACCAACAAAGAGTAGAACATGCTATAGATTCATGATTTGGTTTAGTCAGATTGACCGAAACGGTTTCCACTAGTGTCCGAGTTTAGTTGAACTGAAGCATTTGATGGTTTCATGCATTTATAAAGGAAACGCACTCTGCTCGCTTACTATATTCATAAAAGATTTGAATAATTGTATTCCCGTGCTGCGATTTAGTTGCTGTACAGGATGCAATCTTTATGAGAAATGGGTCGGATTGAGTACGGAATTAAATTACTGCTATTGAATATCCAGTCAAACCTTGTTTATTAAGCAAACCTTACTTGACATATGGTGCTTTGAGTACTAGCGAGATACACTTTGTTTAATTCATAATTGTAACCATGGCGTCGTAGTACAGAAGGACCGAATGAGACATAGCACTAAATTCTAAAGTTCCTAAAAATAGACAGAGGCATCCAGATATCAGTAGCGGAATAAAACACGAATAGAGTCATATTAACTGGAGTAACGCAAAGACAAAAGCACAATAACTATACATGTTTGCTTTAATGAACTAATTTATTAATATGAAGCGCATATTTATAAAGCAATAAGCAACGGCACCTTTATAAGAGCACAGAACGCTACGGTTCTTCCTCATGGTAAAGGAAGCCATGTTGAATCACACAAGGAACCCAGACAGCAAGCCAACATTGAATAAATATTGATTTTCCATCTGAATCATCATTATGGTTGATATCGAAATTTCAATGCAAAATAAATGTTGAATCACCATTGCCATATCGATGAAACCTGACGTTATTAATGTTGATGGCAACAACATTGGAACAACATTGATCTATAGTTATCTTTATGATTGATTAAGCATTGATATTTGGTTTACCGAGCGATTGCCAATGTGTTGAAAAATCATAGACATATAGTTGACCGGGAAATATGATTGAAAATGCATCGGTGTTGGGTTGAGAACACGGACGACACCAGTGCGAGGAGCCGGCATATTTGCTATCTGGGAAGCCATTTCAACACTGGGTGCCCTGTATGTTTGAGCAAAATATGTACTGCTGGATGACAGGCCCATAACACTTCTAAGCTTGAAACTATGGTGTCAGTTTCAATTGCATTTTGTATGTGACGAACTCACAGCGCTTGCAAGATGAATAGCACCATTGAATGAGAACGGATCAAGCACTGATGTCGGTGCTGTGCTTAAAAATATATGCTGAGCAAATTAGCATAGTTAATTCAACTTTAGCGATCTGATAACACTGAACCCATTCGCGATTTCAGCTTAACTTCTGTTAATCATGAAGCCCCGATTAATGGGTGCATGTCGCTTTAAAACCCGTGTTGGATCCCTTGCATTCGTGGGGAGAACGATAGAGGCTAATATGCTGTGCCAGCTGTTCGGTTTCAGCTTTTCTAAACAAAATACAATCGTTAACGGTAACCGGTGTCATGCGAATCATTTACGAGGCACTGTGGATAGTTTACAACACGAGCAAGCGATAACGAGCAACGCACAAGCAGGTGCGCGTCTCGTGCACGCATGCTTGCGACAATTTGAGAAAGAGAAAAATACTACACCCGATCGATATCGGAAATGCATAATCATATACATATCACTGTGATGAATGGTGATGAAGTGATGACGCCAGAATGGTGATGAAGATCATCCGTGTCTTTGATAACATGCCCAGATAGTCCTCCATTGAAAGTGATTGTTCCGCATCTAAACGCGTGTCTGTTGCCGCGACAGCCCAATGAACAGAATGATAGGCTGACATGGACTTTGAACGCCACTGTATTGCACATTAGGACCAGCGATCGACCGCCACGGAACGTCCGGATCGTCAACTGCAATGCTGGCGTCAGCATCTGTGAACTCAGACATGTGTTAATTACCGATCTTTTATACTCTGAGAATTATGACTTGATTGGATAGGTCTGAATGTGATAAGTGACGTAACATTGCATCTTCCTGCCAGAACTTGTGCATAAGCTTCATTTCATGTGACCTGTGGTTCAAAGTCTGCAGCTTGTATTAAAGAAAAGCCCAAAGACTGTAATACTTTCTTAAACTTTAGCTGAAAACATTAAAACGCTGGAGACGTTTCTTGCTCACGTTTTTGAAACACAAACACAAGATAATGACACTAACCCCCTGACCACAGACGAGTCTTAAAGGTGCCCTAGAGTGATTTGAAACTATATTTCAAATTGTTCTCTGATATCTACATAGAGGATGTGTGGCTTATTTAAGATCAAACATTGTCCAGACACAGTTTTACAGGTCCATTTACAACCCCAGAAATTGCCCCTAGAATGAAATGGTCTGTTTTTGCCTTATTTTGAAGGTCATGAATATTAATGCAGAGTTCTGCTCTGATTGGCTGTTTCACTGCGGCTCATGACAGCAAACACATCTCTACTGTCCGGCATGACAATAGATAGATTAGACGTTCAACCTTATATATTTGAGCCCGTTTCTGATGAAGATGCAGATTTTAAGGAACAACCAGTTATTTTGAGATTGGAAATGGACGCTTCTGAGTGGTAAGTTTAGTCTTTATTTTCAGTAAGAATCTGCAAAACTGTTACGTCCATACTAGAACTTTAGCCTAAACTAGCAAATAGCATTACCTTTACACGTCGGCAGTCACAACTTTGTTTTTAGCATTGTAAAAACATTTTAATTATTGTAATGTCACCGTATGATTTACAATGATAGCTTCTTCACTTTGAATGACGAACTAAACAGCAAACTGGGTAGCGCGTAGAAATGTTGTTTGTACAGTTTACAGTTTGACAGTTGAGTACTGATTTCAAAGTCGATTTAATTAGCCAAACAAAGTAAAGTATAGAAGCCACTCAATATAGTCAGTGTCATGTTTACTCCTCAGCTGCTGTGTGTGATTATGTGGAGCTGCACATTGCTGGTGGTTGAGGAGATTCCCCCTTTCATATGTAAGAAAAGCATGTTGAGTAGCCTACCCAGAAAAGCGCTATATAAATGTTACAAATTATTATTATAACTTAGCCTATTAGTAACACAAACTTACATCAATGTCTATAAATATCTTTTTTATTTATATAAAATTATTTATGCCATTATGGGTTTTTTCTTTTTTTTGCATGTCACAACAAGAATGAGCCAAGTTCCTAATGAGATATCATGCATGACAGACCATCCCGGCCTTGAACCTGTGCTTAAATATATATTCTTTGCAAAATGCAGTGAATGTTTATAGAGCTGACCATGGGCAAGTTAGACTAAGAGGGATGGAAAGGTAAGGCCAATTTCACACACTTGTTACATGTTGTGTAAATAGAATTAGCCTCTGTTAGATCCATATTACATTATGAGTTTAGTGCATTGCACAGTCACACTGTATGATCTATGTTAGAAATGAAGAAACATGCAATAATGACAGATACTTATTGAGGTGACACTTTTATTGTGTCTCAGCATCATACAAACATGACCCATGATGTGTCGTCATCCCTTCATGTGTCGTGCTGAGCATAAGAAAGGAGTTTCCTGAGGCTGCAGGGCAATATGTTGGATTCAGACCCCCCCCCCCCCCCCCCCCCCAAAGTAACTCAAAGTAAAATCATGATCAGTTATTTAGTCTTCTTTCATTTACAATGAATGTATTATAATTAATACAGCATAAAACTAGGTCTCAGTACTGATGAAGCCCTTTCTGATGTTCAACAGGTGTTCCCATATCCTCTCATTTATAGTGTCTGTGGTTTACTGAAGATATGTTTGTGGTGTAATACTCATTAGATTGCTGTTGTTCAAAGCAATAATGGTGTGTGTGAGTTTTTGTAAAGCGTCTCAGGCTCTTTGTGTCACTGGGCTCCAACTCTCAGAGCACAATAATAGAGAGCTGAATCTGACAGAGCTGCTTTATCAATAGTAAATTCAGTGGTGGATTGGGATGATCGACTTTTATACAGTAAATACTGAGGTTCTGTGTTTGGATACTGTCTGAACCAGTAAAGTAGAATATTATTGCTGTTAGTTTCATATGAGCAGCTCAGCGTCACAGACTCTCCTTCTCTCCCGATTATATCCGTATCCTCGTCTTTTGGTCCAATGCTGTCAGCAAACACACCTGTAATAAAAGTTGAGACATCACAATATAACATTAAACCATCAGCCAGTTTCTCTTGCCAAAAACACCATGTGATGTTAAAAGTGCTCATTCTATCACCTGAAACTGTGATGGCAATCACTAGTAGACATCTCTCCATGTTGATATCGGTTTAAACAGATTTTAAGAATGGTTTTAAGGTTAGCTATGGATCTTTCTTTGAGGTTTGCACATGAGCACTAAACTAAATGTGATAAATGATAAAAATGGTTTATAGATGAATGACTGCAGTGGGAGGGGCTCTGCTGTTTATGAGTAGTGTGGGTGTGGTCAGTGACATCACAATCAATACACAATCCCTTTGACCTCATACTGTAAAATATAACATCAAATATAACTCATATGAATATCTGTATTCCTTTTTTAATTCAGAGTTTAATAACTAAATTGTCACATGACTGTCAGTGTGTGTTGTCTTGTCACATGTTCCTTTGTCTTAGTTTTCCCGCCACTTGTCTGTTTCCTTGGTTACCCTCATTAGTTAGTTCAGTTCAGCTGTGTCCTGTTAATGATTCAATTCAATTCAAATTTTTTTTTTTTATTTGTATAGCGCTTTTCACAATACACATTGTTTCAAAGCAGCTTTACAGAAAGTGCATTTCATAGATGTACAGTAAAAATGTTAGAAAGACAATGTTAAAGAATAATGTTCGAAAAAGTTAATCAATCGTGTATTTATTTTAGGCCATAACAACGCTGGCGTTGAGTCGTCTCTTCACAGGCGTCGAGTCGTCTCATCACAGGTGTTGGGGCATCCGAAGTCTCCATGAGAGGCTGGATACAAACTGGAGCTGATGAACTATTTACCTCAGGACTAGTGTCCCGAGATAACAACAGAAAAGCAGATGGGAAATGATTAGCGTAGCTGCTGTTCAGAATATTATATTTATGCTTTTGATCCGATTTAACTGTAGTATAAAAGGATAATTATAATGTGAATGCTTGGCTAAAGAGATGCGTCTTTAATCTAGTTTTAAACTGGGACAGCGAGTCTGAACCTCGAACAATATCAGGAAGACTATTCCAGAGTTTAGGAGCTAAATGTGAAAATGCCCTCCCTCCTTTAGTGGACTTAGATATCTTAGGAATGACCAGAAGCCTAGAGTTTAGTGATCTTAAAGAGCGCGATGGATTGTAGGGCGATAGAAGATCCGTTAGATACACTGGAGCTAAACCATTTAGGGCTTTATAGGTTAGTAGCAATACTTTGTAATTGATACGGAACTTCACAGGTAACCAGTGTAGAGATGATAAAATTGGTGTTATATGATCATATTTTCTTGACCTAGTAAGAACTCTAGCAGCTGCGTTTTGGACTAACTGTAGTTTGTTTATTGAGGATGCAGGACAACCAGCTAATAAAGCATTACAGTAATCTAATCTCGAGGTCATGAATGCATGAACTAACTTTTCTGCATCAGAAATAGATAGCATGTTACGTAGCTTAGCAATGTTTCTAAGATGGAAAAATGCCGTTCTTGTAACATATGAAATATGATTTTCGAATGTCAGGTTGCGGTCTAATATAACACCCAGGTCTTTTACTGTAGTGGATAAAGTGTCAGGACATCCTTCCAAGGTAAAATTGTATTGCGAGAGATTTTGTGGGCAGTTTTTTGGACCAATAAGTAATACCTCTGTTTTATCTGAATTTAAGAGCAGAAAATTACACGTCATCCAGTATTTAATATCTTCAACACACGCTGTCAGTTTAGATAATTTAGCGTTTTCATCCGGTCGTGATGAAATATATAATTGAGTGTCATCAGCATAACAGTGGAAATTAATTCCATGTTTTCTTATAATATTACCAAGTGGCAGCATATATATTGAGAATAGCAGAGGGCCTAACACGGATCCTTGCGGCACCCCATAGTCTACTGACGTCATCTTTGATTTTTCCCCATTTAAACAGACAAAATAGTAGCGGTCTGATAAGTACGATCTAAACCAGTTTAATGCCTGTCCCTGAACACCAGTATAATTTTGAAGTCGATCTAAGAGTATTTTATGATCTATAGTATCAAACGCAGCACTAAGATCGAGTAGAACTAGTATTGAGATACAGCCTTGGTCAGAAGCTAGAAGTAAATCATTTGTGATTTTAACGAGCGCGGTTTCTGTGCTGTGATGCGGCCTGAATCCTGATTGAAATTTTTCATAGATATCATTTTCTTGCAAGAAAGAGGACAATTGAGCGGACACAACTTTTTCTAGTATTTTAGACATAAATGGAAGATTTGAAATTGGTCTGTAATTTGCTAGGTTATTATGATCTAATTGTGGCTTCTTAATGAGAGGTTTTATGACTGCCAACTTGAATATTCTTGGAACATGACCTAAAGATAAAGATGAGTTAATAATATTGAGAAGAGGCTCTTCCACTACAGGTAACAACTCTTTCCCTTGGGTTATTTTGATTATTTTCTATTATTTTGCGGAGATGCTCAGCCCTGGCTGCTTTTAGGGCCTTTTTATAACGTGACATACTATCATTCCACGCGATTCTAAAGACCTCTAAATTTGTTTGTTTCCATTTACGCTCTAAGTTACGAGTTTCTCTCTTGATAACATGTGTAGCACTGTTGTACCATAGTGCTTTAGTTTTCTCTCTAACCTTTTTTAATCTAATTGGTGCAACAATTTCTAATGTGCTAGATAAAATCGTGCTCATACTGCTTGCCATTTCCTCTAGTTCATCTGTTTGTTTGGGTTCACTGAGCAGCTGAGCCAGATCAGGTAAGCTATTTGAGAATCTATCTATAGTGGTTGGAAGGATTGTTCTGCCTGGTCGATAACGTGGCGCAACATGACAGATTTCAGCAGTACGCAGTATGCAAGTTACCATGTAATGGTCAGTGACATCATCACTTTGCGGTATAATATCTATATCGGTTGGGTTGGTTCCATGTGATATAATTAAATCTAGTGTGTGATTAAGACGATGAGTGGGACCAGTGACGTTTTGCTTAACCCCAAAGGAGTTTAATAGATCTGTAAATGCAGCCCCTAATGCATCATTTGTGTTATCTACGTGTATGTTAAAATCTCCAACAATTAATGCTTTATCGACGTTGACCAATAGATCTGAGAGAAAGTCTGCAAACTCTTTTAGGAAATCAGCATAGGGCCCTGGAGCTCTATATACAGTAGCCAGGGCTAGAGATAATACAGATTTCTTTCTTACATTTAAGAGCGTAACATTTAGCACTAGTACTTCAAACGAATTAAACCTGTGACCTGTTTTATGAGTAACATTAAGAATATCTCTATAGATTGTTGCAACACCGCCGCCACGACCAATCAGACGGGGCTCATGCTTATAACAGTATCCTGGCGGAGTAGACTCATTTAGACCGAAATAATCATTTGGCTTAAGCCAGGTTTCAGTAAGGCAAAGTACATCGAAACTATTATCTGTGACCATTTCATTTACAATAACCGCCTTAGGTGTGAGCGATCTAATGTTTAGAAGACCTAGTTTTAGAAATTGTTTTTGTTCACTAATATTGAGATTTTCTGGTTTAATCACAATTAGATTTTTCCTAGATCCTACAGTAGATTTAATGTTTGACCTCACTAAACGAGGAATAGACACAGTTTCTATATAATGTTCTACACAGTTATGTTCAGACACAGTTTCTATATAATGTTCTACAAAGTTATGTTCAGACACAGTTTCTATATAATGTTCTACATTGGTACTTATGTCAATTAAGTTTGGACAGCATTGTTCCCTTTCGTTCAGTCACTACAACGTAACGTTAGTGACTAACGAATGGGGGTTTCGCTTAGAAGCCTATCAACTTCGAGTTTAGAGAAAACGCCCAATGGCGTGCCAATGCCATGGGGCATGCGGAATTTGCATACGTAACTCCGCCTCACCGCGTGAGTATATAAGGAAGTACGAGGCAATATCGCATTATGTTCTGCTTTCGGAGCCAAGAGAACCTACCTCTTCACTCCTACAGCCTTCTGAGACTCTGTCAGCTTCTTCGAGACGAGCAGCTTTCCAGTCGGTGTTGGTGTAACGGCGCGTTCCAGTGATCGCATACTTCCTGCCTGCTGATCTGCGCAGTGGTCCGTTTGACAGCTGGTGTGTGTTTCCCTGGGCGCTTCGGCATCGGCTGCGAGGCTTTCCTCTCACAAAAAGAGCTTGCGCGTGGCACGTCTTTTTCAAGACGGCTCGCCCGTGCACTTCCGGGTGCGATCGATTTTCCGCTGCTGTCTATGGGCGCATTCACTGCTCGAGCGTGTTTGGGCTTCAGCGCGTTCGGGCAGTGTTTGCGGATGTGTCACGTTTCCATTGCGGGGGCGTGACCATCGCGATGTCGTGGTCGAGACTCAATGATCTCCGTGAGGAGAGAGAGTCCCCTCTGCCACACCCCAATCTACCGCCGTGACATCCCCGGACGGTTCAGCTGATTTGGGAACAGTTCGGCGACGCACAGGTAGATCTGTTTGCCTTCCACGACTCTTCCCTCTGCAGCCTGTATTATTCCCTGACCGAGGGCACGCTCGGCACGGATGCACTGGCGCACAGCTGGCCGCGGGGCCTACGCAAATATGCGTTCCCCCCAGTGAGCCTACTCGCACAGCTCCTGTGCAAGATCAGGGAGGACAAGGAGCAGGTCCTTTTGGTCGCCCCGCACTGGCTCGGCCGGACCTGGTTCCACGAACTCGTACTCCTTGCGACAGCCCCTCCCTGGCCTATTCCTCTGAGACCGGACCTCCTTACTCAGAGACGGGGCACCCTTTGGCACCCACGTCCCGACCTCTGGAACCTCCACGTGTGGCTCCTAGACGGGACGCGGCAGGTTTGAGTGGCCTACCGCCTACGGTGGTCGCCACCATCACTTCCGCTAGGGCAGAGTCCACTCGGCATGCCTATGCGTTGAAGTGGAACCTCTTCGTCACCTGGTGCTCTTCCCGCCAAGAAGACCCCTGGAAATGCCCGATCGGGTCCGTGCTTGAGTTTCTCCAAGAGGGGCTGGAGCGAAGGCTGTCTCCCTCCACCCTCAAAGTACATGTGGCTGCAATATCTGCCCACCACGATCTCTTGGAGAACAAAAAGGTAAGTCAGCACGACCTGGTCATCAGGTTCCTGAGGGGAGCCAGGAGACTGAATCCTCCTCGCTCTCCTCTCGTACCCTCTTGGGACCTCGCAGTAGTGTTAACTGCTCCGCAGAGACCTCCCCTTGAGCCTTTGCGGTCGGTTGATATTAAGTTCCTGTCTATGAAGACGGCTCTGCTGACCGCATTGGCCTCAGTTAAGAGGGTCGGGGACCTGCAGGCATTTTCGGTTGACGAAGCGTGCCTGGAATTCGGGCCGGCTACTCTCACGTGATCCTGAGACCCCGGCTTGGATATGTGCCCAAGGTTCCCACCACTCCATTTAAGGACCAGGTGGTGAACCTGCAAGCGCTGCCTTTGGAGGAGGCAGACCCAGCCTTGGCATTGCTCTGTCCAGTACGCGCCCTCCGCGCCTACGTAGACATGACGCAGTGTTTCAGGACCTCAGACCAGCTCTTTGTCTGTTATGGTGGAGAGCGGAAGGGAAGTGCTCTCTCAAAGCAAAGGCTGTCTCACTGGATAGTGGACACCATTGCTTTGGCTTACCAGCAGCAAGGCCGACCATGTCCCCTTGGTGTGAGGGCACACCCGGAGGGGGCCGGTGATGGGCCAGGCTCAGGTGTCTTCGCTTGCTCGCCACTCCACTCCACGGACTGGATACGTGCGATATTTTCCTCAGGTGAGCTCCCCGAGAGCCCTGAGCTCCTCCAGCACTGTCGACGCCGACATCAGTTCAGTCTGCCCTTTCGAGCCCAGACCCTCATGTCCGGCCAGGTGCCCCATGTGCATGGTTCCCTCCGGCGACCCCCACATGTGTATTTCGCCGTAAGTCTCCGCAGTGAGCGGGTTTCTTCCCTTGGCGTGTCCCCGCCACCCCTTGGGTTAAAAATCCACCTTCGGCTGGTACCCTAGAGATCTTCCATATGCAGCCCCTACCGGCTCATATGTGTCTCTTAAGTCCTCCCCACGGGTAGGCATTTTTGGCATTCCCTCACGGGGATATGCTTCCCAGTGTACCTTGGTATTCCTGTGTTAAGTGGGAGTCCTTCGTCCGTATTAGTCTTACGACAGGGTACTCACACTTACGCAGGGCGCTGGAAGACAGCTGAGTGGCGGGATTATATTGGGACCCCCATTCGTTAGTCACTAACGTTACGTCGTAGTGACTGAACGAAAGGGAACGTCTCGGTTACGGATGTAACCCTCGTTCCCTGAGGAGGGAACGGAGACGTAACGTCCCCTTGCCACATCAGCTGTGCTACCTGGAACGCAGGAGTTCAGTCTTGGCTCCTCAAGCAGGTAACATAATGCGATATTGCCTCGTACTTCCTTATATACTCACGCGGTGAGGCGGAGTTACGTATGCAAATTCCGCATGCCCCATGGCATTGGCACGCCATTGGGCGTTTTCTCTAAACTCGAAGTTGATAGGCTTCTAAGCGAAACCCCCATTCGTTAGTCACTAACGTTACGTCTCCGTTCCCTCCTCAGGGAACGAGGGTTACATCCGTAACCGAGACGTTTTTGTTCACTAATATTGAGATTTTCTGGTTTAATCACAATTAGATTTTTCCTAGATCTTACAGTAGATTTAATGTTTGACCTCACTAAACGAGGAATAGACACAGTTTCTATATAATGTTCTACACAGTTATGTTTAGACACAGTTTCTATATAATGTTCTACACAGTTATGTTCAGACACAGTTTCTATATAATGTTCTACATTGGTACTTATGTCAGTTAAGTTAGGACAGCAAAGACTGTGATCTGGACTTTGACTTACTAGTCATATGATGGTGTGCAGCGCCCTGGAGATGTTGTCCGACAGAAGAGCCGCTCCGATTCTGCTGGGGTGAAGGCCATCAGGACGGAAGAGCCTAGGTCGCTCCCAAAACAGATTCCAATTATTTACAAAGAGCAGCTTCTGTTCATTACACCATGACATTAACCATTCATTTAGAGCAAATAATCTACTGAACTTTTCATGTCCTAGTCGGTACGTGGGAAGCGGTCCAGACACGATGATCGTTGCTTCAGGCGATGTTCTGCGCACCGTCTCGACCAGGCTCTTGTAGTCCTTCTTCAGAACCTCCGTCTGCCGCAGCCTGGTGTCGTTCGTTCCCGCGTGCAGCACGACAGCTCCGATGCGCTCGTCACCGTTCAGGATCTCGGGAACCTGCGCAACGACATCGAGAACACGAGCACCAGGAAAGCAGTGAGTGATTACCTTGCCTTTACCTGAGGTAGCGTGGACATGTCGGACGATGGAAGTGCCGATGACCACAGCGTCGCGTTCCGTCTCGCGAAGAGGGGAGAAGCGGTTCCGGGTGGAGATCTCGAACACCGGGAGGGGCGGAGAGGTCCTAGCTCTGGTCCTGGCTCGCGTCTTCCGCTGTGGAAACACCCAGGGTCGTGTCGGCGCCGGAGTGAACGAAACCAGGGATGATGATCGCGTCCTGGGTGCTTTGGTCCTGTGCAGAGAAACACACGGAGTAGACGAGGTCGGAGTCAAGAGGTTACTAACCGCATCGGCGCGTGATGTTTCAAGCGCTGATCGTCGCTCTCTCAGCACGGCTCGTCTCTCTAGTAGATCGCGAATCTGCTTCTCCAACGACTCCAACTCCAACTGCACCGAATGCAGCTCGAACGTGTCCTCGCCTGCACTCAAAGGTAACATTAGACACACATCCGAGTTATTCGTCATTGTAGCAGATGTGCTGCGATGACGAATTGTCGGTTTCAGTGGTGACCGGTGTAAATAAGTTACCACGCGTGCAATGCTAGCGGGCTACCGGTGTAAATAAGTTCCACGCGTGCAATGCTAGCGGGCTACCGGTGTAAATAAGTTACCACGCGTGCAATGCTAGCGGGCTACGGTTAGTAGCGGAAGTTCGGATATAAGTAGTGATATGAAAGCAATCCGATTGTTTTTTATAGAGAATCGTATCGGAGATGTATTCACACGCTGTAAATAATAGAAAATAATCGTTTGTAAGCGAGTGATAAGGAGAAAATCAAGGATTATGAATCAATTCGACGGAGCTCTAACATCAACAACGCGCTCACAACCCGCGCATCTCGGTTCTGTTGATAATGATCTCGGTTCTGTTTGCTATTTCAGTTCTTCCCTTTTCACTCAGTCTTTGTCCGCTCACTGTTATGTTAGATGAGTTGTGTGATTGTCTGTCTGCTTGGCTTTGAAGTATTTACAATTAAATTACTTTTGGGAACTGTATTTACCTGTCTTCATCTTCCTGCCTGCACACACTCGTGACATAAATGTGATCAAAACTTTCACATTCACCCAAATTGGCAAAGCAGTTTCTCAGCATTTATGGCAAATGTGTGGCCATCTGTGTTGAAGGCAATAATAACTTCTCATGAAGTGTAATAAGTATTGAGGTTCACAGAGGCTTTATGATCCTGGAAGTAATCACATCACATGAGTTACAACAATTAAAACTGAACTGGGTTCATATGCAGTTTGGATTGAATTTGATTTGAGTATCAGGTCTGGATAAGAATGGAAAAAAGAAAGTGTGATATGAAAATATACTGTGCTATTCGCCTATTCAGTTTTCTAAAATATATGTAAAAATGTCTAAAGTAAAATATATATATCATTCAAGCAGAGGGTTTCCATGACAACAGTTTAGTGATTGTGATTGTGACAGGACTGAATGAATTCAAGGCGCTCGATTTCCACGATTTGTGTTTGTCTTCACTATAAGAGAGTCTCTTTTGAACGTGTGTGTGTGTGTGTGTGTGTGTGTGTGTGTGTGTGTGTGTGTGTGTGTGTGTGTGTGTGTGTGTGTGTGTGTGTGTGTGTGTGGACTGGTAATCATCACGTTATGGGGACAAAATGTCCCCACAAAGATAGCAATATCCGAAATCCTCATCCTTGTGGGGACATTTTTAGGTCCCCATGAGGAAAACATCTTATAAATCAGACTAAGTGATGTTTTTTGAAAATGTAAAATTGCAGAATGTCTCCTGTGAGGGTTAGGTTTAGGGGCAGTGGCAGTGTAGGGGGATAGAATATACGGTATGTACGGTATAAAAACCATTACGCCTATGGAAAGTCCCCATAAAACATGAAAACCCAACATGTGTGTGTGTGTGTGTGTGTGTGTGTGTGTGTGTGTGTGTGTGTGTGTGTGTGTGTGTGTGTGTGTGTGTGTGTGTGTGTGTGTGTGTGTGTGTCACTCAAACCAGCAAAAGAGAAAACAATCATCTCAATCATCTCGTGCTTTGCTGTTTGGTGATTGTGCGATATCAAACTGATGTGTCAGAAGTGAACATATGCAAGTCTGAAGTGTTGAAGTTTTCTGTTCATCATTTTAAGCGCATGTTAACAGTTTGAGAAAACCAATGAAAGAAACAGAAAATAATATTTACAGATGACTGCATTATATACCAAATATAATGCTGAAAATAATGTTGTATGAACCATTTATGTTAAATATGCTGAGATTTCTGCAGAGAGGTTTAGAAATGTGAATCTGAAAAAGTTTGTGTGTGTGTGTGTGTGTGTGTGTGTGTGTGTTGAGGGAACCCTGAGTTAAACAGCACTTCTAGATGCTCACACAGGGTTAGTGTGTGTGTGTTGAGTGTGTGTGAGTCACAGTGGGCTTCAGAGCACAGTAATACACAGCAGAGTCAGACACACACACATCCTGGATCGTCAGAGGAACTGCGTTTGAGTCCAATCTGGCATCAAATCTGTCTTCATATTCAGAACTGCTGCTTGATCCAAACTTGTATTTCATCAGTATATATTCAGGAAGGCCATTCGAGCGCTGAATGTACCAGAACAGATATGGAGCAGACTGAAGCGTTTCATATTCACAGCTCAGGGTGACCTGCTGTCCTTCACTGGCCGTTTGTGGCTCATTTGGCTGATTAACTGTGTCTTTCCCAAAGCATCCTGGGAATGCATAATAACATAATTATACAAGCAATGCCATTATAATAATGCAGTTATTTACAGCAATAAAGGTTACAGCAATTACTTACCATAGAAATTCAAGGCAAAAATTAATAAAACAGGGGCCCGTTTCAGAAAGGAGGTTAAGTGAAAACTCTGAGTATGTTAACCCTGAAATAAGGGAAACTCTGGGTTTTCTGTTTCAGAATGGGAGGTATGTCAAACCCGAGAAAGCAGGGTAAGCCAAGCCCGTTTCTGAAAGAGAGGTAACTTATACTCAGAGTCAGTTACCAGGGTAACATACTCTGTGAACCTAACCTGGTCAGAAGCAGGTTTTCTTTGGTAAACCCAGAGTTTATTTCGTTCTCCTCCCCCTTTTTAAAGCACCAACAGTGTTTAAATACTTTATTAATTCATTCAAACGCCACAAATGCTTTTCTTACGGAGTATTTTGGTCGAATTTCAAGTATAAATATAAAAAAATATATAAATTTAATCTAAATCTAAAGTAAGCAAAGTTTACTTAAAACAAATTAAATTATCTGCCACTTGACAAAAATAAAAAGTAAGAAAAGCATTCTTTGCAGGAACATTCATTGCTCATATTTCATCATGAGGACACTGTCAAAGTGACAAAAATGGCATGTCCTTTTATACAGGATCCTGACGTTCACTTGATAATCCTCTAGAAGTAACCTAATAATTCGAATTTCCTTTAGGATTTCCAGTGGTTGGATGCATTGATGATGTCATTTTTGGTTCATCTCTGAAAGGAAATAGAAAAGTGTAACTCAGAGCAGTGTCGCACAGCTGGAGGAGAAGCTTTGTTTCCTGCTGCTCATGTTGATGTAGTAAAGTAGTAGTAGTGATGTAGTAGATGATGTTCAACAGCAGATGTTTCTTTACCATCAAAGCTTACAGTTGTAAATATGAGGTGATGTTGTGTGTGTGTAGATATCGCCATCTGCAGGCTACAAATATTTTATACATCTGTGTCCCAACTTTAAACTGTAACATAAATTCTGCCATGAAAGAATTGAAAATAATCAAAGATATTTGATATTTGAAATCCAACAAAGAAATTTGCTTTACTGTTGTCAACTCATTTGCTTATCTGAAGGGCCTGGAAGACAAAAGACAGGCCTGTAGGACACATGGGGTCACAGCTTTACAGTGGGGGAAGTTTGGTCTGATTGGTCAGTTTGAAAGAAACACATTTGGTTTCAGTCACATGGTCAAGGAATAGATAAAAGAGGATTGGAACTGTGGCTCTTTCTCTCTCTTTTTCTCTGGCTCTCTTACTCTTGAAGTCATTGGGGCTTCTCTTCTTTGCTCTCTTCTTCTTCTCTCTCTCCCCCACTCTCTCTCTCTCTCTCTCTCTCTCTCTCTCTCTCTCTCTCTCTCTCTCTCTCTATCCCTCAGGTAACATTGTATTCATGCTGTGTATGATTTATGCTATAAGTTTATCATCTCATACATCCATTTTGAAACTATTTTAAGTGTAACCATAACCAGATTTTGTCATTAAATCCTTTCTATTACGAATACTGTGTTAACTAGTTTTGATTTAGTATTGACTTTGAAGTGCTCACTATTGCAATACAATATAGTCATATTATAGCAACGCTCTCCCACATATTTTGCTATTGTAACTGCACTTATCTCCGTCGTTGGTATGAGTTGCAGTGGGTGGAAATAGACGAGAAATTTAGTTTTCTTCCATCTTTCTGATAACGTTTCTTTAGTCTTCTGGCAAGCCTGCAGATTGAGCCATCTACAGGAGTCCACTCTTACAGACACAATGACTTGTCCATTGCAGGGTTTTTTTCTTTTTGTGTATTTTGTGTTCAGTGCAGTCAATGCTGACTCTAAAGTACACCTGTAAACTCATTAAAGACACATTTTAGAAAATTTACTACATAGATGGATTTTGCCATTTTAAATGTTCTGCCAGTAGAGGTTTTCATAAAGGAAAGAATAAATGACATAAGCAGCAATCGGCAGTTTCTTAGCATTTGCAGCAAATGTCATCTGTGTTTTTTAGGCAGTAATAAAGTCTTAAGTGTAATATGTGTTAAGATTCACAGAGGCCTTATAATCGTGGAAGTAATCACATCACATGAAGTTAACCCTTTAAGACCTAAGGGTATTTTTACAATTAATTTTCCGCCTGGTTTTATTTACTAAAAAAGCTTGTAAAACATCAACCCTGTTGTGCACAGACAATTGACACACCTCTTTTTTTTCAAGACAAGTTGCACTGTCAGTATATGTGTGTTGCATTGATGTCACCTGAATGTAAAATAAGTTATGGGACCATAAAGACAAATGAAAACATAAAACGGAAATTGAATCACTCAAATATTTATTGAAAACACACACAAATAAATAAAAGCTAAGCATATTTCCTCTGGAAAACAGTTTGTTCAAGTCTTTGGAGTTCTGGAACTCAGGAATAAACATGAGAACTTATACAGAACCAAAACTATTTACATTTTTCCAAAAAAAGTCCAGGCGCTTTTGGCCTCTTTGGATTTTGGATATTTACTGGTGCCAAGCCTCAAAACAGTTCCTATCAGGAACTTCTCCTCAAACTTTCTCCTCAAAACTACAAAAAACTGCAGCGCGTCTCTCTCTCTCTCTCTCTCCTCAACACTAGCCGTGTGTCTCTCTCTCTCCACAATAACAGAGCTGTGGTTCATGCGTAATGACGCACACCAACGTGGATGACGGATCAGCCTGTCATTGGTCAAACCCTCATCCAAAATGGCAGCTAGCATCGCGCTAGCGGCAAAAATGACGGAAAATTTATAAATTATGGACATCAAGTGGATAAATCTTGGATGTAAGCGTTTTGATTTATTGCTGAACAACTCCAAAAAGATGCACATGTTCCAGGCTGGATAGAAAACCTTCTGTAAAGGCTACAAAGACACCAAAGACACCCCCGTGATGGCTAGCTTGTTAGCTTTCTGCTGGAAAAAACGGTAAGAAAATCGATAAAAGTTTCATGAAATAATATAGATATTTATCGGAGGTGCCGTGTGACGTCGTGGGCGATGCCGTCGGGCTCTGAGGGTTAAAGAACACACAGATGCTCACACAGGGTTAGTGTGTGTGTGTGTGTGTGTGTGTGTGTGTGTGTGTGTGTGTGTGTGTGTGTGTGTGTGTGTGTGTGTGTGTGTGTGTGTGTGTGTGTGTGTGTGTGTGTGTGTGTGTTATTTCTCTGACATACATATTTCTGTAATTGGCAGTTACATCTGTCTTCATCTCTGTCTGTGTTTCTCTCTTGTCTCTCATTGTAACAGGTTATTGTCTAGAGCTGATGTGTTTCCTGTGACTGTGGGCTGCAGAGCACAGTAATACACAGCAGAGTCTGACACTGATGCAGAGGAGATGTTCAGATACACACGGCTTTCCTTTTTTTCAACGTTAACACTGAATCTGGGATCTACATCAGACACCCGAGCTTCTTTTGCGCTACTGTGAGTGAGTACAAGAAATTCAGGTTTTGATCTTCCATGTTGACGGTACCAGTGGAGATAATCTGAAGCTCCAGAGGCAGAAAAACTACAGGATAATGAAACATTTGAGCCTTCCTCAGCAAAAACATCTGTTTGGTTTGGTCTGATGACATTTCCAAATACAGCAGCTGAAACAAAAAATATACATTAGTATGTTTTTAGTGAGATGTTTTTATTAAAACTATTTTTTTTAAACAAAAAATGATAATAATTAACCAAATAACACACCAGCTGAAGCCCAGAACAGAATAACTGAAAGCAGATCCATTGCTCAAGTGTTCTCTCAGAGAAGAGTCAGACTGAAGCGTTGGGTCTGTCACACACGATGAGATCCTGTGAGATCTGTGAACACTGAGTCCCTCCTCTCTGAGACACATCATGTCTATATTTCACACTCGAGGAGCAGAAGAAGAGCCAATCACACTCATCAGTGTTTTCTCTCTGCTATTCATGTGTTTATGTGGGATTTCTGAAATATGTTTTATATAAGAAATATATTTATGTCCTGAAATTTACTGGCATTTCCACTGCATTTACAAAGAATGCTATGTTTGAAAAGTTTAAGAAATGTTTTATTTTTTTATTGTTATTTAATTTCCCATCCCCATCATGATATTAGGTTTAGTGTTTTTTCCAGTATTAAATCAAATTATAAGCAGCATTAGGTGAAATTCAGACTTTAAAGCTGCAGTCCGTAACTTTCTGCGCTCTAGCGGTTAATAAACAGAACCTCATGTGTCTTGCGGATGAACATTACAGCCGGAGCTACTTCTCTCTGTTTATGTCTATGGTGAGTCACGCAGGGACTGTGCTCGTAATTCGTGGAAAGAGCACATGATCACATACAGAAAGGCCGTAAAAACTGCTAGATCTGCTTATTTCTCAACTCTCTTGGAAGAAAACAAACACAACCCAAGGTATTTATTCAATACAGTGGCTAAATTAACCAAAAATAAAGCTTCAACTTCTGATGATTGTAAACAGCACAGCAGTAATGACTTTATGAACTTCTTCACATGTAAGATTGATAATATTAGGAAAACATCTTTAACCATGCAGCCGTCTACTACAGCATCACATCAGACAGAGCATTGTAGTGTCACTGAGGAAAAATTACACTCATTCACTGCTATAGGAGAAGAAGAATTGGCTAAACTCGTTAAATCATCAAAATCGACAACATGTATGCTCGACCCTATACCAACTAGGCTATTAAAAGAGATGCTACCAGAGGTCATAGATCCTCTTCTTAATATCATTAATTCATCTTTGTCATTAGGATATGTACCGAAAACTTTTAAGTTGGCTATTATTAAACCACTTATTAAAAAACCGCAACTTGATCCTACAGAATTAGTCAATTATAGACCAATCTCAAATCTACCCTTTCTGTCAAAAATACTTGAAAAGGCAGTGTCTTCACAATTATGTTCCTTTTTAGAAAGAAATGGTATCTGTGAGGATTTCCAGTCAGGATTTAGACCGTATCATAGCACTGAGACTGCTCTCGTCAGAGTTACAAATGATTTACTCTTATCATCCGATCGTGGCTGTATCTCTCTATTAGTGTTACTCGATCTTAGCGCTGCATTTGATACTATCGACCACAACATTCTTTTGAATAGACTCGAAAATAATGTAGGTATAAGTGGAATTGCTTTATCATGGATTAAATCATACCTATGCGACCGTTATCAGTTTGTAGTAGTAAATGAAGATATGTCACACCGATCGCAAGTTCAGTATGGAGTACCGCAAGGCTCAGTGCTAGGACCGCTACTCTTCACCCTGTACATGCCACCACTGGGAGATATCATTAGGAAGCATGGCATTAGTTTTCATTGTTATGCTGACGATACTCAGCTCTATATTTCTTCACGCCTTGAAGAAACTTACCAATTCACAAGATTAACGGAATGCATAGCTGATATAAAACATTGGATGACTGGTAATTTCCTGCAACTCAATTCAGAAAAAAATGAATTTTTAATTATTGGACAAAAAAGCTCCACAAGTAGTAACCTAACACTTGATGGCTGTTCTGTCAAGTCCTCGTCGTCAGTGAGGAACCTGGGTGTGCTCTTTGATACCAATCTTTCGTTTGAAAGCCACGTTTCTAGCATCTGTAAAACTGCTTTCTACCATCTTAAAAATATATCTAAATTACGGCACATGCTCTCAATGCAAAATGCTGAACAGTTAGTTCATGCGTTCATGACCTCAAGGCTAGATTATTGTAATGCTCTACTGGGTGGTTGCCCTGCTCGCTTAATAAATAAACTCCAGCTGGTCCAAAACGCAGCAGCTCGAGTTCTTACTAGAACCAGGAAGTATGACCATATTAGCCCAGTTCTGTCAACACTGCACTGGCTGCCTATTAAACATCGCATACATTTTAAAATCTTACTTATTACTTACAAAGCACTAAATGGTTTAGCTCCCCAATACTTGAGCGAGCTCTTAACATATTATACTCCATCACGTCTACTGCGGTCTCAAAATTCTGGCCAGTTGATAATACCTAGAATATCCAAATCAACTGCAGGCGGTCGATCCTTTTCCTATTTGGCTCCGAAACTCTGGAACAGTCTTCCTAACATTGTTCGGGAAGCAGACACACTCTGTCAGTTTAAATCTAGACTAAAAACACGTCTCTTTACTGTGGCATACACATAAAACACTTTTTCAATGAAATGATTGTTAGGCTGCATTAACTAGGTCAGCCGGAACCGGGAACACTTCCCATAACACCTGATGTACTCGTTACATCATCAGAAGAATGGCATCTACGCTAATGATAGTCTCTCTGTTTTATTGCAGTCAGCCGGATCTGGGCCGTATCCAGTTCAGATGGTGGACCTGCGCCCAGAGAAGACCAACACAGGACCCCGAAGTGTCTGCAGAGACCGTGATTAGACTCTCCCTGCAACTACCTCATCGACACGGCATCTCAATAAACCCGTCTCCGGCGTGTTGACTCAGATTGTTCGAATATTACAATTAAATAATACTTAAATCGATATGTCATCCTCAATAAACCCGTCGCCAGCGTGTTGCCTCCGATCTTTCGAATATTGCACTTTAATAATTATTTAATCAACATCATCCTCAATAAACCCGTCTCCAGCATGTTGCCCACGGTCCCTCGAATATTCCGATCTATTATGACCTCTGAGCTGTAAAGCTGCCAGAATAATAATAATACGCTGTTTGTTAATTGGCCAGAGGAGAACTGGCACCCCGACTGAGCCTGGTTTCTCCCAAGGTTTATTTTTCTCCATTAGGTCACCTAATGGGGTTTTGGTTTCCTTGCCACTGTTGCCTCTGGCTTGGCGTGCTCAGTTGGGGACACTCAATTTTTCAACTAAACATTGAAATAAATCTAATTAATAAATTAAATTAACCATTTAAACTAAATTACTGATCGAATTATTGATCTAAAGCCCACACTGTCACTGTCTAATGAACTGATGACATCAGCGTTTTTTCCAGAATGGCTATACAGCTGAATAAAATTATGCTGCATTATTTTCCTGTTTAACACTGTAAAGCTGCTTTGAAACAATCTACATAGTTAAAAGCACTATATAAATAAAGTTGACTTGACTTGACTTGACTCCTCCACAGCGGCTCCTACCAGACCGGCCTGAAATAGTCCCAATATAAACACTTATTATAAGTGTACCATAATGATTCAGGGTAAGACAAAAAAAGAAAGAAAATAGTTTCCAATCACTTAGTGAACAAGGGAACCGCTTAGTTTAGAATGGTTATCACTCCTTCCTAGCCAAATCATTAAACAAAATGTCTAAATTTTCACAGACTTAACTTAAACACACAAAGGTGGTCACATTTAACAATATCAAATCAATAAACATATAAGAATAAATTGATCCAAGAGTCTCTCTGGGATCAGATCAAGCAGGAAGGGGAGTTTTTGCAGTCCAGCAAGGCTCAAACCTTTTCTCTTGCCAATGGCTCTGTACAGCACGCATTGGGAAAAGTTTCTCTACAATGTGTAGTGCACAACCAAGTTTATCCGTTCAGAGTATTTGTGAGCGCTTCTGGGAGCCCCTATCAGCTTCTGGCTATCTACAACCGGCCAATGAACAATTGGCGTGCGAGATTTGCATCTCGCGCTCCGCCCCGCACTGCGGGTATAAACAGGAAGCGAGAGCGAATGCACGCTGTCATTCACTTCGGAGCCAAACGGCAATCGAAGACCGCTCAATATTGAGTTCGCTGCTATCAGCAAGATTTAAAAAAAAGAGTTTAAAGAACCGGCGAAGAGGAGAAACGCGTGTTGGAGAGATGGCACATTCCAGCGGGACCGCGGAAGACTCATCTGCTGCCTCTGTAGTACAGAGAAAACTGCTGTTTTCACAGCAACAAATTTCTGTTGGTCTGGTTGGGCATTTTCCCTGTTTGAGTACAGGCACGGGCTGCACTAAATCCTGTGCGCTGTCGCGTTTCCCCCTGAGTGCTTCAGCACAGAGCGTTTCCTCACAAAAGAGCTTCACGGGTGACGTGGCGTCTTTTTCAAGATGTCTTACCACCCGTGCGTTTCTGGATGCGGTCGTTCCCTGTCCCCTGCTGACGGTCACAATCGCTGTCTCACGTGTTTGGGCACACAGCACGCTGAGGCGGCGTTTGTGGATAGTTCATGTTCCCACTGCGGGAACATGATTATCTCGGAGCTTAGATCGAGACTCTCCTACCTCCGGGCTGGGGGAGTCCCCTTACCCATCCCACGAACTAGGTCTACCCCTAACCCGGGTGGACCTGCTTCTTTGGATGGCCAGGGTGATCTGAGGATCACGTTTAGGGCAAACCTGCCGAGTGAACCTCCGCAGGCCCTATTCCCTCGGTTCCGCAGCCGGTAGAGCCTCCAAGGGAACCCGCTGGACCCTCCCACGGGAGACCAGTGGTGACTTTTGGAGCTCCAGCGGACGAACAGATGTCAATCGCTGCATCGGAGGGGGAGTTCCAGTCCTCGGGGGATGAAGGGTCAGTTGTACTGCCTCCCTCTGGGAGAGTGGCAACGGCTGCCCCGGACCCTGAGATGGCTGCTATGCTTGCCCGGGCCGCCGAAAGGGTTGGGCTCGAGTGGAACCCTCCACCGTGTCCCGAACCCTCTAGGTTGGACGATTGGTTCCTCGGGGTGGGTCGCGCTGGTTCTCAGCGTCCTGCCCCGACACCTTTCTTCCCGGAGGTGCATGAGGAGCTCACGAGGTCGTGGACGGCACCTTTTTCTGCCAGAAACCGGCCGAGTTACTCCTCCCCCCTCACTACCCTCGACGGCGGGCCAGCCAAGGGTTACGTGGGGATCCCGCCAGTGGAGCGCGCCGTCGCGATGCAACTGTGTCCGGCGACCGCCTCTAACTGGCGCGGTGACCCACGTCTCCCGTCCCGGGCCTGTAAGTTCTCTTCCGGTCTGACCGGGAAGGCTTATAAGGCTTGCGGACAGGCTGGGTCCGCCTTGCATGGCATGGCGTTGCTGCAGGTCCACCAGGCCCAGGCACTCCTTGACATGCACGAGGGTAGGCCTGACCCAGAGCTCCTCCGGGAGCTCCGGACGGCGACGGACCTCGCCCTCCGGGCGACGAAAGTCACCGCCCGTGCCATCGGTCAGGCGATGTCCACACTTGTGGTCCAGGAGCGGCATCTCTGGCTTAACCTGGCTGATATGAGGGAGACCGATAAATATCGGTTCCTGGACTCCCCCATCTCGTCAGCTGGGTTATTCGGCGACGCGGTCGAGAGCTTCGCCCAACAGTTCTCGGCCGCCCAGAAGCAGACGGAGACGATAAAGCACATCCTGCCCCGGCGGCCCGCTGCTGCCTCCACCCCGCCGCCGGCGGCAGCGCTTCCGACTACTCGTCGCCGAGGACGTCAACCCGCCGCCGCCTCCGCCCGCGCCAAGGCACCGCAGCAGCCTTCCACCAGCCGACGGCGTGGGGCCGGCCGTGGGAAGGATGTCCAGCCCGCTCAGGCCGCTGCCAAGAAAGTAAGCAAATAAGTGTTGCACAGCACACTCAGATCCCGCTTCGGGCCGCTCCCATGCCGTCTGAGCCGGATCCCTGCGTTCCGCCTCGCTGCCCCGCTGCGGGTACGTCTGTGGTGCCGTTGATCCCCCTAGCTCGGAGTCTGGGAGCCTGGCTAGCGCTTCCCAGCCCGTCTCGGTGGCTCCTCCGTACCATCAGACTTGGCTATGCGATTCAGTTAGCCCGGCGTCCCCCCAAGTTCAGGGGCGTTCACTTCTGTACGACTGTAGTGGAGGCGAACACCCCCGTGCTCAGGGCGGAGATCGCGGTCCTACTGGCGAAGGACGCGATAGAGCCGGTCCCTCAAGCCGATATGAGGTCCGGGTTCTACAGCCCGTACTTCATTGTACCCAAGAAAGGCGGCGGATTACGACCGATCTTGGACCTGCGATTCCTGAACCGGTCCCTTCACAGGCTGCCGTTCACGATGTTAACGCAGAAGCGCATCTTCAGGTGCATCCGTCCCCGAGATTGGTTTGCAGCGATCGACCTGAAGGACGCGTACTTTCATGTCTCGATTCTCCCTCGACACCGGCCCTTTCTGCGCTTCGCGTTCGAGGGACGGGCATATCAGTACCGCGTCTTACCCTTCGGCCTGTCCCTGTCGCCCCGCGTCTTTACGAAGGTTGCGGAGGCGGCCATTGCCCCCGTGAGAGAGCATGGTGTTCGCATCCTCAACTACCTCGACGACTGGCTGATTCTTGCCCAGTCGCGAGAGCAGTTGTGCGAACACAGGGACAAGGTGCTCAGTCACCTCAGCCAGTTGGGACTTCGGGTCAACTGGGAGAAGAGCAAACTCTGTCCCACACAGAGGATCTCTTTTCTCGGTATGGAGATAGACTTGGTCGCCATGACAGCGCGCCTCACCGAGGAGTCCAGTCAGTGTTGAACTGCCTGAATTCGTTCAAAGGCAGGACAGCGGTACCACTGAAACATTTTCAGAGGCTCCTGGGGCATATGGCATCCGCAGCCGCAGTAACGCCGCTCGGATTGCTTCATATGAGACCGCTTCAACGCTGGCTACATGATCGAGTCCCGAGATGGGCGTGGCACAGCGGTTCCCTCCGCGTCCAAGTGACTCCGAGGTGCCGCCAAACCTTCGCCCCGTGGTCGGACCCTCTGTTTCTCCCTAGTTCCCCTAGAAAAAGTGTCCAGGCACTCCGTTGTCTCCACGGATACCTCATCCACGGGTTGGGGTGCCACATACAACGGGTTCCATATATAGTGACTCCCACGGCGGTCCCATATGTGTATTCTTCCACGGTACGGCTCCCTACGGTGAGCCCGTGTCTTTCCCTCGGCAGAGTTCCCTCTGCCGTCCCAGGTACGTGTTGTCTCCCTCCTAATTGGCCGGGGCCACCCCTGGGACTTCCGTATGTTGTGCTGCCCACGGTCAGCCCATACGTGTATTCTCCACATGTTAACTCCCTCCGGGCATGATGTGGCTTCCGCAGCGGCCTTCACAGGCATGCTTTCCCAGCGTTATCCAATACAGTCAGCTGAGTGGGTCTTGCGGAACAGCAGCTTTGACTCTCCCTGCGTGAACTTTCCCGCCCGCATCAGATCGGGGTCTGTGGGGCTCATCGCTGGGCGCTGGAAGTGGTAGTAACTATGGCGTTTTCCATAGGGATCCCAATTCGTCGGTACGTCCGACGTACGTCGAACGTGACCGACTGAATGGGAACGTCTCGGTTACGTATGGTAACCCTCGTTCCCTGAAGGAGGGAACGGAGACGTACGTCCCGTCGCCACAGTTGCTGTACCATCACTGCAGGTTGAGCCACTACGTTTGGCTCCTCAGTGAAAAACAGCGTGCATTCGCTCTCGCTTCCTGTTTATACCCGCAGTGCGGGGCAGAGCGCGAGATGCAAATCTCGCACGCCAATTGTTCATTGGCCGGTTCTAGATAGCTCGAAGCTGATAGGGGCTCCCAGAAGTGATCCCAATTCGTCGGTACGTCTGACGTACGTCTCCGTTCCCTCCTTCAGGGAACGAGGGTTACCATACGTAACCGAGACGTTTTCTATGTATTACTATTACAAACATAACTTCACTGACATAAAACCTAAATGGATGTAATTTAATTAAATGTCAAAAGACCAGTGCGTTATGTGGATCACATATCATGTGCATGCTAGTTATGAAAAGTACAATTGCTCTCTAGTCTCTTTACATTCATTATAAATGCATAAGTTCTGTTTAGTGAGTTCACAACTAGCAGGTGCATACACACACACGCACACACACACACACACAGTAAAAAATATCTAAAGAGTCAGGAACGCCTCAATGGGCTTGCACTGATGAGCATCAACCAAGAGGTCTCAAGTAAAATATAACTTGATGATACCATCAACTAGTGTTGGGTCCGAGTCCACCTTTGTCGAGTTCGAGTCAAGTCCAAGTCTTAAACAATCAAGTCCGAGTCCAAAAGGGGCCGAGTTGGACTCAAGTCCAAGTTCTTATTGACCGAGTCCGAGTCGAGTCCGCCCGAGTCCAGAGTGTAATTCAATTGAAAAAAGATTAGAAATTGCTATTGTAAATTTGTATCTTCTATTAATATTTTAACCTTTCAACCCATTAAACCATTGGCAATATAAAATTTAACAAAAAATACCACTATTATATCTAGCCATTGCCATTTAACATTTTTATTTTGTCAACAGATCAACTAGTTTACAATCAAAAATGGTTTCAAACAATAGGGTGGACATAGATATATGTAGAACTTTTATTATTACAAGTGCAAGAAAAACAAATTAACCTGTTTATTGTATTTCAATTATTTAATGCCTCTGGTATCACCAAATGCTAATGTTTAGGGGTGGGCGATACTAATATCTTATTTCACGATAATGATATATTTTCTCAAGTAGGATTATTCAAGTAAGAATAAATACTATAGAAATTTAATAAAACAATTAAATGTAAAATAAAACAAACTTCACTGTATTACATGTACAGTGATTCTTATTAAATTTACTAAAGTTAGTTGTGAGTGAGTGAGTGATTTTCTTTTAGTCTTTTGTTGTTTTAGTAACATTAAAGGGATAGTTCACTCAAAAATGAAAATTCTGTCATCAATTACGCTCAAGTTGTTTTACACCTGAATAAAGTTCTTTCTTCTGTTGGACATAAAATATATTTTGGAGAATGTCGGAAACCAACCAGGTCCCATTGTAGGAAATAATAATATGGATGTCAATGATACCATTCAACTGTTTGTGTTCAACAGAAGAAATGAATACAGGTTTGGAACAAAATTAGAGTGAGTAAATAATGACATAATTTTAGAGGTGAACTGTCCCTTTAAGGACAAGCGGCAGCGTGTTCACTATAGGCTGCGCTGCTGTCAATTTAAGACCTCTACACATCTAATATACAGACACATGCCGATTTTACTTTCACTTTAGACATAACCGACTGTGTTTATGTTAATCTTGTGTGTATTTGACAGTATTAGTGCAGTAAGACTACTTAGTCCAGTAATCACGTGTGTTTGACAGGCTTTTAGTGCGTGCGTTCAGTGCATGTTAACAGTGCACAAGCATGCGAATGAAACGTTTAACCAGAAAGGCTTTAAAACGCATGCAAATAATGGACTTTCGTGATTGTGAATAACTATAGTGTTCCGTGAGTATAACTCTCTGACACCAGCATTGCAAGCGTTGCTAAACACCCCCTAACTTTAGTGCATATGATTTGGATATCGTATCAGTGCGAAGACTCACAGGCACACTCAAACAGAGCCAAAATAAACTGAGAGATATATAAATGGAGAAAAATAAAAAATAAAAATTAATTAAATGCAAAAACGAAGAAAAAAAAATTCCCAAGCGTGTATTCAAGATATTCAACCGTGAATGCCGTACAGAACGGTTCTGTATATTGTGACATCCATAGTATGTACACAAAAATCCAATATATATCGTCATATCACCCATCCCTAAGTTATTTGGATTTAAGTTGGTATTAAAGGTCCCATGGCATGGCATTTTTCTATTATTTTATAATGTTTCCTGAGGTGTACTTATATTGTTAGTATGATTTTTACATCATAAAATGTCATAATTTAGAAATAAAAGGCATTTTTTCAAAACTGATGTTTGCCCTGTGGCTGAATGCCCTGTTTCAAGAGGCGTGTCTGCTGTGAGACTTCAGTAAAAACGCCCACTGTTGTGATTGGCTGACATCTTTGCATTTGAAATGAGCGGAGGGGGCGTGGTTTAACGAGGTCTACGAGGCACGAGCAGGCACGAGCTGCTGCCAGAGAGACGGATGGACCTGAGTTCACTTCACATCAGTTCTGTCAGTCTCAGTTCAGTGAACTGTTGTAGTTACAGCATATACTTCAGGTTATTAGTCTATTTCTAGTCGGAGGGACTGTCACTCATGTCAGAAAGTTAGTAACTTTAGTAAATTATGGATCAGCGCTGACTGGAGACGTGAACCGTTTAGAACGATTCAGTCCGATTTGGTGAACTGATTCGGTTCACTAAAAAGAACCGGTTCAAAAGAAAGATCGTTCGCGAACCGGACATCACTAATGTACCAGAGACGAAGCTCAGCGATTGCTAACAAAGTTATTTATAGTAACTACTGAGTTATGAGAGCGCTGTCAGTCAGCGCGAGTTTATTGTGTTTGTATCTGAGAGTTCTGAATAAACACGAGTCCCAGTCACACCGAGTCCGTCTTCATCATTACTACCAACTTTGTAACACATGCAAAGTACCATTACAGCTGTCGAGATGAACGAGTTACGAGTAAGTGTTGATAATAGCATTATTTTTAGATATGTTCCTATCATATGAAAAGCGTCAGTGACGCGCATTGAGTACACAGCGCAAACAAAGACACAACAGCAGTAATCGAATGTAATCCAGTTTATTGTGGGCTAGGCTGGCTAGCCCAGATACCCTCACGCTTACCCCCCGTCTGCTTAATCTCGCGCCGCGTATGGTGCCTCTGCTGTGGGCCAGATGCAGTACTGGGGGTCGGGGATGTTTAAGGCCGACCGGCCAGTGCAGCCCGAGCTTCGGCGTGTGTGAGGTTTATCTCTAAAGATGCGAGTCTGCCAATGTGGAGCAGAAACTCACGACTGTATGTGGAACAGATAGACGCGACGAGGACGTACAAAAACACTGACTCACAGGATAGAAAACACGAAAACACCGTTCTGTCGGGAGAGAGTATAATAAATAATTAGCTACACATCAGAAATCACTGTTCACAGATCAGAAGGAACTGAAAAAACACTTCTGTTTTCATTTGTACATCCAAACACTGAGAAACTGCCAGCGTTCACTCGTTCACAACACAAGCCATGAGCGTTTGCATGGGCATGCCAGATTCTCTGGGCGGAGGAAAGGGAGGAAACCGTTCCTGCTTGGACGTCAAACCAGGAGACTTCAGGATTGGCTCGTCTGGCCTGTCATTTTCTCAAAGGCAGAGAAAGACAGCCAGAACTCGGGTTTACTCCGATCAACATTTCTATCCACTTGGGGACAATATTCAGGCTAGGGGAACTCATATTAATGTTAAAAAACCTCATAAAATGAAATTTTCATGCCATGGGACCTTTAAAAGTTATAATAAGCAACTTACATTTCTCTAGGTTTTCTTTGAACATGTCGGTAGAAAGTCGTTCCAGACACAATCAGTTGATTTGCAATCCGCAGAGTGCTTCTTTTTACTGGATTTCTTGCAAATAAATTCTTTATGATTTTCAAAAGCAAAACAAATTATTGCTGACTTTGAAGACATTGTCCTAGCCACGCATTGCGATCCGTGTGATGTGTGTATTGTTTGAAAGCATACGATGATGCTACTGCTGCCTTCCGGTGTGGTGCAGTAAAATCACAAGCGGGGAGACATTCATTAATTTCTTATCTTAGTTTTATGCCGGTTTTGTTGTTACACATGACGCGGACTCGACTGCACTCGGGATATTTTCCGAGTCCAAAATGTGCAAGTCCGTGTCAAGTCCGAGTACAAATTCACCCGAGTGCGTGACAAGTCCGAGTTCATTCAAAATGGGACTCGAGTCCGAGTCCAAGTCTGAGTACCCCAACTCTACCATCAACGGCATTAGGAAGTCCAGACGAGTCAAGTTTTAATGCTGCGGCAATTTTGAAGGTGAATAGAAATGCCAGAAACAACTGTTCATCTTTTATTCAACAAACAAACAAAACTCAATCTCGCCTACAGCTAGAGCCGGCCCTGCCAGGAACATTATGGACATCTTCGTCAACTATTTGCTGAGTTGGAGGCTGCAGGTTTGACGTTGAACATGAAAAGGTGTAATTTTCTTCAGAAATCTCTTTCTTTTCTCGGGCATGTTGTCTCAGAAGGAGGAAGCTATACAAAACTTCCCCATTCCCAAGACGGTGAAGGAAGTTCAATGTTTTCTTGGATTAACGGGCTGGTACCCTTTATAACTAAAACTGAGCTGGACATTACATAACCTTACATATTTTCATGCTCCAGCATCTAAATCATTATTATATTTATTTGTTTGTTATTTAATTTTAAAATATGTATGGGAGCCAACATTATGTTGAAATAATTCAACAGTGTAACTAAAGTCAGAATCGATTAATCAGATTAAATCAGAAGTAAAATTACAGTTATTGGATAGATGAGATATTAAATGATAATGTAATGTTTAGTCACATTTGTCAAGCTTTGATTTACTAAAGTCATGGGATGTTATATTATAGTAGAATATGTATTATTATCTGTTATTTTGATCTCTTTCACTTTCTTTCATTTGCCTTTATAACACGAGTAAAATATCATGTGTAAGCACACACAGGTGTTTCCACTTATTATGAGAATTATAGATTGTGGGTTTGATGTGACTTGAGATCAAAGTGAAAAATGAATGTGAGTTTTTGTAAAGCGTCTCAGGCTCTTTGTGTCACTGGGCTCCAACTCTCAGAGCACAATAATAGAGAGCTGAATCTGACAGAGTTACACTGTTAATACTGAGTTCAGTGGAGGAGCGGGATGTAGTCGATGCAAACCGACGGTCTGGTATATTCTCACTGCTGTATGATCGAGCACCTTTGAGCAGTAAATACTGAGGTTCTGTGTTTGGATATTGTCTGTACCAGTAAAGCAAAACATTTTCACTGTTAGTTTCATATGAGCAGCTCAGCGTCACAGTCTCTCCTTCCTCTTTGATTATATTAGTATTTCCTTCTTTTGGTCCAATTCTATCAGCAAATCCACCTGAAATGAAATATATGTCATGTTTATACCATGATCTTCTACAGATTTCTTGCCGGGGCTAGTTAGTGATTAAAGTATGTTTTACCTGAAACTGTGATGAGTATCATGAGGAGCATCTGTCTGTCCTCCATGTTGAATGAAAATGAGTGGAGTTCTGCTGTAATATTGTATAATGATCAGTTCATCTGTTGCACACAGCAAACACTCTCTGTCTAGAGGAGGGTTTCTCCAGATAGCGCCGCCCCTGAAAGCTGCACTCCCATTAACACATAATGATCCTTTTGCATTTACTAAAATAGACTCGCTTTTAAACACAGAGTAGGCCATTTGTTCCAGAAACATTTGTATTATGCTGTTTGAAAGTCTATTTACATCCTGACACCAATAACTAATGGTCTAAATGTAATTATATGTATACATCTACATAGCGGGGTCAGCGCATGCTGAGGGTCACAGAAGTCGCCAACTTTCAGCAGAGTCAAGAGCTCCAGACCTCCAAACTTCTGTGGCCTTCAGATGAGCTCAAGAACAGTGTGTAGAGCTTCATGGAATGGGTTTCCATGGCCGAGCAGCTCCTCCAAGCCTTACAGCACCAAGTGCAATGCAAAGCGTGGGATGCAGTGGGGTAAAGCGCGCCGCCACTGGACTCTAGAGCAGTTGAGACGTGTTCTCTGAGTGACCAATCACGCTTCTCTGTCTGACAATCCCATGGACGAGTCTGGGTTTGGCGTTGCCATGAGAACGGGACTTGCCTGACTGCATTGTGCCAAGTGTAAAGTTTGGTGGAGGGGGGATTATGGGGTGGGGTTGTTTTTCAGGGGTTGGGCTCTGCCCCTTAGTTCCAGTGAAAGGAACTCTTAATGCTTCACCAAGACATTTTGGACAATTTCATGCTCCCAACTTTGTGGGATCAGTTTGGGGACGGCCCCTTCCTGTCCCAGCATGACTGCGCTCCAGTGCTCAAAGCGTCGCTCCATAAAGACATGGATGAGCGAGTTTGGTGTGGAGGAACTGGACTGGCCTGCACAGAGTCCTGACCTCAACCCGATAGAACACCTTTGGGATGAATTAGAGCGGAGACTGAGAGCCATGACAATCATGGAGTTAAATTTGTAAGATCTTTTTCCATCAATAGAATGAGTGTGAGAAAATCTGTTCTGTATATCTGTCTCTGAGATCCCTCTGGTTTGTGTCTGGAGTCAGAAGGTTTCCTGTGACTGTGGGCAGAGTAGATCTCCAGCTCCATGCGTCTGATGTCGTTTCTGTTGGCCATTGTTATCCCAGGAACCTGAGGAGTAGCATGTGTTCTGATCCCAGACGATTCCATTATGAGGAACTGAGCTGCTGAACCAGGGAATTGACGGTACCAATATGAATCATAAACTGTGCCAGTGTAGTCGCAAAATAGCATAACTTTCTCATGTGCTTCAGCAATTACTGTATCATTGTGGGAGAATATGATGTCTTCAGCAGTAACAACACCTGGAAAACAATTAGGAGAGCAATGAGCATGTTTTACAAGAAGAATTCTGCATTGCATTCAGGAAAACCTCTAATTATCTAAAAACGTACCTCTAAATGTTATTAGTAGGGATGAGCGAGTACAGCATTATCTGTATCTGTATCTGTACTCGGACTGGGCGGGGCCTAACCTGGAAGTGGGCGGGATTTAACCCGGAAGTGGTCGGGTTGTCTTGAAATGGGCGGGGCTTTAACCAGTATGTTATTTTTAATCATGCAATTGCTATGGGTTGATCAGAAATTGTTATATTTATTGCTGATTAGAAAACTATTTACATGACAGCATCAGCATTGAGCTTCAGATCAATGGTTTTGATCACAATAACAAACGAACTATATACAGAACAAGTTTTGCAACAATTAATACAACACATGCGGTTGCAATTATTAAGAAAAATGTAATGAACAAGAGTTTTCATCTAAACATAACTTTCTTTTTTTAAGTTTTAATTTTTTTATGATCAGTGATTTTTTTTTTGGTTCTTTTTTATTTCCACACCAGGTGTGTGTGTGTGTGTGTGTGTGTGTGTGTGTGTGTGTGTGTGTGTGTGTGTGTGTGTGTGTGTGTGTGTGTGTGTGTGTGTGTGTGTGAGTGAGTAAGAGAGAGAGAGAGAGAGAGAGACAGAGAGAGAGAGAGAGAGAGAGAGAGAGAGAGAGAGAGAGAGAGAGAGAGAGAGAGAGAGAGAGAGAGAGAGAGAGAGTGTGTGTAGCTAATTAATTTGTAATATTATAGTTTTATACCACTAATTCCTTTATTTTTTTATGAAATACAGCAAGAAAGTGTCAGACACTCAGTGCGTGAAGTCAAAAAACTGGTTAGAGCCAGCAGACGGTAAAAAAAAAAAAAAAAAAAACTCTGTTGACCGGCAGAGAGAGAGAGTGTGTGTAGCTAATTAATTTGTAATAGCCTATAGTTTTTATACCACTAACTTACTTACTTTATTTTTTTGCGTGAAGTCAAAAAACTGGTTAGTCAGCAGACGTTAAAAAAAGAAAAAAAAACTCTGACAGGCAGAGACGCAATGCTACTCGCATTCTACCAAGCACCACGTCTGAACAAACCCCACGTTTACCAGAACTCTACTGGTTAATAAGTAAGTACTACAAAAAAACCGAAATAAAAACAAACCTGAAGCTGAAGAAACCCTAAACGTTAACAGGAAAGACCCGCGAACCTGAGTGACTGAGGGAGAGACAGAGAGAGAAAGAGAGCTGTTCTCTTCTCAGCATTCTGTATGTGAGTGAGCAGAGCGGGACACAGCAAATCTGTATGTGTAAGGGAGGGGCGCTGTGACTAGCCTATCACAGAACGCAGACACAGTCAGCTACCCAATGAGGATTTTTATTCCATCCGAGCACAGATATTGACTCGTATTACTCGTATAATACTTGTACTCGGCAAAAATGCTTTATCCGTACCGGATACTCGTTTCAGCCGAGTATCCGGCTCAACTCTAGCTATTAGGAGAGATTCTGTTAAGAAGAATACAGCAAATGTCCACATGATGCTTTACCAGTCAGGAGAAAAGCTCAGGTTTGCAGAAACAAGCAGTTCCTGATGTCATCTGTGTAGAGCTGTTTACTCCTCCTCCACTTGAGCATTTGAGTCTCATGAGAAGTGTTACTCCACGAGGACCATTGGGTTTTACAATCATAAGAGGGATCAAGACATTAAAGTGTGAGTTTCAATGATCTCTGTATATCAATCTTCTCTTTATATGGTTTATTCGGACTGAAAGTTGACTGCAGATCAGTGAGATGGGATTTTGGTCAAAGAGGAGCTCAAGACTTCTTCAAAATAATGTGTAGAGTAACTGTTTGTCTCCCTCTTCTGCATTGCAAGAGTCATTACAAGGTTGGAAATATCATAACCCATCAGAAAGTGTAACTCAAGAGCATGAGGGTTTGTGTGTGAGTGTTGAGTGTGTGTGAGTCACAGTGGGCCTCAGAGCACAGTAATACACAGCAGAGTCAGACACACACACATCCTGGATCGTCAGAGGAACTGATCTTGAAGTTTTGGTGTGATTTGCAGTAAATCTCTCCTCAAAGTCTTTGTCATTTTGTACATTTGTACCAACTATCGTCATCATGTGTTTGGGGATTCCATTCCTCTTTTGCTGGTACCAGAAGAGATACTGGGATGAAGAACTGGTTTCATATGTGCAGTTAATCGTTACTGATCTGCCTTCAAAAGCAGTTTGAGCTGTGTTCTGCTCAACTCTCTCCAGAGATTCACACACTGGAATAGAATTTAAAACATTATCAATTCATATTCTGCATGTTTTAATATATCTATGGCACATTTAGAGACTCAAAAGGATCCTACTCACCCCAGAAATACATTATACAGAAGATGAAATGTGTTTCCCAGTGAGGCATTATAATAACTGTTCTGTGTAAATGAGTGAATATGTGAATCCACTGGAGAGTGTGCAGTTGTTTCAGCTTGACTTTGATACGCCTGTTTTACTGTCACACATATATCAGCTGGGAGGAGCTCCATCTGCTCAATCCGCACAGGGTTTCTTTAGTTCCACAAAACATTTCAGTAAGTGTGATTTATTTATTTTCATTTAGTTTGTTGTTTAAAATGTATATTTTATCTAGTGTTAATTTCTCTATTACTTAACTTAATCATCTTTTTGAGTTACTGTTTTTTACTGTGTTTTTTTTAGGGCTGTAATCTCCCAGACGATTCGTCGATTATTGGTCGATACGTTCTGGCTCGACCAAAATTCGGATTGGTCGATTTTTTTGCCGCGTTCATTTCATCAGTTTTGCTGCGTTCATTTAATCAGTTTTGCCGCGCCGCGTTCATTTCGTCAGGTGGAAAGCACTAATTGCTAATGGGGGTGTTTTCAGAGCACCCCTGTTTCACAGGTAACAGTCTGTCTTCAGAACACCCCCATTGTTTTCACTTCTTTTGGATTAGCCCAACCCGCTGGGGAAGAGAAGTCTCTCGCGGGTCCTTTGTGTTTCATTCCCCGCTGGGCCGCTGGCTCAAACGTACACCCAAAGCGGTAAACTTGAGGAACGCCCATCAACATACACATGAGGGGAAGCGTCACAACACCGCGCTATAAGTGGATCTGTACTGTCAGTTTTGCCGCGTTCATTTCATCAGTTTTGCCGAGCCACGTTCATTTCATTAGTTTTGCCGCGCCGCGTTCATTTCATCAGGTGGAAAGCACTAATTGCTAATGGGGGTGTTTTCAGAGCACCCCTGTTTCACAGGTAACAGTCTGTCTTCAGAACACCCCCATTGTTTTCACTTCTTTTGGATTAGCCCAACCCGCTGGCGAGAGAGACAGATTGAAGAAGGCTAGTTTTCTTGTATATTATTTATTTAATTGTGAGAACGTTTTTTCTGCTCTTGATCTGGCTTGTTTAATAAATATTCCTTTTTTATTAAAGAGGACGTGCCTTTTGTGTTTAAGAGTAAAAGCTTTAAGTTAATAGTCTATTCGTGTCTCAGCCGCGAAGCTGAGCTCAGCTGAGCTCATATGTTTGAGCTGCACAGAGCGGCTGAAATGAGTGTCTGTCAGTTATTATAATACATATGACAAAAACAATTGTCTAAATTATGTTGCATATTCCTCAAAAGTTCTTGTGATGATATCTAGTTGACAACACATAGTGCTATATTTTCGAAGTCATAGGCTGTGATATTGCGCAGGTGCATACGATGCGACGCTGTCAGAGCCGACAGACTCGTGTGTCAGACTCATTTCAGTGCAAAATAATCAGCTCAAAAACTATTTAATATACTGCAAATAGCCTACTAGTTTTTTATGTTTATTTATAATTAATTTAGGGAGACAACAAGGCTACCAAGTACTGCGCACAGTGTGCAGCTTATTAATTTAAGTTTTTTTTTTCCTAACGTTATTTTAGTCGATTTTTAGTCGAAAATTTCAGGACTTCAGTCAACCAAGATTTTCTTTGGTTGATTACAGCCCTAGTTTTTTTTTACCAAGCCCACCAGAGGCCACTCTGTTCAGTCAGAGAAGCTGGACGAGTCCCTCTGGAGGAGAGGGGATCAGGGTGTTCAAGGCAGTCACCCAAGCCTTTCCCGAAAAGTTCATTTCTGGAAATGTGTTGGAATTATGAACTTAATTTAGAAATGCTTTTGAAATAGAACTTTTTGTGTTTCATAAACAAATTAAATTTTGAAATGAAGACGGCGGTGGACTGAAGTGCGGGCAAATAGTTTAATCGCTGTTCCCTGAATCCACGGCCTACTACGAAAAGCCGATTCACATCTTTTTAATGTTTTTTTGAAACACTAAGCCCTTTTCACTACTTCTCAGATAGTGACAATGCATTTGAATGTGTGTGAAGTTTCAGACAATTTGCCAAAAATAATTTATAGCATTTGTGGTAAATGTGAATCTGTGTTTTTTTTGGTTAATAAGTATTAAGCTTTACATAGGCCTTATAACAGTGGAAGTAGTAATCACATCACATATCAGGGTTAGTGTGTGAGTGTTGAGTGTGTGTGAGTCACAGTGGGCTTCAGAGCACAGTAATACACAGCAGAGTCAGACACACACACATCCTGGATCGTCAGAGGAATTGTTCCTAATGTGGAATCCAGTTTTGCATGAAATCTCTCCTTAAATTTCGGCTCTGTTGTTCCTTTCCCAATGGAAAAGTCACTCAGAATGAATGTTGGGGATCTGTCTGGCAGCTGTTTGTACCAGAAGAGATAAGCATTTGCAGCGCTCATGAGGGTATAATTACACAATAAAGTCACTTGATTTCCCTCAGCTGAAGTTTCTCTTAAAGGCTGATCAACACTGTCCTGTCCCCAGCACACTGGAAGAGATGGGACATCAATTAACACTCATTTACAGATCCTCAAATAAATAAAGTGTAAATGATGAAAGACTGTTCTCACCTAAATCATGTGCCGTGAAGAAAAGAGTAAAAATCACCCATTTAGTCATTGTTGCTCTGAGAGAGTGAGAGAAAAGCAGCTAAAGCGAGTCTGTGCTTATGGTGAATCTCTCGATCCTCAGGAGCTTCTCTTGATGCTTTCAGAAACTGCACAGGCACAGGAATTTAAGAGATGCTTCCCCCTGCTGGTGGATTTATACATTAAACACCTCAGTTTTTTTAAACCTTTAAAATCATTTGTTATTATTTATAGAAACCAAAGAGTGCAGTGTCCTTTTTTTGTCCAAATTATGGATAAGACGTTATTGTGTTAAAAGGACTCTATGTATTTGAATTGAGATGTAGTCCGGTGAGATGACAGGATAATGTGATTTTCTGTTTCTTTTAGTAGTTTTAGGTTTATGCATTTGGCAGACACTTTTAGCCAAAGCAACTTACAGTGCACTTATTACAGGGACAATCCCCCTGGAGCAACATGCATCGTGCCTTGCTCAAGGACACACTGGTGGTGACCACTGGAATCAAAACAGCAACCTTCTACATATCAGTTAACTGGTTTAACCCACTGGACCACCATCTCCACTAGATTCTTCATAAGGTTCCGTCTCAAGAATTTGAGGAATAGTACGTTCCTCTTAAAGGTGCTGAGCTGGACAGTCTACATTACTTCATGCTACCAGCAACTAAGGTTTCTTAATTTATTTTTGTCATTTAATCTTAAAATAGGTTTGTTTATTATTTGTGATATGTCCACATCTCTGATACAAATATCTAACATTACCAGAATAGTAATGATCTACTGTAGAACAGAGGTGTAAGAGCAGAAATAAACAAAAAAGAGTATAATGATAATAGTTAACAAGATCAATATCACAAATTGATTAGGGAGCTAAACATTTTTATTTATTAAACATCTCGTTTTTAAAATAACTCGAGGGTAACGCGGGTATGATGTCATTGATAGGCGACGCACACACACAGCCCGTGTCCTGGTTAAAATCACTTATTTCTCTGGATTTAAACATTTTTGGAAACATTTGGGATAATGTAAGTACACACATCAACTGTTCTAGTGATTTTAAGATATTTTAATAAAACATCGTACATATTGTGCCTTTAAATAAATACCCACAAAACTTTCCATTCCCATCTGCACTTTTATGGGATTGTGGTCTCACACTAATTTGCTGTGTTTAGTAAACCTGGCCTTAATTCTTTATAATTGCCTTTATCATCCAGAAACTTCTCAAAAGAGTCATGTCACAAGTTGCGTGTAGTTAAGTTCAAGGATGACTCCCCGTTCTCTCGCTCGGGATGCGCAGAAAGAAGCGTCACTGACAGAGAATACCAGAGCAGACGAGCGAGCCTACGCCAGAGCACTCCCCGTGTGTCTCGCTCTCAGAATCCCCTTCGCCGGTCTTGTTCACACAGGATGACCAACGCCCCTCTCAGTTAGCGGCCAGTCCTATTTCCTTCGGCGACAAGAAGAGGAGGACGACGAGGATGACAGCCTTTCGCTCACTGCATCTCGAAGTGAGGAATTGTCTGGCTCCATAGCTGACCCCGCACCTTCTGTTCAAGACAGCACCGATGGCGTCAGAGCCGGCCTCAATGCTGAGCTCATTCGCCTGTTGACCAGGGCCATTGGAGACCTCAGGCTCGATTGGTCTCATCCCGAGGAACCCATGCGAAGCAGGCTGGACGAGTGGGTTCTGCAAGGCCGCCGTCAGGCCCCTCTCCAGAGGCCCGCCCCTTCTTCTCCTTCTTTTTTTCCTCTGCTCTGACTGTAGGCAGTGTGCCCACTATACAGTATGCACCCCATAAGCATACTGTTCACAGCCCAGGAAAGACAGGACTTCTCATTGGTCCACATACAGACCAATGAGGGGACCGGGAACAGCACCAGTCACGACTGCAAAGCCCTGCAAAGAGTGGTGCGCTTATCCGAGCGCATCTCAGGCTCAGCTCTCCCGTCTCTGCAGGACATCTACACCAAACGCTGCAGAGGTAGAGCTACTAAAATCATCAGAGACATTAATCACCCTGCAAACTCTCACTTCACCCTGCTGCCATCTGGTAAGCGCTTCCGTAGCCTGATGGCAAAGACTGAAAGACTCAGGAGGAGTTTCTTCCCCCAGGCCATCAGACTCCTGAACTCAGTCACGTGACTCACTTCACCCCCGCACACGCATAAACATACGGTCTTTCAACATTAACATCCACATACTGCAATTGCACTGCACTTTACTTTACGTCCCTATTGTTACTGCGTAACAACCTGTAATAAACCTTGCACATTATACTTCTTTATATATACATATTATATATTTTATGTTAACCACTTATTTTTAAGTCTACAGTTTATCTCACTTATCATCCACATATTTTTTTATATTTTTATTTTTATCTTATTTCCTATTTTTATCTTTTACTTGATTTATTTATAATTCTACTTATGTTAATACTTTTTATTCTAATTTTATTCTATTTCTATTTAATTTCTTGTAACTGTTATTTGCACTGTCCATGGAGCGGACCTGTTTACATTTCACTGCCAGTTGTATATTGTGTATATAACTGTGTATGTGACAAATAAAACTCTTGAATCTTGAATCTTGAATCTTGAATACAGTTTCTGCCCGTCACCCCAACCTGAGACTAATTTCTAGTGTCCAGGGGCCTCATTTATAAACGTTGCGTACGCACAAAAGAAGGCGTACGCCACTCTCTACGCAATAATTGGTATTTATAAAAAGCAAACTTGACGGGAAAATGTGCGGTCCTTCACGCAAGCTCTGACCCAGGCGTACGCACAAAAACGGGTGAAATGAGAAATGGCGACACCGTCGGCAGATGGAAGAAACACGTGAAAGTGTGTGAAATTGTAGAACGTTGTGTAAAAGAAATGGCTATACTGCCTCTCATAAATAACATGAAGACTTCACAAAGCAAGTCTTACAATTAACAGCCTACATGAACCCCCGTTTGATCGATCTGCAGTGTAAAACAAACGAAAATTACAACAGAAATGCAAATTAACACATATTTGCAAAAAGAAAAGTGAAATATGTTCTGCAATAATATTGGCATGTTATGCAATTCATCGTCATAAATAATATGGTAAACAGAACGAAATAATGTAGCCTACAAAACTGATATTCTCGTCAATGTGTCCGTCTGGCGGAGCAGATATAGATCCAATTAGATAGACAGATAGATAATTAGGGAGATATAAAGTTGTTTTCATAGTAAAAATTTATTCATCAGCTACGGAATCATGGTATTCATGCATATGCCTTTAGTTTGTTTTATTTTTGATAAAATAACGTATGACGTATGTCTCTCAACCATTCAGAAAACTGCAAGAAATTACATTTGCACTGAACTATTTCCCATTTCCACGTAGATAATAGGGATAGGGATTAATAGGGATTCCCCAATAATTGCCGCCAGTCTCTCATCAAGAGGGGTCAGCTCCGGTGTCCCCTCTCCCCCACCCGTGGCAGACACACTCTGGCGATGGAGCGCTAGACGCTTTTTTGCCTCGACTTTGATGTCCGACCATTTCTTTTTTATTTCGGCCATGGTCCGAGGTTGTGAAGCTACAGCATTTACAGCGTCTGCAACCTTTTGCCACTCAAGTGCCTTTTTGGCATTAGTAATGCCCACACTGTGCCCTCCAAACAACATTTTTCTCCTCTTTTCCACCTCGCCAACGATAACTTCTACTTCACATTGAGTGAAGTTAGGTTTTTTTGATTTCCTCCCTGTGTTTGCCATGATTTCGCAAATTATGAATATTAACTTGTGGGCGTTTCACGGACTATTTATGGGCAACTATGGGCGTGACATGAAGCCGCAAAAGCTGCGCAACATTTAGAATTGATTGTGATTTATTAAGGGAAAACAGCGTAGGATGTGCGTGCGCACGGTTTTATAAATCCGAATATTTCTGTGCGTACGCACGTCCTATGTTTCATCCGTACGCCACTTCTGACGCAAATCCTACGCAAAGTTTTATAAATGAGGCCCCTGGTCTGTGACTGCCATACAAATTCCACAGGACCTTAGCAGTAGTGGGTGAAAGAAAGACCACAATGACCCATCCAAATCCATTCATAACTATGTTTGGAAACCCCTTCCACGCTCAAAGTATATGTAGCGGCCATAGCAGCGTTTCACGCGACCTAATCGCGCGCTTCCTCAGAGGAGCTAGGAGGCTGAACCCGCCTCGAACCCCATTGGTTCCTATATGGACCTTTCCACGGTCCTAGGGGCCATGAAAGGCGCCCCATTTGAGCTGCTTCAGTCTGTGAGCCTGAAGCACCTTTCGCTCAAAATTGCTTTCTTGCTTGCACTAGCTTCAGTCAAGCGATTTGACGATTTACATGCGCTCTCAGTGAGCACTTCCTGTCTTGAATTTGGGCCTAACGACTCCAGAGATGTCCTCAAACCAAGACACGGGCATGTACCCAAAGTGCTCTCCACGTTCAGAGCACAGATAATTTCGCTATCAGCTCTTCCCTTGTCTGAGTACAAAAGAGACACAAATCTACTCTGTCCCTTCAGGGATCTTAAAGTTTATTTAGGGCATTCCGACGCATCTTGGCAGTCAAAACAGCTCTTTGTATGTTTTGGCGGTTGCACCAGAGGGTGCGCAATCACAAGGCAACGTTTGTTGTGATGGATAGTAGAAGCTATCTTGCTGGCTTACTAGTCAAAAGGTCTCTGCTGCCCCATAGGCATTAGAGCTCATTCCACTAGAGGCATGGCCTCGTCATGGGCTTGGTCCAGTGGAATACAACTGGAACATATCAGTGCGGTGGCAGACTGGGCCTCTCCGTCCACATTTATTGCATTTTATAACTTGGAGGTTCCCCCGTTTGCAAGCTAGGTTTCTTTCCATATAGACAAATGTATAACACGTTTACAACAACTATAAGGCCCGACGCTGTGCGGTCTAGTTTTATCTAAATTATATGACACAGGAATATTAATTTCCTGCTGTATACCCTTATAGTATGAGGCTCACTATTCGTTGGCCTCTTTTTGGGACTCATGACTTTTACTCTCCTATGGGCCTCGGGCACATGCCCAGGCCATAGTATGGGGTGAAGTTTACAAGCACGCACAGCGTTTTAAATTGGGTTCCCATAGCGTAAGCTAACTTACGCAATACGAGAGTACTCTCGAAAGGGAACGTCTCGGTTACTAAGCGTAACCTTGTGTAATGAGATTAGGTGATTGACAGCCGGATTTGCCTATCAGCAATCAGTATCCGTGATATAAGGGCTGATTTGTTGTTGGCCGTGGTGCGTCACGTCCGACTTTCCCCTTTTGTGCCCGTGTTTACGGTGGTTACAGGTAAGCGTGCAGTGCTGTAACGGGGGTAATTTTAAAACTGGTTGGTCTGTTAAAGCATTTTTTTCTCGTAATGTTACAGTGTCGTTTGTCCGGGTGTCAGTGTGTTTCCGGCGCTGCTTTAGTGGGTCTAGTGACCGATTGCCTCAGGTATGTGTGTGTGCATTTGTATGAACGCATATTGTACTATCGTTGTTGTGCTGTTGACATTGCCGCATGCTGTCTAGGTAGGGTTTCCTGTACCCCATTGTGATCGCGGGGCTGATTAATAGACCTGTGCCTGTATATTTTCTATTGTGGTGACACCTTGACGGTAAGTGTTTAAATGTAATTAGAAAAATGTAAGTCGTGAAGGGCAAGTTTCATTACTCGTAACGTCTTTTTTTGTGTTTGTTATAGGGTTCTCCCTCTCGTTCACTCTCTGTTCCTCCCGTAATTGTATCATATTAAATCGGATTTGCTGTGTTGCTGCTGTCTTCCGCTTTGCGCTGCGGACGTTTTGCTCACATTCCTGCAGTCCTGCTGTGTATAGCCTACTGTCGTGCAGACGCCACAAGGGGGACTGTTCGTCTGGTTCCGACTGTGTGTAGTGGCTGCTTTGGTTTGAGTATCAGCATGGAGAATACGACGATCTCGTCTCATTGAGGGAAAATAATTGTTTCCTTTTGTTTCTTTTCTTTTGATTAGTTTCTGTTTTCTTTATATTTTTGTGGGAGTAAAGTTTGTTTTGGCTTGTTTGATTTTTTTTCTTTTGCAGAAAAACACAAATATTGTGTTGTTTATTTTTTTGTGTTATTTTTCCTTTATTAACGCAACTTGATTTGCTTCCTGCTTACATCTGACTTCAAGTTGCTTTGTAATTTCTCTTGAATTTATTTGATTCCTTTAGTGTTTTTCTTTGTTTCATGTGATATTGATATCTTTTGTTTTTGTTTCATCAGTTATCATTTGTTTATATTGTATGTGGAGATAATTGTGTTTACTTGTGAATTTGTTATAGTTTATTTATTATTTTTTGTTTGTCTGCAGGAGCTGGGGGTCCCACGGGTGAACGGATCTTCCTTCTGGTGGTGGGTCTTTATTGCGTGCTGTGTACCACTTCGAGTGTGTGGTAGTGTGTGATCTGAGTGCACTTTGGTATATGTGCGTGAAAGTGTGCTCTTGTACAACGACTTCATTTTGTTCCTGCCGATGGGAGCCTCAGCCCTGCTGATATTTACTTTATTTTGTTTTCATATTTAAAATTGATTTCGTCATTGCCCACATTTATTCTTTTTGTAATGTTGCTTTCCTCCATTTAAAGTGGGGTCTCATGCGGTTTTTCTGACATTTTAGTGTCTATTTTAAAAACATTCTTGCATTAATAAACATTTTGTACTTTTTTTATACTCCACCCACGTCTCCTGTTTACTTCTATGAGGGAACCGAACCTGTGTGCTTAATGTACTCCATTTTTGGGTTTTGAGCATTGTTCCCTAGAGTTAAATTCTAGGGTGGCGTAGTCGGATTTCTTTACTGGTAAAAGGTTGGTTTCTCAATTGTACCGCTCCGTCACACTTGCTTCCCTGAGAGAAGGGAACGAGTATTGCGTAACCCGCCGTGCCATTGTGCTTAGATCAGGCGATCGTTTCAGTCGATTTAACCCGAATCCTATGGCATAGGGGGGCTTTTATAGCCATAGGCCACGCCCATTTTGGCGGGCACTGACACGCTTAGGGCGGGAAGCGACCTGATTGTTTCGCGAATCTCAGCTGCCTCGCCATAGGTTCGTGCAGTTGCCGCAGCACAGCCAATCAGCGTGCTAGTATGCTCTGCTGAGGTCTGCTGTGCAGCTGCACTGCGTTTTACATATATAAAATTGTAAGGATAATTTTGGCTTCAATATTCTCGAGAAAAGGAGATGTTTTTCCCATAGCGTAAGCTAACTTACGCAATACTCGTTCCCTTCTCTCAGGGAACCGAGGTTATTTAGTAACCGAGACTTTCCTTATTATAGAGCATAATTAAAATCATGTTTTTCCATGTTTAAAAGATGATATGAGTTAGTTAGTGCTCTCAGCGCTCTGTTCTGCTGGTCAGTTTCTTACAGTGACTCTTTGCTATTCAGTCTTTGCCACTGAAGAACTTCCTGATCTCTGAGAAATGATGCCCTGCATTTGCGTCTTTATCTACTTTCATGATGTGTTTCATCATGTTTGTGCAGCCCAAACAAACCCAATGCTTTAAGTGAATGAATTTGTTTTTAAAAGACCCTTCAGATTAAAAAAAATCTCCCAAAATCTTAATTCTACCATTATTTATTAATTTGTTATTATTAGTAATACTATATTGTTAGGCTATTACAGTACAGTACAGTCTTATTTTGATTGAGTGTTTTATTTGAACATGTAAAAAAAAATAAAAAATACGATTAACAGGAAGAGAATATGTATGTACCTAAATCATACATTCCTACATACTTACAATATAATTAAAAATACCAAATAAAAAAGAACATACACTTCTCTATACACACTTCCAAAATTATTATAAAGAATTAAGTACTTCGAAATAGAAAAAAACAAAACAATTTCCCATGTTCAAAAAGGAGTAGGAAGAAGTTCAAAAAACTTTTCTAGTCCTACTCCCCCATCTCTATTTTTCCCTTAATTAAGGCAAGGCAAGGCAAGTTCATTTGTATAGCACATTTCATACACAGTGGCAATTCAAAGTGCTTTACACAGAAATGCTTTATAAAATGCTATAAAAATTCTATTGGCAGAAATGATCTCTGTTGGAAATGTCAAATAGCTAAAGGCACTTTGATACATGCCCTTTGGGAATGTCCGGTGATTTCTGCTTTTTGGAGCAGTGTTTTAAGTTACATGCAGGGTTGGTTATCCTGTAATCTGCCCAAATCACCTAGACTGTGTTTACTCGGAGACAAAAGAGAAGTGCCAATGTTAAATAAACATACTTTTAGAGTGTTAAATACTGCTTTGGTAACATGTGCCCGACTTATTTTGAAATTCTGGAAGGACTCTCGTGCCCCAACACTTAGAATGTGGAAAGAAAGAATGACTGAAAATACTGCATGTGAAAAGATGTTGGGAAGACTACAATGTACGAATGAAACCATGAAGGAAAAATGGGACAGTTTCTGCACTTACATCTCTACAATGTAATCTGAACATAAGCTGTTTATAGAGATTTACATGGATCCTCACTGTTATTATTTGTGTTTTTTTTTTTTTTTTTTTTTTTTTATAAAATGGAAAACTCAATAAATATTTGAATTATAAAAAAAAAAAAACATCGTTGATCACGAAAAAGGAAAGCAGCAAAAAACATAGGAAATGTAAAAACAAAACAAAAAAAGTTTAAAGCTCGTCTTCTACGCGTCATGGCCATGACCTCGACCTCGACCTCGCACGTCATTGGACTAGGGCTCTACTATGGAACGCGCCCGGGGCCAAATCTCTTTATACGAAACACGTGACTTATGACTGTGTCAACACGCCCTGTTTTCCGCGTCAACGCTGCTTTTTTTAAGTGTTTCTTTTGTATGTGTAGACACGCACATTCTGGTCGTGTAACAGGCATACACACACAGTCGACGCACAGTTTTAACATGTTAAGAAGACACATTTGAACGTGTTTCTTAACGCGCACATTCTGTACATGCCGAAGTGTAATATATATTTTTTTTAAAGCAGACTTACCTTTAGATGTAGCCTAGGCTACATACATATTAATATAAGATATTAATTAATTGCTTAACTGACTACTGTGCTAGAGTAAAGTAGCCTAATGTTACAATGAATATTAAGTAAATGCTTAATAAAAGACCTGGGTGTTATATTAGACCGCAACCTGACATTCGAAAATCATATTTCATATGTTACAAGAACGGCATTTTTCCATCTTAGAAACATTGCTAAGCTACGTAACATGCTATCTATTTCTGATGCAGAAAAGTTAGTTCATGCATTCATGACCTCGAGATTAGATTACTGTAATGCTTTATTAGCTGGTTGTCCTGCATCATCGATAAACAAACTACAGTTAGTCCAAAACGCAGCTGCTAGAGTTCTTACTAGGTCAAGAAAATATGATCATATAACACCAATTTTATCATCTCTACACTGGTTACCTGTGAAGTTCCGTATCAATTACAAAGTATTGCTACTAACCTATAAAGCCCTAAATGGTTTAGCTCCAGTGTATCTAACGGATCTTCTATCGCCCTACAATCCATCGCGCTCTTTAAGATCACTAAACTCTAGGCTTCTGGTCATTCCTAAGATATCTAAGTCCACTAAAGGAGGGAGGGCTTTTTCACATTTAGCTCCTAAAATCTGGAATAGTCTTCCGGATATTGTTCGAGGTTCAGACTCGCTGTCCCAGTTTAAAACTAGATTAAAGACGCATCTCTTTAGCCAAGCATTCACATTATAATTATCTTTTTATACTACAGTTAAATCGGATCAAAAGCATTAATATAATATTCTGAACAGCAGCTACGCTAATCATTTCCCATCTGCTTTTCTGTTGTTATCTCGGGACACTAGTCCTGAGGTAAATAGTTCATCAGCTCCAGTTTGTATCAGCCTCTCATGGAGACTTCAGATGCCCCGACACCTGTGATGAGACGACTCGACGCCTGTGAAGAGACGACTCAACGCCAGCGTTGTTATAGCCTAAATTTGTAATGACGAAGTAGAGGCAAGCGGATCCATCTGCAGAACTTTATTAATACAGATGATGAAACAAGGAATCTCAGAAGTAAACCACAAAGGAAACACGTAGCAACATGCAGCGTGGCAAAACAACACTTCACAAAGAACAAAGAACAAGGCAGTCCAGATAAAGGGTGGATAATGATAAACAGGTGGATGTGAGGATAATGAATGGACAACCAGACAGGGCTGGGAACTAATGATAGCAGAGGGGAATGATGGGAATTGCAGTTCTAGAACTCCGGTGACAAGGAGCGTGTGAGACCGGAGGGAGGTGAAGACGCGCACTCAGTGACAGGTGTGCGCTCCGTGACAAAATTAATACACGATTGATTAACTTTTTCGAACATTATTCTTTAACATTGTCTTTCTAACATTTTTACTGTACATCTATGAAATGCACTTTCTGTAAAGCTGCTTTGAAACAATGTGTATTGTGAAAAGCGCTATACAAATAAATTTGAATTGAATTGAATTGAATTGAATATTATACAATTATTATAATTTATCTATATGGGTTATTGTTTGTTTTTTAAAGTTAGGCTATATATAGTTTCTAAAAGTATATATAGGCTAATTTACACAGCACATATTTATAACTGAAAACACACACACACACACACACAACTTTATTCACTTTCACATAATAATGTTTTTGTAATTTGGTGTTTAGTTTGTTGTATAGTTTGTTTATACTGTTCTGTCTCTGTTTTGTTTCCAGGAACATCTGATGAGTGCTATAATAAAATGACTTCATTATATTTAAAATATGTTTTGATATTCATTTTATTTATATTATTAATATTTTATTTACACATAAACGTGTCTTTAGGAAGCCATAAGTTATAGAGACAAGAATAACTTTTTCCATTTAAATGCCACATTCATTTACTGAGGACCCATACAGCCAATGATCATGTGTGAAAACACATACATAAATTGATCACTTAGAAATCAAAACTAAGGTTTGAGAAAGAAAGAATATGCATACAACAAAATATATTGTTTCATAGCAGCTTCAGTAACAAGTTCAAAACAAATTCTGCTGTAAACCGGCTCTAACAAGCCAATATAGTGTCAATATTCAGCTCAAGTGACTTCAGTGTTGATTCAGTTCAGCTGATTTCAGTTCAACTGTAAATTCCTCAGTTGTGCATATTTGTGTGTAGTTAGATATATGCAAAAACAACATTTTTGGAAGAGTTAAAATAGTTTTGCACAAAGTGTTGCTTTTGCAAGCGATGTCTGATGTTTTGTGTGTTTTGTGTGTAGAGTTACAAGAAATGGAGCCATATTTTCAGAAATTGTGTGTAAGCAATTAGATAAAACTGTAAATGAATCCAGTTTATTTTAGTTCAGGACTCATAGTCCAGGTGTTAGTAATCTGTGCTTAATCTTTGTTCCAGGCAACAATTTTTTAACTCACGATTAAATAGATTAAGGCCTACTCTTGGCATAATTTAAACCCTGTCCAGGAAACCACCTCTTGAAAATCTGCATTGATAATTCATAAAATGTGGTGTGAGCTCAATTTAAATGACAATTACAGAAAAACACAATCTGACTTAACTATAAACAAACAAACTTGTACTTTTCACATTTATGATTAATAGCCATTTAAAAAATCATTCACAGTGCAGGGTGGAAAAATTAATGTTGGTATGTAAACTGTATGCTTTACTTGATTTATTTGTGTGCTTTGGTTCATTGTCTTGTTGTATCACATAACCTCTCTAAAGGTTCAAGACATGAACTGCTGTCCTGTATTTTTTATTTTTTTTTACATAACATTGGTTATTGCTAATGACATACAGAGTAATTAATCTACACTGTGAGCCCGGACAAGTTGAATATACTTAAAAAATTGGAGCAAACTGGTTGCCCTAAAAATTTAGTAATGTGAACTAAAACGAGTACATTTAACTTAAATTTAAGTTAACATTTTAACTTAAACTTTAAACTTGTTTTAGTTAAAAAAATTCAGAACCTAGATAAAACTCCCCCTGCTGCTACTCTGATTTGCATTTGTGTAGCTCACAGCATGTTCATTTACATGATAAAGCCTCCCCTAGAATTAATGGGAGGGGGGGTCATGGGGGGACAACTGCCAAGCAAGGCCCACGTCAATTTCCGACAATTTACGGCAGTTTTTGGTGTTGCCTGCAAATTGCCGTGCACAGTCGTAAACCTGAAGTTTCACGGCAATCTACAGTGCCACATACTGACGAAAATCCCACTTTTCATGCAGTGTCTGACAAAACTGCTTTTGAAGACTCAATCCGCTCGGAACCTAAACTGCTCGTTACTAGAGACACAATATTATCATGGCTTAGTGTTCGCATTTTGATCACAATAAAGTTTAGCAGCTCATCCTCGACTATGACTTTTCGTCTTCAGTACGGTAAATCTCCGGATTTTATTCGAGAAAACTCTTGTGTAACTTACATACATATAAACTCTCCCAAACCGCACCGTGCTGTTGCACCAGCCGCCATATTTAGTGATTATCATTTAACTCTTTCTATAGCATATTTGTTGGTCAGAATTTTGTAAATTACTTGTAAAAAGTAGAGTGCATGAAAAGTGAAGTGCAGTACTGTATGTTGTATGTGTGTAATATCATTGTCAACTTAAGACTGAGGCTATATTCTTGCTCTCTCTCACTGGGTAAAGTGTTTTTGTACAGTGTTGTTGTGTCTCCTCAGGTTATTGTGCAGTGTTGTTGTGTTTCTCAGGTTATTGTGCAGTGTTGTTGTGTTTCCTCAGGTTATTGTGCAGTGTTGTTGTGTTTCCTCAGGTTATTGTGCAGTGTTGTTGTGTCTCCTCAGGTTATTGTGCAGTGTTGTTGTGTTTCCTCAGGTTATTGTGCAGTGTTGTTGTGTTTCCTCAGGTTATTGTGCAGTGTTGTTGTGTTTCCTCAGGTTATTGTGCAGTGTTGTTGAGTCTCCTCAGGTTATTGTGCAGTGTTGTTGTGTTTCCTCAGGTTATTGTGCAGTGTTGTTGTGTTTCCTCAGGTTATTGTGCAGTGTTGTTGTGTCTCCTCAGGTTATTGTGCAGTGTTGTTGTGTTTCCTCAGGTTATTGTGCAGTGTTGTTGTGTTTCCTCAGGTTATTGTGCAGTGTTGTTGTGTCTCCTCAGGTTATTGTGCAGTGTTGTTGAGTCTCCTCAGGTTATTGTGCAGTGTTGTTGTGTTTCCTCAGGTTATTGTGCAGTGTTGTTGTGTCTCCTCAGGTTATTGTGCAGTGTTGTTGAGTCTCCTCAGGTTATTGTGCAGTGTTGTTGTGTTTCCTCAGGTTATTGTGCAGTGTTGTTGTGTTTTCTCAGGTTATTGTGCAGTGTTGTTGTGTCTCCTCAGGTTATTGTGCAGTGTTGTTGTGTCTCCTCAGGTTATTGTGCAGTGTTGTTGTGTTTCCTCAGGTTATTGTGCAGTGTTGTTGTGTTTCTTCCTCAGGTTATTGTGCAGTGTTGTTGTGTCTCCTCAGGTTATTGTGCAGTGTTGTTGTGTATCCTCAGGTTATTGTGCAGTGTTGTTGTGTCTCCTCAGGTTATTGTGCAGTGTTGTTGTGTTTCCTCAGGTTATTGTGCAGTGTTGTTGTGTCTCCTCAGGTTATTGTGCAGTGTTGTTGTGTTTCCTCAGGTTATTGTGCAGTGTTGTTGTGTCTCCTCAGGTTATTGTGTAGTGTTGTTGTGTTTCCTCAGGTTATTGTGCAGTGTTGTTGTGTCTCCTCAGGTTATTGTGCAGTGTTGTTGTGTTTCCTCAGGTTATTGTGCAGTGTTGTTGTGTTTCCTCAGGTTATTGTGCAGTGTTGTTGTGTTTCCTCAGGTTATTGTGCAGTGTTGTTGTGTTTCCTCAGGTTATTGTGCAGTGTTGTTGTGTCTCCTCAGGTTATTGTGCAGTGTTGTTGTGTTTCCTCAGGTTATTGTGCAGTGTTGTTGTGTTTCCTCAGGTTATTGTGCAGTGTTGTTGTGTCTCCTCAGGTTATTGTGCAGTGTTGTTGGGTTTCCTCAGGTTATTGTGCAGTGTTGTTGTGTTTCCTCAGGTTATTGTGCAGTGTTGTTGTGTTTCCTCAGTTTATTGTGCAGTGTTGTTGTGTTTCCTCAGGTTATTGTGCAGTGTTGTTGTGTCTCCTCAGGTTATTGTGCAGTGTTGTTGGGTTTCCTCAGGTTATTGTGCAGTGTTGTTGTGTTTCCTCAGGTTATTGTGCAGTGTTGTTGTGTCTCCTCAGGTTATTGTGCAGTGTTGTTGTGTTTCCTCGGGTTATTGTGCAGTGTTGTTGTGTTTCCTCAGGTTATTGTGCAGTGTTGTTGTGTTTCCTCAGGTTATTGTGCATTTTTGTTGTGTTTCCTCAGGTTATTGTGCAGTATTGTTGTGTTTCCTCAGGTTATTGTGCAGTATTGTTGTGTTTCCTCAGGTTATTGTATGGCGTGTGTGTGTTTCTTCAGGTTATTGTATGGCATGTGTGTGTTTCCTCAGGTTATTGTATGGCGTGTGTGTGTTTCCTCAGGTTATTGTATGGCATGTGTGTGTTTCCTCAGGTTATTGTATGGCGTGTGTGTGTTCCCTTTCAAAAGCTACACTCAATGCTGCATAAGCTTATGCAAATGGGAATGTCTTTGACATAACCAGCTGTGAAAATAGTGTGAAAACACGTCAATGAAATTGACCCGGAGGTATTTATAGCCTCGGCCGGTGACGTCATAGGCGCACCTGCTGCACGAGGCTATAAATAGATGAGCTTCCGCTGGAGCAAACCAGGTCTTTTTGTTTTCAGACCAACTCTGTGTTATGGTGTGTTACAAAGTCTCTGAAAAAAAAAAAAAAAAATTATCTCTCTCTTTCAAGACTCAACTCGAGATCTTTGTAGGAGTTAGTTTTCAACATGGCAGTGTGCAGATTTCTCTCTCTTTCTCATCTCTGTTACAAAGAAACATTAGTGGAAAGAGTTCTAGTTAAATCTGATCAGTTGGAAACGAGCCAGCAGAGTAAAACGCTGTATATCCATGTTCTCTTTCAAATAACAGAACTGGATGCACACGTGTATTGCTGTGTGTGTTTGGGGAAGAGCATGCGGTCGCTGCATTGAGTCAGACGAGTGCGAGCATTGCAAGCCTTTACAGTTAGAATGCTTTATGCTCGTCTGGGCTACTTTCAGTCCGCACCAGTTTTCGGAGCTCTCGAATGGGTTTGTTGACGAGCAAGAGACGGGTCCGTCCCTTTCGCTTGCTCGCTCAACAAATGCATGTTTCCCCGCGTGATCCCGAAGCGCGCTCCGGCGTTTCTTCGGCTCGCGCGGGGAATGATGATGAATCTCTGGGTCCGCGGACCTCGAGCAGCCGCCTGCGATCGTTCCTCACATGATAGTGAATCCATACGAGGAATTTATTGAGGTGGTTGTTCGCGCGGTGGCCAGGGCAGTTTGTCTGGTACCGTGAATGAGAGATCCCCGAACGCAGTGAGCTTGAGGTTTCTGTCTAAAAAAAAAAAAAACATTTACTTCACGTGTTTTTGTACCCTTGACGTCGACATTTTCGACTATCATGGGTGCGAAATCGCGTGGATATGTGAGAATACCCCAGGTGGGAAACGCTCACGAGCTATCTCTCGCCTGGGTCTGCATTTTCATTAAAGAGACATACCTCCCCATAAAGCCATGTAGAAAATAAACGTCGGCTGTCATGGGCAAAGCTTATATATATGAATTATATATTGTATATTATTTTATATGGAATATATATATATATATATATATATATATATATATATATATATATAATATAATATTTTATATGGAATATATATTGTATATGATTTATATAAGAATAATAAATATAAAGGGACAGGCTGGTGCTGCGCTGCACACTATGGCTGTCTTGCAAGCATATCAGGCTGACCTTCTGAAGGATTTGAGTGGTTCATTTGGTGACTCAGTTAACTCTGTAGTGGCCAGATTTAAAGGAGTGGAAAAAACATGAAGTGTTCACTCAGTTTCTTCCTCAATGCACTCAAGGGGAGGGGCTATCAGCCACACAACCTCTCTTCAGTCCTTCAAGATTTAGGGGGGTAATAAGCAGAGTGTGGCGAGTCGTGCTCTCCCTCGTAAAGACTGGAGACCGGCTCGTCATCCTCAACAACCTCCCAGGGCAGACCTCGGGACTGTCATCAATATATGAAGTCCGGTGGTCTGGTGCCCAGTCTGCCCCCACGGGACAGGGCGTGTCAAACATTTGCTCGCCCCACCCCGTTATCCTCAAAACTACTCCATCCCCGCCGCCTCTGGTGATTCGGGGGGGCAGTGGTTTCCAGTGAAATGTTAGACGTTCAGTGTTTAAATCCTGCTATCATCCAGGACATAGAACGTCTAACATCCCCTCAACAGGAAGTGTTAAAATTGTCACTCTCAGAGTCTCAGGCAGCGTGTGAACTTCTGCCAGGCGTTTCTGCATGGGTGTTAAGCACAGTAAAAATTAGTAAACTAATTTATTTGTCATCCTCCTTGTTTGAACGGCGTGGTCTCCACTTCCGTGAAGGCGGAGTTGGCGTTCGTACTGTCACAAGTGACAGCAGTTACTTCCTGGTCCCCAGTAGGGTGGGGGGGTGTCTAATCTCAGATCTTCGAGTCTTAAACCGTGAAGCAGTTAAAGTACTCAAGGTCAAGATGTTACAGTGAAGGCGGTCGTGTCGCATATTCAACATTGTGATTGGATTCGGCACGATTGATCCGAAGGACGCATGTATTCGCATATAAAGTCTGCCACAACACAGGAAGTTCCTGAGGTTCGCTCTTGGGGGCAAAAGCTTACCAATTTCGGGTCTTCCATTTGGCTAGCCTTGTAACCGCACATAAACAAAATGTATGGATGTATTACCGGCTCCATTGGGATTCCGGGGCATTCAAATTTTGAATTACAAAGGCGATTGCTAAAATTAGCACAATCACATGAGATGGTGCTTCAACACAGTGTGTTGGCTCATCTAGTTTCTCTAGGGTTGAGACTCAACACCAAGAAAAGTGTTCTTTCTCCTGCCCAGAGAACGACTTATCTAGGGTTTGTTCGATTTTGGTCACAAGGTGGGCACAATGGTTTCCCGCTTGAATCAAGACCATTCAGTATTCCCTGAGCAAAGTCAGGCTAGACCAAGATCTTACTGATCATCAGCACCAGAGTGTTAGGTCTAATGGCATCAGCATCCACGGGTTTCCCTTTGGGGTTGTTGCACATAAGACCGTTTCAGTTGTGGCTCAAAGCCAGAGGACTTAGGGCCAATCCTCAGGCAAATAAAGTGGCGCGCCATGTGGCTTCGTACACTAACTATGTGGTTCAGACCCCGGTTTTTGCCTTGGGTCCCACTCTAGGCGTACCTTGTCGTCGCAAGTTGCTAACGACGGACGCTTCCCTGACGGGCTGGGGTGCGGCCTTAAGTGGTCGTCCAGCCCAACGGGAATGGGAGGGTCATCAACTCAGTTGGCACATCAACTGCCTCGAGTTGACGGCTGTATTTCTGGCCCTGAAATACTTTCTCCCCCAATTGAGGGGCTGTCATGTCCTAGTGCGGGTGGACAGTACAGCTAAATATCTTGTATATAATCACCAGTACAGAGCTGACCACAGGGAGTGGACCTCTTCGCCTCTTCTCAGACAGCGCAATGTCCCTGCTTCTCTCTGTCACCCAGCCCCGCTGGGTCTGGATGTGATGGTTCATACATGGCCCAAAATGTGTCTGTATGCCCTCCTTCCAGTCGCTCTGCTCCTGGGAGTTCTAGCCGGGGTTCGCCAACAAGGGTCTTGCTTCTTATCAATAGCGCTGCGTTGGTCGAGCAGGGTTTGGTTCTCGGAGATAGTGTCTCTCCTCAACGGCTCGCCTTGGGCGATTCCGGCGAGGAGGGACCTTCTGTCTCAGGCAGAGGGCACGATATTCCATTCCAGGCCCGACCTGTGGAACCTTCATGTTTGGCCCCTGAAGGGCACCAACTGAGGGACACGGGGCTTTCGCCTGCAGTTATTGAGACCATTCTAAGTGCTAGAGCTTCCTCCACTCGGAAGTTTATGCTAATAAATGGGGTGTCTTTGAAAGGTGGTGTACGACACAATGTAGATTCAGTCAACTGCCAGGTAACTTCAGTTCTGGATTTTCTGCAAGAAAAGTTGTCATCAGGCACCTGCCCCTCCACTCTCAGGGTTCATGTGGCCGCTCTTTCGGCTTGCCACGCCTTGGTGGATGGGGTGCCGCTCGGGTGTCCTCTACTCGCTCGCTTCATTCGTGGGGTAGGCGGTTGAGGCCACCTGTTAGAACCAAGATACCTTCATGGGACTTAGCTTTAGTCTTCGAGGGTCTGGTTGAGACCCCCTTTGAAACATTAGCTTGCCCCTCCACTCTCAGGGTTTATGTGGCCGCTCTTTTGGCTTGCCACGCCCTGGTGGATGGGGTGCCGCTTGGGAGGCATCTTCTGCCTGCTCACTTTGTTGTGCCAGGCAGTTGTGGCCTCCATTAAGAGCCAAGATCCCTTCATGGGACTTAGTTTTAGCCCTCGAGGGTCTGGTTGAGACCCCCTTTGAACCTCTAGAATCAGCGTATGACGAACTTCTGACTCTAAAGATGGTTTTTCTTATGGCTATAACTTCTCTGAAGAATTGGGGACATGCAGGCTCAAGATTCAAGATTCAAGATTCAAGAGTTTTATTTGTCACATACACAGTTATATACACAATATACAACTGGCAGTGAAATGTAAACAGGTCCGCTCCATGGACAGTGCAAATAATAGTTACAAGAAATTAAAATAGAAATAGAATAAAATTAGAATAAAAAGTATTAACATAAGTAGAATTATAAATAAATCAAGTAAAGATAAAAATAGGAAATAAGATAAAATAAAAATATAAAAAAATATGTGGATATGATAAGTGAGATAAACTGTAGACTTAAAAATAAGTGGTTAACATAAAAATATATATATATGTATATATAAAGAAGTATAATGTGCAAGGTTTATTACAGGTTGTTACGCAGTAACAATAGGAAAGTAAAGTGCAGTGCAATTGCAGTATGTGGATGTTAATGTTAAAAAACCGTATGTTTATGCGTGTGCGGGGTGAAGTGAAGTCACGTGACTGAGTTCAGGAGTCTGATGGCCTGGGGGAAGAAACTCCTCCTGAGTCTTTCAGTCTTTGCCATCAGGCTCTGCTTAGACTTTGCCCCAGGTTTGGTGAAAGTGATTTTGCATCCCCGCCCTGACTACCTGCCTAAGGTTCCTTTGTCGACTGTACATCCTGTCACTCTTGAAACCTTCTGCCCTCTGCCGTTCACAACGCCGGATCAGGAGAAACTTCATAGACTGTGTCCAGTCCATGCTCTTCAGGCCTACGTCCACCGCACTAGCCAGTGGCGTAAGTCAGAGCAACTGTTTGTTTGCCATGGGGGCCGTAACAGAGGTTCTGCCACCATCAAACAATGTCACATTGGGTCAGGGATGCTACTGCTCTTGCCTATGAGGTGCGCGGTCAAGCTTCGCCTATAGGATTAAGGGCTCACTCCACCAGGGGAGTCGCCTCTTCTACTGCGTTAGCAAGGGGTGCTCCCTTACAAAGTGTTTGTGATGCGGCAGGTTGGTCCTCTCCGCACACATTCTTAAGACTTTATAGCTTGGATGCTCATGCCACTCTGGGCTCTCATGTCCTTGAGTCGACATCACAGGCTAATGCCTGAGGCTTCTTGCGTTCTTGTGCACACCTACACAACCGTAAGGGGTCCAGGCACCATCAAGCACGGCGGCGTGGGTATTCTCGTTCCCATTTGCATAAGCTTATGCAGCATTGAGTGTAGCTTTTGAAAGGGAACACTTGGGGTTACTTGACTGTAACCCTGTTCCCTGATAAAGCGGAACGAGATGCTGCATTGCTAGGCCGTGCTGATGATGCTTCAGGACTGGTCTTCAAACAAAGAAGATCTGGTTTGCTCCAGCTGAAGCTCATCTATTTATAGCCTCGTGCAGCAGGTGCGCCTATGACGTCACCGGCCGAGGCTATAAATACCTCCGGGTCAATTTCATTGACGTGTTTTCACACTATTTTCACAGCTGGTTATGTCAAAGACATTACCATTTGCATAAGCTTATGCAGCATCTCGTTCCGCTTTATCAGGGAACAGGGTTACAGTCAAGTAACCCCAAGTTTGTATGGCGTGTGTGTGTTTCCTCAGGTTATTGTATGGTGTGTGTGTGTTTCCTGTGACTGTGGGCCTCAGAGCGCAGTAATACAGAGCAGAGTCTGACACAGATGCAGAGGAGATGTTCAGATACACACTGCTGGCTTCTTTTCTGTGACTGATGGATATTCCAGAAACTGGAGGATCAGCTGGAGTAACGTATCCTGAATAATCCAGTATGAGGAACTGTGGTGGTGATCCTGCATATTGGCGATACCAGTAAAGACTCTCAACAGACCCAGTGTAGTTACAAGAGAGTTCCACACTCTCTGTCTCAGTGGCAAATGCTGCATCTCTGTTTGGAGTGATGACATCTTTAGCTCTGTTTCCTGCAACAAAAACCTATTTCAGCATGTTTAAGATGAGATATTGTGATGTAATGACACATGTAAGATTTTACCTTGAGCTAAAGTCAGCAATATAAGAACACAAGATAGCATGATGGTAGTTGTGCTGGAGTGATACTGTTCATCTGCAGGAAAAAGCTTTACTGAAGCAAACATTTGTTCATCTTCTAGCAGAGCATCTCCAGCTGGCACCTCCTCTTAAAGCTACACTCTTCATATTAAAATAATCTGCTGTAAGAGGGATATTATATTTTTGTGTATTTAAGTTTATCACCTTCTTTAAACAACTCCTTTGTTTGAACTGTTGAGAAGATTAAATTTTTTAAATAAATTGCTTATACATTTGACTAACTTTGACTGGCAAAGTCAGCCGAATAAAGGAGCAGTTTATAATTTATGAATCACCTGCAAGAACACTTTAACAATTATGCTCTGTCTGGACTTCTGTCCGTTCAGCCCTGATAAGTTCATTGTCTTCCACCTGTGCTTGTTTAGTTCCCTCCTTCACTCTGTGTATTTATACTCCCTGTTCTGTTCAGTTCATCATCAGTTATTGTTTGTATGTGCTAGTCACAACGCCTGTTACTTTCTTCATCTCCTTATGATTAAATGTTGTTGTTTAAACCTGAATTCTCTCTTCATTCTCCTTGCCCCGTGACAGAATAACTGACCTCTCCTATCTTGAGAGATGGATTCACCCGCACTGCACCTCCTTCTCTGCCCGGAGAGCAGACCTTACCTGGAGTACCTTACCTGGATGCTCCGAGACGGTGGCCTCTCCTTCCCAGCTGGTAAGCCTGAGGCGCCAGCCGAGGTAAGCACCGAACCAGAGTGGGAGTCAATGCAGGCGGTGCAGTCCACCGCAGAGCCAGGAGCGGAAATCAAGCTAATAGCTCTATGGTCCACGGATCCTTTCCCCACTCGTTCATCATCATCATCATCATCTTCTTTGCCGGTTCTGTCCGGAAGTCTTCCGCCCATATCCCCATCTCTCCTTATCCTGTCTCCACCACTAGTTGCGGCCAGTCTCTTGGATCCATTGGCACGGCTCGGCTAGAGGCTGAGTCCCAGACTTCATCTCGGGCCTCCAGACCCACAACTCCACCTCGACCTGTCAGCCCATCACTCGCTCCTCAACCCACCACTCCTTCACCGCTTCTGCAGTTCGTCTGCCCGGAGGCTCCGCTGGGCTCGATCAACACTCCAGGTCGCCCTTCGGCATTCGACGCCCAGTTACAGCCATTCGATTATTGTCTTCCACCTGTGCTTGTTTAGTTCCCTCCTTCACTCTGTGTATTTATACTCCCTGTTCTGTTCAGTTCATCGTCAGTTATTGTTTGTATGTGTAGTGTTTCACTGCATGAAAACACTGAAATCCGGCACTATCCGGGCATGGTATACTCCTGTGTAATTTGATGTTTACCGGATGTATGTGGGAAAAAGCGGATCAGAGTAACACGGAACAGTATATTTCCAGAAAAACCCGGAAACCTCACGTATGCGGACGTATACAGGAATCCGTGAAATTTCACGGACATATACAGCTGAAACACTGCTGGGTGTGCTAGGACTGAAGACTGTTAGGTGTGAAGAAGACCTTTCATATGTTAATGACTGACACTTGTGCTGGCTGTTCTCAGAAGGAGGGGGGCAGGGGAGCACTTCAGGATTGAGAATTAACTCTGGTCTACTGTAGGCTACAGCAAACAAGCTTTTTACACAGAAAAAATAATTCTTAAGGCCCTGAAACACTAAACTGAACTAGCAATGACTAAAGCCGACTGTGGGGTTGGTTCACGTTGCCTGGGTCTGGGCCAAACCATCATAATGGTGTGTCAGGGCCTTAAAACCACTGCATGAAAAGAGTCTCTAAATCAAATATTTTTTATAAAAACAGTACAAAATAAAAACCCTGTCTGAACATATACGTTCACAAAAAAATCTGAATATGTAATGAAATAAACAAAGAAATGTAATGGAATTAACAAAGGATAATTAACCAAACATTTTAGACTATCCCCAAACAATTTTTGCAAAGTTTTACAAATTGTAGGCAATAATAGAATTAAATAAAAAGGAGATGAAATGTGGAAAATGAAAAAGTTGAAAAACTGATATGCTCAAAATAAAAATATGGAATAAAAAAGAGCAGGGATTCACTTGCTCAAGAAACACAGAAACACAAGCAGATCTTTCAGCTCTGCAACTATTAACAAAAAGTGTCACTCCAAGATTCTTAACTTTAACACGCTGCAAAAGAGGGGAGTTTTGAGGTTTGAAATCCACCACTCACAATAGATGTAGGAGCAACCAATAAGGTTACCAATAAAAATAAGGCAACCAATAAAAATAATCCTAATTTTACAGAAAAAAACGTCAGTTTTTTACAGTATTTTCTTGTAATTTTGAATTATGTTTAAAACAATGTAAAATTACAAACAATATCTAAATAAACAACTTGACTGTTATTTTAAGGATTATATTATTAATGACAAATTACAGCAATTCTCATTTTTTTATACAGGAACATCACTGTATTATTTTTCTGTTTTCATAAATAACAAATTCATGCAAAATTACAAACAATATCTGTAAATTAACAACTGTAACACAATATTTAGCTCATTATATTAAAGGTTTATGTTTATGTCCATACTAACAATTTAACATTATTCTTTGTCATTTTAAAGTAAATCTTATTAGTTTTATATTTACACTGTAAGAATAAAAACCTAAAAAAAACAGCAGCTACAGCTGCAAAACAAAAACCGTAAAATAAGTCAAATATCTTAAGTCAAATAAAGTTAAAAAACTTCACAGAAATTTACATTAAACGTTTTAGAGAAAACACTATTAGTTTACAGATTTTTCATTTAAATTAAGATATTTTACTTTAATTTTCTGTTTTACAGTGAAGGTGTATTTTTACATTCAAACTGGTTTTACATTCAATTCTGGATACAAATATAACAAAATATATAGCAAACTAAATATCAAACAATAATTGTTTTTAAAGAGTACAAATCTGCACTGCAAATCTGCACAGGTTGAAACTTCCAGGCCTCTGCCCACACCACAAAACACCATTTGACCAATTAATTAAATATAACAGCAAATAAAAATAAATATACACATTTTCTAACTGTTGTTTTAAACAAGTTTTTTTCTATATTTGCAAGGCTACTTGCTGTCTTTCCGTGTTCTTTTGAGCGTGATTGGTCAATCTGAACGTCATCCAGAAATCTGACCAATGACAGTGCGCGCCTTCAGTTTGAATTAGACACCCGTTGTCGTTGAAGTTGCTCGTGGCTCGCGGGGACGCGACGCGCGATCGCGGCTTCCAATCTTCAACAGGACGGCTTCTTCTGTCCATTAATGGCATTGCATGGATCATTTTAAACCTGTAAAAATCTTATTTTGGACGAATTTTGATTGTGGGATGTCGACTGAGAACGAAAAAACATGAATACAAACAGACTAAGTTTCCAATGGCGGACAGCAGACGGCAGAAGGTAACGTAAATCCCTTTATATTTTTTCTACTGCTTATCAAGATATAACGTTAGTGCATTAAAGTCATATGCTAATCGTGATTAACTTACATATTCTGTTTCTGTGTTTTGTTGTGTTGTAATATTATTAAGATAGGGCTGGGTGTTATGGCGATCTGATGATACTGACTATTGTTAGTGATTTTGCTGTAAACATTAACATTACCGTTTTATATTGCGGAATGGGAATATAGCGTATATAACGCAGCACTGACTGTACTAAAACTTTTTGACATTTTGACAAGGAAACATGCATGAATGTAGAATAATGAGCGGGACATGCATGTGTTAAAATAAGCCTCTCTCAGACAGCAGGCGATCCCGAAATCAATTATCTTTCTGTAAAATGCACACAATTATCTCAGAAACCTTGTCATGTGAGGTATTCACTTGATTTAAACAGTCAGTTATGTCTTAAGTAAGTTAAACAATTCAGGTTAACGTGGGGAAACCCGGATGCGTGTCATTCTGTGCATCAGTTCTTATTAAAGGGGCTGCAGCTTTGTCATAATTTTAATAAAACAAAAGAATAGAGAAGACCTTCTGCTTCTTTTAGAATCAAGTGATATTAATTAATTGAATATCATACAGTGAAGACTTTTAAAGCAGTATTATTCTGTAGCATTTTAATAAAATATCCATCAAAATATATATATTGTGATATCGTTATTGTAAAATAAAATTTCTCATGTATGTATAATTATATGGTCATAATGCCCATCCCTACTGTCAGCTAGTTTTAAGATCAAGCTTGTCATAAAATGTAACAGAGTTTTGGAATGAGTAATCTGAGAACACTGTCATGTACACTTGTTCAACAGAGAGGACAGGAAACCACCATACTTGGACTCTGAAGAATTATAGGCAAACCAGGATTTTGGATCTACTGTAAAGTTTTTGTATGGGCCTGGTGAGTATGTTTTGCAAGTCCATGTCCGTAAGTTGATAATTAACATTAATGTTTTATCAAACAAATTAATATTCATTTGTGTGTGTGCATGTTTCTTCCCCCCTCATGATCCAGAAGTTTTGGATCCATGATCCTGAAGAACTTTTACAGATGTTGACCCTGAATGTGTAAAAGGTAATCTTAAAAATGTTGTCATTATTTTAATATTCTCTGTTTTTTTCTGTAATGTAGACGCATGCGTTTTCTGTGAAGTTGCTTTGAAACAATATCAGGGTTTTTCCTACATTGAAAATTTTTTGCCGGCCGCCAAAACAAATTTTTGTCCCGCCAAAGCCTTATTTGTTGAGTTATTGTGATTTATGATTGATGTAGTAGATGACTGCTGCGCTTGCGTTAACTGAGTGACAGAGAGAACGACCAGTGAGCTCATCCCTCGCTCGCACGCTCTCTGTCTTCAAAATAAGCATTCTTAGCTTTCTAATGTTTCACATTTTACGTTAATCAAAATCAAAAGGTCGGAAGACCGAATCCATGTTGCACGTGGCGCTATCAGACGTTGTTTTCCTTTAATTACCGCTGGGTGTGAAATGCGCTCAAAAAACATTGACTGATTCTCTGACCAGCTGACATAAAGCATACTTTAAATAAACAGGAAACAAATCCTATCCGGTTATGAAGTGTTTTCTGTGTGTTGACAAATCTTTCGCGATGTTCAAAAGACGGGATTCACACACACGTCTGCTAATGTCCGATTCGCCACCTAATGACTCCTTTGAACCGAATCATTTTAACGACTGGTTAGAACTGATCTGTCCAACACTGAACTCACGAATTAGTTTAATAATTTACTCAGAACAACACCTGAAATGAGAACACAAGTGTGCTTACCCACTTTAGCAAGAGTGGATAGTAAGAATTATTTTTAATTATCAACAGTCTTTCAGCTTATTTATGTGAACAATGTGTAGTAAAATAAATAGCCTAAAATAATTTAGTTTAGACTGGAGTGAGGTGAACCCAGAACAAATTTGTTGTTAGCTAGCTGATTGTATATGGCAGAAAATTAGGCTATTTGTTCATTTTTTTAATACTATTTTTTTAATATTGATATGATTACCAAAACAATTATCAGTAAATAGTGTAAAAATGAGGGGAAAAAAACAAACATCAAGGTATCAAAATAAGATAAGCAAAAGTTACAAACTTTCTTTGAATTTATTTCAAATTTATTGTCAGTATTGCGCTTGCAGATCAAGTGGGTAGGGTATTTTTTTTTTACCGTGCGTATGTGTGTGTATGGATGACCATGTCTGTCAGCCACCACCGAAGACCATTTTTGACCCAGGAAAAACCCTGAATATGTATTGTGAAAAGCGCTATACAAATACATTTTAATTGAATTGTTTTACTTACTTTTATTGGCATTAACTATATATTATTAATGTATTATTTGGCAGGTCGCAAGATGTATTTTATTTTGTGAGACTTTGCTGAGGAAGTATTCTTTGGCTCAGTCTGAAAAGGCCCAGAAAAGAAACACTATGAAGAACATCACACAGAACCGTCAGAGAAAGAGACGGGTAAGTTAAGAAACCGGTTAAGCTTTTTCCCTCCAGAATGTTACTATACTCCTCTCTGAGTTTTAGTGGTTAATTCACTGTCATGTTTTGCAGTTGCTGGAGACCAGGTCCAGGGTTGCACAAACCAACACAGAACCTGTGGAAGACCGCAACTATAGACCTGATGAAGATGAAGATGATGCTGTTGTTGATGGATGGCCAGTGTGGATGGTTTGGCTAGCTACTACAAACCAGACTAGACTGACCCACGCTACGCATCACATCACCAGCCCATTATGCCAGTTTGAAAAAATTTTCAAAACTCAAACAACATTGTGTTAGAGTTGGTCACAATTATTTTATAATTATAATTTTAATATTCAATTGTTCCATTTTATATTTTCTTTATTCCTATGTTTATATACTTATACTTTTATTGGTTCCCATATATAGAGTATTTACATATATTTTATATACACTTTTTAATTTATAGATTTCTTTGTCTCGTTTTATATTGTATACTTTTTATTTGGTTATATTGTTTACTTGGAATATTTATATGTATTTTAATATATTTTATATACACTTTTTTGTCATATAAATTTATTGTTCTCATTTTATATTGTTTAATTTGTATATTTATTCTTTTCCTTTTTATGTTCACTGTGTATTTTATTCCTTTACATCTCTGTCTTTTAAATGCATTTTGTTCATTTTTTTCCCTTTTTGTTTCTTTACCAATTCATTTTAACGTATATTTATGTTCTTTTGACTGTTTATATTTTTACATTTGTTCCTTTACATTTTCATCCCTTTTAAATACATTTAGTTCACTTGTTTTTGTTTCACCATTGTTTTAATGTTCATTTATAATGCTGTTAAGAATGTTTTTTTTTTTTTATACCTTTTTAATAAATATTTCAGACTTTCTCAAATTGTTTTGTGTGTATTTGTCTTTTGGGAGGGAGAGGGGATTATTTTTTATATATTATATATTAATGAGCAAAATCTGCATAGCTGGCCTATAACCAATCAAGTCCCTATGCTACAAAACCTAGCCCACCCTTAGCCTTAGAAGTAACCAATAAAGTCACTTGACTGGGTTTTCAATGCGCCCTGTCCTCCAATAGCAGTCTGGGTTTTGGGAGTGGTTTTAAAAAAAACAACCAATCCAGTTTGAGATGAAGGACCAATAGGGGATGGAAGGCAAAGCTGTTTAGAGGTGTGAAAATGTCTCCTGGGAAAAACTTGATGGGATTATTTGCCATGGCAACAAATGGCTGTAGCATGGGAGTATACGGCCACAACATACATCCGATTTGGTACCATTTCGGATGAATACGGACATATACGGATCCATGGAATTTGACCTATCCGGCCAGTATACTCCTGGATTCTTCCGAATTTCAGCAGTGTATACAGGAGTATCCTGGTCCGGATACACCTTTTTTCATGCAGTGTTTTTAGCGGCCTGTTTTAATTTTAGTTTTAGTCTAGTCTTTGTGTCAAGCTGTCATTTTAGTTTTTATTAATTTTAGTCATAGTCATACTCTTTTTAGTCTAGTCAAGTTTTAGTCGACTAAAAGTCTGAGCATTTTAGTCAGAATTATCTATGACTATTTGCGTCTAGTTTTAGTCAATGAAAGTTGTATTTTAGTCTCTTTTTAGTAATGCAATTCTATTTAACCCAGTCAATATAGTATAAGTACGTATTATAGACTAAACCAAAATCTTCTTTTAGCCAAACCCATTTCAAACAATGTTATATTATTATATTATTGTTACCTTATAGACTCAAGAATACATCCATTCCAGACACGGAAGATGATTTGAAGTTACAACATATTCATTTTACCAACTAAACATGTTAGAAGTACACATACATACATTTACATAAAATAAATAAAAACATTGAGATGTCTATTAAGGTTTGTGGTGTTTTTTCCTGTGATTTTTGTGGCCACATTTCTCCCCACCTTTTTCCACAACACCTGTTTTATTTCCCACTTCAATGTAATAAAAGTTTTTCCAAATGTCTTAATAAGAATAAATGCATATTTAATTTAATAATAGGAAAATTATATCCAATTTATTATTTAAATCTGTTTAAAATTAGACCCACATATAGTTAAAATGTTTTTCTGTCTTGTATTTTATCTCAAAATAAAGAATGTAATTTTATTCCACATGGAAATGAGCGGAAATAAGTGAATACAGCCTCTTATTCGCTGATGAGGCAATCATAATGCTGTGGTTATTTTAACATATATAATTGCTTCCGACATAACGGCCCATTTCAGATGTTTACGTGCTTTTCTTTCTTTTTTGAGCGGTGATGAAATATCTTGCTCTTGTAAATACTTGCCAATATTTCAGTAATACAAGTCTAGATATTTAAAATGCATCCAAATAACAGCGAAGCACAACCGCGCGGTGCTCTGCAGTGGCCAAAAAGGATATAAACTGTGAATTCTGAAGTGATATATTATTGAAAACTCAGAGATGTGGATTCAGACGCACCACACGACCTTGGTGTTTGTCAAACAGTAAGTTAGGTACCGGTAATTCGGCCGGAGATTTTGACACGGCTAGTGGGAGAAAAACACTGATATTCTGGATTAAGACGACAATAAAATCACTGACTAGCACTGCATGAAAAGTGGGATTTTCGTCAGTATGTGGCACTGTAGATTGCCGTGAAACTTCAGGTTTACGACTGTGCACGGCAATTTGCAGGCAACACCGAAAACTGCTGTAAATTGTCGGAAATTGACGTTGGCCTTGCTTGGCAGTTGTCCCCCCATGACCCCCCCTCCCCTTAATTCTAGGGGAGGCTTTATCATGTAAATGAACATGCTGTGAGCTACACAAATGCAAATCAGAGTAGCAGCAGGGGGAGTTTTATCTAGGTTCTGAATTTTTTTAACTAAAACAAGTTTAAAGTTTAAGTTAAAATGTTAACTTAAATTTAAGTTAAATGTACTCGTTTTAGTTCACATTACTAAATTTTTAGGGCAACCAGTTTGCTCCAATTTTTTAAGTAGATTCAACTTGTCCGGGCTCACAGTGTAGATTAATTACTCTGTATGTCATTAGCAATAACCAATGTTATGTAAAAAAAAAAAATACAGGACAGCAGTTCATGTCTTCAACCTTTAGAGATTCAAGATTCAAGATTCAAGATTCAAGAGTTTTATTTGTCACATACACAGTTATATACACAATATACAACTGGCAGTGAAATGTAAACAGGTCCGCTCCATGGACAGTGCAAATAACAGTTACAAGAAATTAAATAGAAATAGAATAAAATTAGAATAAAAAGTATTAACATAAGTAGAATTATAAATAAATCAAGTTAAGATAAAAATAGGAAATAAGATAAAAAATAAAAATATAAAAAATATGTGGATATGATAAGTGAGATAAACTGTAGACTTAAAAATAAGTGGTTAACATAAAATATATAATATGTATATATAAAGAAGTATAATGTGCAAGGTTTATTACAGGTTGTTACGCAGTAACAATAGGGACGTAAAGTGCAGTGCAATTGCAGTATGTGGATGTTAATGTTAAAAGACTGGATGTTTATGTGTGTGCGGGGGTGAAGTGAGTCACGTGACTGAGTTCAGGAGTCTGATGGCCTGGGGGAAGAAACTCCTCCTGAGTCTTTCAGTCTTTGCCATCAGGCTACGGAAGCGCTTACCAGATGGCAGCAGGGTGAAGTGAGAGTTTGCAGGGTGATTAATGTCTCTGATGATTTTAGTAGCTCTACCTCTGCAGCGTTTGGTGAAGATGTCCTGCAGAGACGGGAGAGCTGAGCCTGAGATGCGCTCGGATAAGCGCACCACTCTTTGCAGGGCTTTGCAGTCGTGACTGGTGCTGTTCCCGTACCACGCTGTGATGCACTGAGTCAGGACACTTTCTATCGCCCCTCGATAGAAAGTTTTCAGGATGGCTGGTGAAACCCTGAATTTCCTCAGCAGGCGCAGGTGGTACAGTCTTTGCCTGGCTTTTTTCACCTGTGTCTGGATGTGTGTAGTCCAGGTCAGATCCTCGGAGATGTTCACACCCAGGTATTTGAAGCTGCTCACTCTCTCTACCGGTGTCCCGCTGATCATGAGAGGGGAGTATGACCGATGCTGTCTCTTCCTGAAGTCCACAATCAGTTCTTTGGTCTTGTTAACATTCAGAGAGAGACAGTTGTCCTGGCACCATGATGTCAGTTGCTCCACTTCGTCCAAGTATGCCGTCTCATTGTTGTTGGAGATGAGACCCAGGACAACAGTATCATCAGCAAACTTGATGATAGAGGTGGAGCTGTGTGTGGACAAACAGTCATGGGTGTAGAGAGAGTAGAGCAGGGGACTCAGCACACAGCCCTGTGGAGCTCCAACACTCAGGGTGATGGAGGTGGAGGTGAACTGGCCTACTCTCACCGCCTGGGGTCTGCCAGTGAGGAAATCTTCAATCCAGAGGCAGAGAGAAGAATTCAGGCCTAGATCCAGGAGTTTGTGTGTTAGCTTAATGGGAACTATGGTGTTAAAGGCTGAGCTATAGTCAATAAATAGCAGCCTGACATAGTTCCCACTTTTGCTGTCGATGTGAGTGAGGCAGGAGTGAAGGACGTGAGAAATGGCATCTTCAGTCGATCTATTGGGACGATAGGCAAACTGAAGAGGGTCCAAAGTGTCAGGAATGGAGGAGCAAATGTTGTTTTTAATGAGTCTCTCAAAGACCTTCATGACTAAAGATGTGAGAGCCACTGGACGATAGTCATTTAGGCAAGAGGGTTTACTGATCTTAGGTACAGGGATGATGGAGGATCGTTTGAAGGAGGTGGGGACAACAGATGTAGCAAGGGACTCGTTGAATATGGATGTAAAGAGCCCTGCGAGCTGATCAGCACAGGACCGCAGAACACGACCTGAAATACCATCCGGCCCAGCAGCTTTCCTGACATCCACACGTTTGAGTGCCCTCCGAACCTCGTCCTCCGAGACAGAGATCACGTGACCGTTGCTGCTCTGAGGGACTCTCTCTGACGCGTCACTCGCCGGAGTCGCGCTGCCGCGATTACCATCAAAGCGAGCGTAGAAAGAGTTTAGCTCGTTCACCAGTAACGGATCAGCTCTCACCTCTGCAGAGGATTTAGTTCCAAAAGCACAGATGGTTCTCAGTCCCTGCCACATCCGCCGGGAGTCGTTGAGTTGGAAATGAGATTCCACTCGGTCTTTATAGCGGAGTTTTGCGGCTTTAACGGCGCGCCGGAGGGCGTAACATGAAGCTTTGTACTCCCTCTTATCCCCCGTTAGGAGACCGGCATTGTAAGCGGTGGTGCGCGAGTTTACTGCAGTGCGAATTGAACTGTCCACCCACGGTTTCTGATTAGGGAAGGACGTTATAGTTATTGTTTGTGTGGCTTGCTCTGTCAGTGTGTTAATAAAGCAGAGCGCCACTTCTGTGAACTCGCTGACGTCTTCAGAACTCGCGCGGAACATGTCCCAGTCGACGTCATCAAGAGCTGCCTGTAGCGTGATCTCTGAATGGGATGACCAGCGTTTGACTTCCCTCCTCACCGGGGGCTCTTGAACGAGCCTTTGTTTATATTCCGGTGTGAGGAAAATGGCGGCATGGTCCGATTTGCCAAAAGCTGGCTGTGAACGAGCTTTGTAGGCGTTCTTAAACGGAGAGTAGCAATGATCCAGTGTGTTTGCTCCTCGTGTGGGACAGGAGACATGCTGGTGAAAGTTTGGCAATACTTTCTTTAGGTTTGCTTTGTTAAAATCACCCGCGACGATGAAAGCAGCGTCGGGGTGTTTGTTTATGAAGCCGCTGGTCACATCATGGAGGGCAGATAAAGCCAGCCCCGTGTCTAGAGAGGTTAGTTGATGCAACAAGACAATGAACCAAAGCACACAAATAAATCAAATAAAGCATACAGTTTACATACCAAAATTAATTTTTCCACCCTGCACTGTGAATGATTTTTTAAATGGCTATTAATCATAAATGTGAAAAGTACAAGTTTGTGTGTTTATAGTTAAGTCAGATTGTGTTTTTCTGTAATTGTCATTTAAATTGAGCTCACACCACATTTTATGAATTATCAATGCAGATTTTCAAGAGGTGGTTTCCTGGACAGGGTTTAAATTATGCCAAGAGTAGGCCTTAATCTAGTTAATCGTGAGTTAAAAAATTGTTGCCTGGAACAAAGATTAAGCACAGATTACTAACACCTGGACTATGAGTCCTGAACTAAAATAAACTGGATTCATTTACAGTTTTATCTAATTGCTTACACACAATTTCTGAAAATATGGCTCCATTTCTTGTAACTCTACACACAAAACACACAACATGCAAAACATCAGACATCGCTTGCAAAAGCAACACTTTGTGCAAAAATATTTTAACTCTTCCAAAAATGTTGTTTTTGCATATATCTAACTACACACAAATATGCACAACTGAGGAATTTACAGTTGAACTGAAATCAACTGAACTGAATCAACACTGAAGTCACTTGAGCTGAATATTGACACTATATTGGCTTGTTAGAGCCGGTTTACAGCAGAATTTGTTTTGAACTTGTTACTGAAGCTGCTATGAAACAATATATTTTGTTGTATGCATATTCTTTCTTTCTCAAACCTTAGTTTTGATTTCTAAGTGATCAATTTATGTATGTGTTTTCACACATGATCATTGGCTGTATGGGTCCTCAGTAAATTAATGTGGCATTTAAATGGAAAAAGTTATTCTTGTCTCTATAACTTATGGCTTCCTAAAGACACGTTTATGGGTAAATAAAATATTAATAATATAAATAAAATGTATATCAAAACATATTTTAAATATAATGAAGTCATTTTATTATAGCACTCATCAGATGTTCCTGGAAACAAAACAGAGACAGAACAGTATAAACAAACTATACAACAAACTAAACACCAAATTACAAAAACATTATTATGTGAAAGTGAATAAAGTTGTGTGTGTGTGTGTGTGTGTGTTTTCAGTTATAAATATGTGCTGTGTAAATTACCCTATATATACTTTTAGAAATTATATATAGCCTAACTTTAAAAAACAAACAATAACCCATATAGATAAATTATAATAATTGTATAATATTAAGCATTTACTTAATATACACTGTAACATTAGGCTACTTTACTCTAGCACAGTAGTCAGTTAAGCAATTAATTAATATCTTATATTAATATGTATGTAGCCTAGGCTACATCTAAAGGTAAGTCTGCTTTAAAAAAAATATATATTACACTTCGACATGTACAGAATGTGCGCGTTAAGAAACACGTTCAAATGTGTCTTCTTAACATGTTAAAACTGTGCGTCGACTGTGCGTGTATGCCTGTTACACGACCAGAATGTGCGTGTCTACACATACAAAAGAAACACGTAAAAAATTGCTGCATTGACGCGGAAAACAGTGCGTGTTGAAACCATAGACCGTAAAAAACAGTCATAAGTCACGCGTTTCGTAGAAAGAGATTTGGCCCCGGGCGCGTTCCATAGTAGAGCCCTAGTCCAATGAGGTGCGAGGTCGAGGTCATGGCCATGACGCGTAGAAGACGAGCTTTAAACTTTTTTTTTTTTTTACATTTCCTATGTTTTTTTGCTGCTTTCCTTTTTCGTGATCAACAATGACAGGACGCCGTCTTCAACTCAATCTCTGCATGGATGCGACAAACTTTTTGGACTCATTTTCAGGAGGCTGTCTTCGTCTTCACAACTCTGAGGCAAACTGCAGGCGCTATGAACCAGAGCATGGGTAATGTAACGTTACGATATAAAGAATATGCTTTTATTCAGCTGTATAAGGAAATGGATGCGTTAATAGATCCAAGCTTAAAACTGCACATTTTGTTTACACAGACTATCCTCGCCTCATAACGAAGCCGTGAGCTCTTATCTGCTTGGAGCGATTTCCGCGAGTCCAGATTTAACCGCTGATCACGACGAAACTGTGTGTAAGTAACTTCTTATGTTTTTCTCATTCCTTGTTTAATTTTACCGTGACTGTTTTGATTAATACCAGTCTCATGTAATTGTTTTCCAGCTGCCTGTAAGACGTATTATGAATCGACACGCCGGAGCTTCAGATACAAACAACCTGAACTTACATCGCAGGCGGAAACTGCGAAGTTTAGCTTGGAGTCGATCAAGAAGAAAAAGGGTAAGATTTATTATATTAGATCCGTTTTTTGTCAATGTGAGTATTTTTCAGGTTGCTTATTGTCTTTATGGATTGTATTACAGTTGCTGGAAGCGAGAGTGTGCTGGATGAGGTGGACATGTGGAAGTCCGCGACCATTGAACTCATGTTTGACGAGGAAGACGGCATTGTTGACGGGGTGTCTGGATGGATTGTGCGGCCACCGCCCTCTCGCAGCCTGGAGCTCGACGAACTTTACATTACATTACGAGACGTTACTGCTGCACTGTACATAGTTGTGTGTTTAACAATAAAGCTCTTTCTTTGAGTAAACCGCTGTGTTTTATAAATGAAGCCCTTTCTTTGAATGAACAGCTGTATGCTTATAAATGAAGCTCTTTCTTTGAATAAACGGCACGGTCCGTATAATTTTCCCATATATTCCTTGATAGTATGAATACTTCATAGCACAATAACATTAATATAAAACAAATTATTACAACATAAATTATATATTTATTATTATTATTGGGGTTTACATTTATAATGAGCCAGGGGGACCAATAATGATTGGTTTGCAGTGATCTGCCAACCAATCACGAGGGATTTTTCTTTTTTAAATGTAGTGGCTTCAGCCAATAGTGAGTGAGTAAATTCAAGTCTGGCCGTTGACTCTCTGGTTTCGCTGCTATTCATATGCAAATTAGAGGCGTCGCACCTCCGCGGGCTCTCTCAGTGGGGGGCTCTCCACCTACGTCATGGTTCGTTTACGACAATTTGTGGCTCAGACAAACGCGACGTTCGCTGCCTCTAAATTGTCGAAACTGCAGAAAATTAGGGAGATTTCCGGGAGTATACAGGCGTTTACGGGTCGAAAATCCCACTTTTCATGCAGTGGCAGATACTGCGGCTCTGCGTCAGGAGACCGTCTGTACCAGTACAGGTACACATGAGTTCTGCTTATATATGTGCAGCTCAGGGTCACACACTCTCCTTCTCTCCTGCTTTTACTGGTTCCTTCTTCTTTTGGCACAATGCTGTCAGCAAACACACCTACAAGAACATGTGTGCTTTAGAACGAGCATACAAATAACTAATGAATATACAGTATAAATGAGCAATGTTCCATTTTAGGGATGAAATCGCTTATTTCAACTGAACACCTATCAATGAATCTAAACTGAATTGAACACATGTAGACCATGCCTGTTCCAAAAACACTGTTAGCTCAATGTGCTGCTGCCAACTTAAAGGAACACACCAACTTTTTGGGACTTTAGCTTATTCACCGTACCCCCCCAGACTTAGATAAGTTACATATCCTTTTCATCTCCATGCAGTAAATCCGTCTTTTAGCCATAGTGTTTTGACTAATATGCCATTTAGTTTTAATCATCTGAATTGTTTTTAGTTTTAGTTGGCTAAATATCATAAGATTTTAGTAGACTAAATCTACAGTAGAGCATTTCAGCATTACATAACCGACTGTTACTTGAACTGACATTTTGACATTGTGTTGTTGACATAAAAAAATGAAAGAGAGCTCAATTCACTTTTGTTTGTTTTTTTAAAACATTTATGTAGTTTTTATAACCTTGTATTTTATTTTAGTTAACATTTATTTAATTTCAAGTAATGAAGTTCTTTTTAATGGTTTTAGTTAACTATTATAACCCTGATACGTTATTGATTATGTGTCAAATACTTGTCTTTCTATTAATTAAATGGGAATGAATACAGTGCATTGTGTAAACAAAAGCGAATATATATTGCATGACTTCTAATTATGAACAAGCTGGAAATGCACCGGGACTCTTATTTTGAAATGCCTGCACCTTATTGCAGCTGCTCATTCAAGTTCAGATGAGGGAGATAAAATATGCATTGTTACAACCTCTGAATCACATTACTATATAAAAATTATGAAGTAAACATTTTCATTATTCCTCAGCATTAGTTCAAAACAATTGCCTAGCATAAATGTATGTTATTTACTGATTGAGCCGCTCTGAAGCGCTACAGTGCCTCTCTGCTCCTCGACACGGGGCTTATCATGGGCTGCGAGCAAATCACTCCACAGAAGTAGCAGTGCTTTGCATTCTGAGAAAATAGTTCCCAGGTTGTATTTTGTTTGAAGATGGCTGCATCTCATGTGACCTCGTTATTTGTACACGCTGTGACCATACACATCACTACATGTAAATAGGAAAATGTTGGCGTTATTTTGTCACTTATTGGGAGCAGTATGCTAGCTGTAGTAATTTACTTTCAGTCTTTGTGCTAAGCTAGGCTAGCGGTGGGTGCGTCAGATTTACAGCACGCACAGAGATAAAAAGGATATGTATGGACTTATCTAACTCTGGGGGATACAGTAAAAGCTGAAGTCCCAAAAAAATCGGCGTGTTCCTTTAAATATGTGGTTAGTTTAGGCCACTTAACTGAGAAACTTACCTCCTCAGATACATCATGACAAGCACGCCAGACCGCCTTTCTCCGTATAAAGTTCTCTGGGCCTGGGAAAAGATCCCGCAAATCTTCACAAGACAGGGTGCTCATCATTGTCTCTGTGATGTTTGCAGCTATGAAAACAAAGGAAAACAACATAGATGAGTGCCCTAGAAATGAAACTGCATGAGACTATCCATAGTTTTCAGTACTCCATAGAACTGCAGCACAAGCCTGTCCAATTTCCATCTTAAAACAAAAATATGTGAACAAGATGCACGTTTTGGGCACTTATGATCCATATACAGCACCTGCTGCAGTATTTTTAAGTCACTGAAAACAGCGGGACGTTTTTAAAACGCTTAACGTGAAAAACACTATAGGGTGAGCTGCACCAATAAGGATTAAATTAAGCAAAATTTAACGTTAATCTAGGATTTGTTGATATGGGTTTTATTTTAAATCGAGTTGTTGCACCACTTAATTTTAAACAGATTAATTACGCAGTAAAAAACGTAATAGAGCTGATCAAGCAGCAGATGAAGGGTGAACTGACCACAGGTGAATAGTGCAACCAACCCTTAAAGTGCAGTAATGTACAAAAACAGTGATATTAAAAGATCAAATTCAGTTTACACCTTTTTGATGATGCATACTATATACAGGCGAGTAGATGAGGCAAGAATATGAACGCAACGTGTTTTCTTTATAATGGGTTTCGATGGGGAAAACGCCTAACGAGAAACCTCGCTTTGCATTAATATTCTGCGTTCATCTGCTTTCCTGTACAAAGTATGAAACATCAATAAGTTGTATATTGAATTTTGGTATTTTTTATATATCACTGTTTTACTGCATTAATGCTGACTACACACCTGGTAAAAATGACTGGCGGGCAATGAGGAAAGCATTTTTTTTTTGCCCTACAGGTAGGCCTTCCTATAAGCACGTGAAAACTATGGATTAGAAGTTGAAACTTAATTCAAATTAGGTAAGAATTTTTCTAGTGACCAACCATTGTTACTTGTCGCCATTAGTTGACTAAGTTAGTCTTCACAGTTTATGAATTTAGCGGGAACAAAATGGCGCGAGTAACGTAAGGCGAAGATTCTGCTTTTGAACACAACATAATATAACTTACAACATTATTTCCAAAGCGCAATTCAGCTCCTTTAGTTCACCGACCACACTTAACACTTCACACAACAGGTGAAAGAAGGAGCGTGGTGTGACAAATGGGAGAAAGTTCGAGGCCCACAGTGCTGCTGTAGCGTTAGCTGTGGAGCAGCGCCATGAAGCAATTAGCTTCTTTTTTTAAGCTTCGATTAGGCCTCTGCAATCGTAGGTTTATATATGATAAAGATTAATATTTTCATACATACCCTTTAAAATCGACACTGCGACATCATCCAATTCTTCCATGATGATAGCTTCGTCTTGCTTTCTCTGTTCTGTCTCGTAGTTCAAATCCAAGTGGCTCTGGACCGTTAGGATGCGCCCACATTCTCATTTGCAGCAGCTAGCTGGCGGGTGTAACCATAGTAACGAGTTTTTACGGCAGTCTTGCTCTCTACCGACCTGTGACCAGTTGACCGTCTTCTTGCCTGTGACATCTTTGCTTCCAACATGATTTGGTGTTGCTTCATATGCTACATATTTGTGGCATTGACTCTGAAACGACTTTTAAGTCACATTAACATCATGCACAGTCGCAGCCCTGACTTTCGCGTCGTGTGCGGGATTGATGGCTGTCCAAATGAGTACAGGGTGTATAACTCCTTCTACTATCACGTGAAGCAGACACACGCGCATCATCTTCTCCACGTTGAAGCGGCGGAGGATGAAGGACCGACTGGCCACGGTTTACCTGGAGCACAAAGGGCAGCCGCGAACGACCAAACTAATGCAAGCCATGTGGATGAAGCGGAGGGCTCAAGCATCGTGATTCCAGCGGTAAGTCACACAAGCTAAATGTTTCATTTATTTAGGTCAACTGTCCACTAAACATGTTTGTGAATCTTTTTTTTTTAATTAAACATGGATCGTTATTTAAAAGGGCTTATTTCTGCTTTCGTAGACTCATTTTGTAAATATAAGCACCTCATTTGTATGTGCTAACTGGGGGCAGGTGTGCTGAGACGTCATGCTTGGCTAGATTCGCCTACAACTCGGACATCTTCAAAAAATGCGCTGCACACCGCCAGGCGAATGGAGTCTTGCGCACGACTATGGCAAGCCAAAGTGTTCATATACGCTTGGACGGGCATCTGATTGCACACTGACACGTCAAAAGCGTGCGATTTGACAGCAAAACGCGCGTCCTCGACGCGTGATTTACCATTAAAACGCGCGTTTTTAACATACGCTTTGGGGTCACAGAAAACGCGCGTTTCCGACGCGTGTTTTTATATCAAAGCGCGCGTCCTTGGCGCGTTTTCCGTGACCCAAAGGCGCGCGTTAAAAACGCGTGTTTTTATGGTAAATCACGCGTCGAGGGTTTTGCTGTCAAATCGCACGCTTTTGACGTGTAAACAGGTAAACCAAACAGGCAGTGCAAACTTGTGTTTGAAGTATCTAAACAGACTAAAGAACGCGCTCTTTCCTTGGTGTTCTCAAAATTGCATACTCACTTTTTAGGGCACACCTCTTATAAAGTAAAGTTACATATATTGTTGACCATCTTTTTAAGTAATTATACACTATTTACCACGATATGGCCATTAAAAGAATTAAATCAGTATCAACAAAATCCACTTACACTAATTACAATTGCCTAATGTAATGAGATTTTTAGATTTATGTTCTAAATATAATATTTTAAATATAGAAATACGAAATGTTGGGGGAAATGTAATTATTACAGGCCTATGAATCTATAAACTGCCAGTATAGTTGGCGGCGTAATGGATTCTAGAATCATTCAACTAATTCGTTGTAACCGACTGTTCAAAAACGGTGAATTATTCGAGAACGAAACATTGCTGAGAGATGCAACTCTTCTGCTTTGTTTGAATCTATTTTTGTTGGAAAAATAGGGCAAAAACTGTTAGGGCAAAAACGTTGACTATAAAAATGGTAAAGACTTATTGTTTATTGAACTGTTGTATAAAATGAATATCGCATTTTGCAATCATGCTTATAGCCTACTCTGGAAAACAGCACTCTTGCTCGTATGATATTGCTTAACTCATATAACGGTCAAGTAAATCTGAGCATGTTCAACAAAATAATATTCCTCCATAGCACCGCTTCTTAAACTGTACAGGGCAGGTCCTAGATTGGGCTTTCTTCTGTGCAACTTAACGCTTCACAGAAAAACGTATATCATGAATATGAAATATTAATCAGCACCCAGCCTGTTTTATTTAGATGGGTGGAGTTAAATCTGTGTGGTGAAGCTGCACTAAACAGCGCAGAGCAGGTGTAACAGACCAATGTTCAGTCAAGTGTATATGGGTGATTCTTCAATTGGGGGCTATTTTGCCATCTTACATTTTGATGAATGAAATTTGGTTGAATTTTGTTAGAATTATGTCAAGACAATGTTTACATGCTTTGATGTAAAGATAATGGCCACGACTGAGCTTAAATATAATTTGAGTATTTTATATCTATTTGCCAACTGGCACTGCAAAACGTCATTACCATCACAACATCAAAAAGTATCATAATGCAAAGAATGTATCAAGGAGATAATTTAAACTAATTTATCTTGCAAACATTGTTTAACCTTCAACAATACGTATAAAAAACTAAATGTTTCCATTCAGCGAATTACATATATTTTCTTGTTCTTACCATCAAAATGTGTTTTTCTGTGTTCATCAAAGCACACATTTGTTTAATTTCTGGAAAATGTATTTTAGATGTTTTTTCTTTGAATAGGTGGATGAGTATTTCATTAGGCTTTTCATGTAGCACCTGAAGATTGAACATAAAACAGTTTTAAATATATGTTTGCTGTAAATTAAGCAACGTGGCGGTAATGACATACTGTTCTGGTAATGACATAGTGTTTTGGTAATGACATAAATGAAAAGTGCACTGATACATAAAGCAAATTTAAAGGCTTAAATAATGACTTCTGGTGAGTGTTGTTGAAAGAAATGGACAGATGTGAGGAGATATGTTCAAGTTGATGGTTGTGTCATATTTATATATGTTTATTTCAATCATGAAGAAACCATACAATATTTTCTGAGAATCAATTGTTACAATGGGATAAAACAGCATAAACATATCCTTCATAAACATTTCATAACTATGACTAATACCATTAGGTGAAATATTATATGTTGCATTGGGTTAAAACTAACAATGCATAATGAAACGTGTTTGCTTTCAAACACATAATTTAAAAAATTATTTTATGATGCTGTTCACTTTATTTAAGCAATTCATCTTGATTTAACACAATAATATCAGATTTCTGGTTCAAATGTAATTGATTCATGTTAAACTGACTTAAAAACGTTACTCATGACGTTACGTTGACATAACTTGATGTTTTCATTTTGAAATAACACATTTCAATCAAGTAACCCAATCAAACAAGACTTTCACTTCCCATCATGCTTTGCAAAGGGGCTGAATTCGGAGAGTAAATGTTTAAATAAAGTGCTATTTGATGCCTTTTTAACAAGATGAGAAAATGGAGAGACTTTTTAATGCTTAATGTTTTGTTATGTTGGTATTTAAAATGTTTTGTAATGTTAGTGTTTTTGGAGGTTACCATTGTGGTGAAGTAGAGCATGTGCTTGGGATGAGGACCTGCTAGTAACAATTACAGCTATTTTAATAATAAATAAAAAAAACTACTTTGGGCATGCCATGGATGTAACAAAACCATTTTCTGGCTAGCCAATAAGACCTTGCAAAAGGTTTTGTAAATGTTGTAAAAAAAATAGTATTTGACTAAATAAAAATAATCAATTAAACTGTATTACTTGATTTGGTTTGTTTTTAATATTCCTTTTAGAATAATTAAATTGAATAGTTTTGGACAAAATTAATAATGTTAAACTGATTTAACTAAATGGCATTGAATTAACCTTATGTAAAAAACTTAAGTTTACTGAAATATACAATTTTAATTAAATTCAACATAACCCAATTACGTGGAACCTGTTGACATCAAAAAATTAAGTAAAACCCACGTATCATTTTTTTGAGTGCATGTATTTGAACATTCAAAATGTGAATTAGAGATGATAAAGGGAGATGGATGGGATGTGGAGAGAAAGAGATACTGGGCCCTAGTTTAAATGACAGGCATAGTGTAGTCACTCAATGAGCAAAGTGTCCTGAAGATCAACTCCAGCCTTTTTTCTATAATCTCTAGACCTTTCAGTTGATTTCTTGGGAGACATTCTGATTAAAAAATAAGAAAAATTGTTTTAGGAAGTAAGGCATCTCACATAAGTTTCATTGTAAAATCACACTATTATGCTTCTTTAACTTAATTTATAAACACATAATATGATATAGATAGTGACACAGAACATGTCATTACCACCATCACTTGTCATTACCATCACAACAAGTTGTGTGTTGGTAATGACGTGTTGCGGTAATGACATTTTTTATTATTTTCAGGAAAAAAGATGCTAGGTCATGGATTTGCTAACATCATTCAACAGCTAGTACAAAAAGAACTTGAAATACACATAAATCATGTGAATATAAATATATATTTATCAAAATATTGCTGCTACAGCATTTATGGTAATGACGCTGAATAAGTTTACTCCATGATCAGAAGGAATTCATGATTAAATTACTTACTTTTTCAGACCTCAAATATCACTGTTCTTCCATGGCTGACATGTGCTCCCCTGCTAGTCTTCATTTCCATAGTTACGGCATAAACAAGTCTTACCCTCAAAAAAATCCTTGTTGTAATCATAGACTGTCGCGGTAATGACAGTATTGTTGTGGACAATACTAAATTGTTAAAAATATTCACAAATTGCACAGATATGAACCAGAATTATGCATCAAGTGCCTTTTAAAGTTACTGTTTAAACATATATTGTGATTTTTTAATGAACTGATAACATTTGATCACATTTTCAGAGCAGATAAGTTTTAAAGTCTGGGTTGGGGACAAGGCCTGAGTAGACAAATATTAGTGATGAAAACATTTTTAAAAATGGAAATCAAACTGATTTTAGTGTATAACATTTTTTGGTGGTGCAATAAATATTATTTGAAATAACTAAACTATTTATTTTAAAATATAGTATTTTTAACATGAATGTATAACCTGGGGACATAAAAGTTCCCCTAATTGAAGAATCACCCAAATACGCAGCAGTCATAACTTTTGTTTACAATAAGCTCATATTTGGACAAGGATTGGTCATTGCAAATACTGTCATGCAGATCGACTGAGGCTGGGAAACGATGGTGAATTAAAATTTTACTGTAACTGTAATCATAGCTGCGAGCGAGATGATTGACAGGACAATAGCAGAGGCACAAGCGCAAAACCACTTTTATTAATGAAAAAAAATTACAAATTACAAACGGAGGGTTCCCCGTTTTAAAGGGGAATTTCCAAATACATGTTATTTATTTGTAATAATTCGGGTAGCCATAGTTATTTTATGTCATCCGTGTTATTCGTTTTTTTTTTTTATTTAATTTTTTTTTTTTACAAAAGTTTAATATAGCCTACGCAAGTTTTTTTTTTTTGTACTATTTTATTGTTATTGTATTTTCATTAAAAATAGGCTAATAACGAACAAAAAAATAAACATTTGTTTGAAAGTAATTAAACAGGAAATACTCGCAAGACTGAGTGCTGTTTTCCAGAGTAGGCTATCAGCACGATTGCAAAATGCGATATTCATTTTATACAACAGTTTAATAAACAATAAGTTGTCTTTTGTTTTTTTGTTTTTTTACAGTTTTGCTCTATTTTTCCAACAAAAATAGATTCAAACAAAGCAGAAGAGTTGCATCTCTCAGCAATGTTCTCGAGTAATTCACCATTTTTGAACAGTCGGTTACAACGAATTAGTTGAATGATTCTAGAATCCATTACGCCCCCAACTATACTGGCAGTTTTACAGTTTCATAGGCCTGTGATAATTACATTTCCCCCAACATTTCATATTTCTATATTTAAAATATTTAGAACATAAATCTAAAAATGTCATTACATTATTTAGGCAATTGTAATTAGTGTAAGTGGATTTTGTTGATACTGATTTAATTCTTATAAAGGCCATATCGTGGGAAATAGTGTATAATTACTTAAAAAGATGGTCAACAATATATGTAACTTTACTTTATAAGTAAATCACGGAAAACGCGCGTCGGAAACGCGTGTTTTTTAAAATAGCAAATCACGCATCAAGGATGCGCGCTTTGATATAAAAACGCACTTCGGAAACGCGCGTTTTCTGTGACCCCAAAGCGCACGTTAAAAACGCGCGTTTTTATGGTAAATCACGCATCGAGGACGCGCGTTTTGCTGTCAAATCGGAGTGAAAACTTGTGTTTGAAGTATCCAAACAGACTAAAGAACATGCTCTTTCCTTGGTGTTCTCAAATTGCATGCTCACTTTTTAGGGCACACCTCTTATAAAGTAAAGTTGCATATTGTTGACCATCTTTTTAAGTAATTATACACTATTTACATTTATTTAAATATTTTAAATATAGAAATATGAAATGTTGGAGGAAATGTAATTATCACAGGCCTATGAATCTATAAACTGCCAGGGCCGGGTTTCCCAATAACGATGTATCTTAGCTCTAAAGAGCGTGTTCTACGAGCGAAGTTACGATCACTCGCAGCAATTCCACGTGTTTCCCAAAAATGTACTTAACATGAACGCGCAAGAACGCGCTCTAAGTGCTTTTAAGAGTCGCTGTCCATTTGCGAAGTGCTGAAATATAACATTATATGGAATCGTTTCCTCGGAACGTTTCACCTAATAATTGTCATCTGATGTGGATTAGCAATCAAAACACGTCTAGGCTATATAAAGCAACTACCTACAGGCTGAGGCACTGACAAAAGGCTGAACAAAAAAAAAACAAGAAAAGATACATTTCAAAAAGACGAAATAAATATCCTCATTTAATTCAGATGTGTATTTATAATTTTTTAGTTTTTTACCTGCCCTCATAATTTTTTTTTTTTTATAAAATCCAGTGATCATAAAGTCAGTTTCCACAAAAATATTAAGCAGCAGAACAGTTTTTTTATTTTTTTTATCAACATTGATAATAATGAGAATATTAAAATAAAAAAATAAATAAAAAAAGTGTACAATAAAGTACAATCAAAACCTTATAGTATTATCACAATGCACTTGAATAAAGTTAAAGGTGTAATCTGCCGGTTGTCCTGTAGGTGACCTCATAACTCTGTCCTCTTACGATACACTTAGAGCTTTACGATTACTCCAGAGCACTCGTAGATCTACGATCATTTTCAAGTGCTACTTAAGTTACGATGCTTTTGGGAAACAGACCTTAATATTAAGATCACTCGTACGATCATTTTTACGATCAACTTAGGCTTACGATGCTTTTGGGAAACGCAGCCCAGTATAGTTGGGGGCGTAATGGATTCTACACTCTAAAAAAAAAGGCTCGTAATCATAGGGGAACCTTTTTTAGTGCTATATAGCACCAATTTTGGTGCTTCAGTGGTTCTTCAGCGGTTCTTCAGAGGTGCTATATAGCACCTTAGTCAAAGAACCGGTGAAGAACCTCTGAAGAACCGCTGAAGAACCTCTGAAGAACCGCTGAAGAACCTCTGAAGAACCACTGAAGCACCAAAATTGGTGCTATATAGCACTAAAAAAGGTTCCCCTATGATTACGAGCCAAGAACCATTTTTGGTGCAATATAGAACCTTTTTTTTTTAGAGTGTAGAATCATTCAACTAATTCGTTGTAACCGACTGTTCAAAAACGGTGAATTATTCGAGAACGAAACATTGCTGAGAGATGCAACTCTTCTGCTTTGTTTGAATCTATTTTTGTTGGAAAAATAGAGCAAAACTGTAAAAAAACAAAAGACAACTTATTGTTTATTGAACTGTTGTATAACATTAATATCGCATTTTGCAATCGTGCTGATAGCCTACTCTGGAAAATAGCACTCAGTCTTGCGAGTATTTCCTGTTTAATTACTTTCAAACAAATGTTTATTTTTTTGTTCGTTATTAGCCTATTTTTAATGAAAATACAACAACAATAAAATAGTGCAATAAAAAAACTTGCGTAGGCTATATTAAACTTTTGTACAAAAAAAAAAAAAAAGAATAACACGGATGACATAAAATAACTATGGCTACCCGAATTATAACAAATAAATAACATGTATTTGGAAATTCCCCTTTAAAACGGGGAACCCTCCGTTTGTGATTTGTAATTTTTTTTTTATTAATAAAAGTGGTTTTGCGCTTGTGCCTCTGCTATCGTCCTGTCAATCATCTCGCTCGCGGCTATGATTACAGTTACAGTAAAATTTAAATTCACCATCGGTTCCCAGCCTCAGTCGATCTGCATGACAGTATTTGCAATGACCAATCCTTGTCCAAATATGAGCTTATTGTAAAGAAAAGTTATGACTGCTGCGTATTTACACTTGACTGAACATTGGTCTGTTACACCTGCTCTGCGCTGTTTAGTGCAGCTTCACCACACAGATTTAACTCCACCCATCTAAATAAAACAGGCTGGGTGCTGATTAATATTTCATATTCATGATATACGTTTTTCTGTGAAGCGTTAAGTTGCACAGAAGAAAGCCCAATCTAGGACCTGCCCTGTACAGTTTAAGAAGCGGTGCTATGGAGGAATATTATTTTGTTGAACATGCTCAGATTTACTTGACCATTATATGAGTTAAGCAATATCATACGAGCAAGAGTGCTGTTTTCCAGAGTAGGCTATAAGCATGATTGCAAAATGCGATATTCATTTTATACAACAGTTCAATAAACAATAAGTCTTTACCATTTTTATAGTCAACGTTTTTGCCCTAACAGTTTTTGCCCTATTTTTCCAACAAAAATAGATTCAAACAAAGCAGAAGAGTTGCATCTCTCAGCAATGTTTCGTTCTCGAATAATTCACCGTTTTTGAACAGTCGGTTACAACGAATTAGTTGAATGATTCTAGAATCCATTACGCCGCCAACTATACTGGCAGTTTATAGTTTCATAGGCCTGTAATAATTACATTTTCTGTGACCCCAAAGCGCGCGTTAAAAACGCGTGTTTTTATGGTAAATCACGCGTCGAGGACGCGCGTTTTGCTGTCAAATCGCGCGCTTTTGACGTATCAGTGTGCAATCAGACGCCCGTCCAAGCGTATATGAACACTTTGGCTTGCCATACACGACCGCCCACTCCGCGTTGACGTTATTTTTGCCGCGCGCAGCCTCACGCTCTTGCGGACGCGTCGAGTATAAATAATAAACCAACAAGGCTTCAGACTGAGCACGCGCTGTGAACGACTGACGTGCCCGCTGCGCTCTATTGTGATGAATGTAATCTGACTCCTGTTGTTATTGTGCTGTAACAATCTCTCAGTTTACTCGCATTATATTGAACAGACTCCTGGTTTTTAATTGTAGTGTCTGTTCTCTAACCGAACTGAATGGTTTTATTAGTATGAAAATGGCCTCGTAGGGCAGCGAAGCAAGTGCATTCTGGGAGTTGTTATCTTTCATCCCCTGAGACAAAAATACATTTTATGGCTTTTCTCAGTCTAGAAGGCACCAAATTCAAAAATAATTTCACATTTCTACTACATTAATGACCCAGTTTAAAAACACATTCAGCTTCCCAGCGTACCCCTTTCACTTAATGGTTACATTGTTGACAAACGCAGCCTACCGCCCCACAGATTCTCCACTTATGATCTAATGTCTAATGCTTAATTTTATATGCAGTAGCTGGTAAATTAATTAACTTATTTGATTTTTAGTTTAATATGTTTAGTTTAATTATTTATGTAATTCAGTTACCAGACTTCATTGAAAAAAAGTTGAAAATCAGTAATGTTAATGTTAGTCATGTAAACAACAAATAGAAAATTGCAGGTTATCCTTCAAAAGTTTGAATCAAGCATAGAGGATGTATTGTGTGTATTATTAGCTTATCATTCACAAAGTTGTAACTGGCAGGTGAGACATGTCTTCATGACAGTGTGTGACAGAAAGTTGTCTCCGTGTAGCTTATTGGAATACAAGTTCAGTTTCAAGGCCTTTAGTAATGTTAATTTATTGGCAAGACATCAAGTGAATGGATACAATTAATTTAGTATGTGTGTCAACCTTACACATGAAGTACAGATTTTTTTTTTTAGGCTGTTATAGTTATTGTATTTTCGTAGTGCTGTTTTGCTTTTATTAGTTGTTGTTTTTGTATTTATTTTACATACTAAACATAAAGGTGCCAATCAGTAAAAATACACCCATCTTGTACCTTTTTATTGGAAGAAAAAAAAATAGCTAGCTAGCTTACCCAGGTAGTTGTCAAATTGTATGGTGGTGATGCCTAAAAATGCCAATATTTTCCCTGTTTTAATAGATATGTTTGTTGTTAATCTCTTTCAGAGTGGATTTCAAGAAGATGGAGAGGGTCGCATGAATGTTGATCTTTCTAAACATGCAACGGCATTTCTTCTTCAAGCCAGAGAAACCCATCGACTGACACAGGTAATTTATGCCACTGATTTTCCAATTAATTATATTTAATTTTTATTAGCAAGTTTAAAAGCAATAAGCTTAAACTGTAGAATGATTTAGCCACTGTTCAGACCTGGCATCTTGGTTGATGCGATCACAGGTGGACAGCTAAAGGTATGTCAGAGAAACACCTGACATTAGAATGTGTCTCCACATGCTTCTTCAGTGACCACTTGTGATCAGACCTCACTTCCCTGCTATATGAAAATGGACACATACTTTGTTTAAAAAATCTACCCATCCACTATATTTGTTGAGCATGAGCTAAGAATAGAGACAACATGATACACCCAACACTTATGGTGCGTTCACACTGGACGCGATTGACGCAAATAATTTGCACTAATCGCGCGAAGGTGGACGCTTGAACATCTTGAGTTTACTCGCTTCATTCGCGCAAATCGCGTGTGACATTCACTGCACAACAGGCGTGATTCTCCTCATGGGCGGGGCTTCTGCCAGCGGCTCGTCTCGTTGAGAAATGACTGACATGGGCTGTGTTTACACATCTTTTTTTGTGAAAATCTACTGTTAATGTGTGACAAAACGTAGTTTTAAGACTTTTTCAGTCAATAATGTAGTTGTTTAAAGCTCAAATCTGTGGTTTATTTATATAAAGAGCGCCTATTTGAACATGTGATCTGGTGTTTTTGGAGTTGTGAGCTCCAGTGGATCAGCGGCGCTCATTAACCCGGTGAGAGCAGCCTTTCCTCAGCCAGTCCTTCTGCCGCTGGCTCTGATGTCTCTGTGGCGGCTCCAGCTATAATTCGTCTTGTAAAGGGTGATCATTTAGGCTGAGGGCAAAGTGAAGTTTCATTAGTTTTTTATTTTTAGGCTATAACTGTACGTTGCAGTTGTAACGTTAGCCTCCTAGCACTGACTGTGAATGTTTGACTGAATTGTTTGCTTTATTTCATGTGTAGCTTATTATACCTTTTACTTATACTTTTGTATTATTGATCATACATAACCTTGCATTTAACAAAAAGAGACTGGGTTGTGTTTCATGTAATTTAATGTTATCACAGTGATGATCATATTGTCTGAACCAGATATTAATATACATATTTTCTCCTCATTGTTGTCACTACTAGAGCAAGCTCCTGATTGGTTAACGCGGCGCGAATATCCGCCAAAGTTCAGATTTTCCAACTTGAGCAATTCGCGTGAATTGCACGATCAAAACGCTCAATTCGCGCGAATTGCGCTGCAAAATGCCATTTCGCGTCTCTGCATTGACTTAACATGTAAATCACTTGCACGAATCGCGTCCAGTGTGAATGCACCATTACACTTTTATTTAGCACTGTCTACTTGTGATCCTGTTGCTCAAAACGCATTTAAGGACCAAGTGTAAACAAGGTCTTAAAGCTTCAGGAAAGGCAATATTATTTCATGATAGTTTTGCTGGAAATAGCCTATTTTGATCATTGCATGTCAATTGCTAACAATATGTAATTAAAGGGCTACTTAAAAAAAAAAAGTGTCTGTGAGTTTGCATGTTGACTGCATTTTTATATGAATTTTATAATATATACATTTTGTTTGTTTTCTACTCCCCAGAGAGCTGTTAACCAAATGGTGAGTGGAGTCCAGCAATATCAGGCCGCATTATTGGAGCACCTAAAACAGCAAATGAGTGACATGATTGAGAGAAATTCTGGAGACCTGGATCTACTAAAGAGTGATGCAATGGGGATCTTTGACCAGTTTGTTGACCCTTTCTGCCAAATTACTTCCACCCATTTGCAGGATAAGACCATCAAAGAACTGTTAAAACCAGTTGAACCAGAGATTCTTGTCGCAAAACAAACAGTATGTTATGTGAAAAATGGAGACTCCAGAGTTCTTACCATCAAGGACCATTTTTTTCATTATATACCGTTGGTGAAAAGTTGGGAGCAGCTGTTATCACATCCGAGAATAATTGCAATGATTGATAAGAGGCCACAGGCATGCAAGGATGGATTTTTTCATGATTTCATTGATGGAGACATTTTTAAGTCGCACCCACTGTTTTTAAAAAAATCCAACAGCATTGCAGTTAATTGTATATACAGATGAAATTGAGCTATGCAATCCTCTAGGATCTCGGGCAAACAAGAACAAATTGTTATTGATTTATTACACCTTAGGTAACATCAACCCTAAATACAGATCAAGACTTGCTGCCATTCGTCTGCTTGCCATGGTAAAATCAAAAGATCTTTCCCATTGTGGTATTGATGAGATATTTGAGCGGATTAACCGTGACTTAACTGAGCTGTATGATGGTGTCCAGGTTGTCACTGCAAATGGTGAGAGGACAATTTATGGGGCACTTATGTCTGTGCGGTGTGCGGAGACACTCTTGCTCAGCATGAAGTGGCTGGATTTAAGATAGGAGTGGGATTTGCCTACAGTAAATGCAGGCACTGCGAATGCAACTTTGAAGACATGCAGGAGCAATTTAAGGAAGATTTGTTTGTTAAAAGGACAATGGCAAGTCATAACAGGCAATGTAATGACATTGAAAAGGCAAATACTGACTTTCTGAAAGACAATCTAAAAATGACATATGGCATAAACAGGAGAAGCAAATTAACAGAATTTCCTCACTTTGATATAATCAATCAAACCCCACAGGACATCATGCATGTCATTCTTGAAGGTGTTGCCCCGTATGAAATAAAATGTGTTTTAAAGCATCTTGTGCTCTCAGGGCATATGGACTTAGACGCATTCAACAGTGCAATTATTTCTTTCCCTTATTCTCCTGTGGATGCAAGGGATCAAATCAAAATCAAATCAAATCACTTTATTTGTCACTCTACATATGCACAAGTGCAACAGTAGGTGAAATTCTTAGGTGCAGTTCCGAGCAACATGGTAGTCATGACATGACATGTACAACATTTAAAGCAGCATCAGATTACACTGATGCGCCCACAATTACTCACAGCACAGTAAACTCTACAATAAACAATAAATAATTTACACAATGTGAGTGTAGTTCTCACAGCTTTAAACAATATACACATACTTACAATATACATATACTTTAAACAATATACACTAAACATACACTAAACAATATACATTACGCTATAATAGTAATAATAATATACAATGTACAGTATAAAATATTATTCACAGATTGAAAAATTGAAATCCAAAGTGCAATAGATGCTGTATGATAAATAAATGTGTATATAATGTGTGTTTATCTACAGTGGGTTGTGCTGAGTGATATTCTGTCCAGTGTGTGTTATGATCCTGATGGGTCAAGAGTTAAGGAGTCTGATTGTTTGTGGGAAGAAGCTGTTCTGGAGTCGGCTGGTGCGTGATCTGATGCTGCGGTACCGTCTGCCTGATGGCATCAGTGAGAGCAGCCCATGGTTCGGGTGGCTAGAGTCTCTGATGATCCTCTGAGCTCTCTTCACACACCGCCTGACATAAATGTCCTGGAGGGAGGGAAGCTCACCTCCGATGATGCAGCTGGCCGTGCGCACTACCCTTTGCAGGGCTTTGCGGCTGCGGGCGGTACTGTTGCCGTACCAGGTGGTGATGCAGCCAGTCAGCAGGCTCTCTATGGTGCAGGTGTAGAACCGTGTGAGGATGTGGCGGCTCATTCCAAACCTCCTCAGCCGTCGCAGGAAGAAAAGGCGCTGATGAGCCTTCTTCACAACGGCCTCGGTGTGGACGGACCATGAGAGTTCCTCTGTGATGTGGACACCGAGGAACTTGAAGCTGCTGACTCTCTCCACCGGTGCTCCATCGATGGTGATGGGGCGGTGTTCTCTCTCATTCCTCCTGAAGTCGACCACCAGCTCCTTGGTCTTGCTGACGTTGAGGGAGAGGTTGTGCTCCTGACACCACCGTGTCAGAGTGTGCACCTCCTCTCTGTAGGCCGTTTCATCATTGTCAGTGATGAGACCTACCACCGTCGTATCGTCAGCAAACTTGATGATGGTGTTGGAGCTGTGGGTTGCCACACAGTCATGTGTGTACAAAGAGTACAGGAGTGGGCTGAGAACACAGCCCTGAGGGGCTCCAGTGTTGAGAGTCAGTGGTGAGGAGATGTTACTGCCCATTCTGACCACCTGGCGTCTGTTTGACAGGAAGTCCAGGATCCAGCTGCATAACAAGCTGTTTAAGCCGAGAGCCCGGAGTTTAATGTCAAGTATGGAGGGCACAATGGTGTTGAATGCTGAGCTGTAGTCTACAAACAGCATTCTCACATATGTGTTCCTCTTTTCCAGGTGGGAGAGAGCAGTGTGAATTGTTGATGAAATGGCATCATCAGTGGAGCGGTTTTTGCGGTATGCAAACTGCAGTGGGTCCAGTGAGGGGGGGAGAACAGAGCAGATGTGGTTTCTGACTAGTCTCTCAAAGCATTTGCTGATGATGGGGGTCAGAGCAACAGGACGCCAGTCGTTTAAGCAGAGTGTTTTTGACTGCTTAGGTACAGGAACAATGGTGGACGTTTTGAAGCATGTGGGGACCACAGACAGGGAGAGGGACAGGTTAAAAATGTCCGTGAAAACTCCAGCCAGTTGGCGCGCGCACGCTCTGATGACGCGGCCGGGAATCCCGTCTGGACCCGCAGCTTTACGGACGTTCACCCGCCGGAAGGATCGGGTTACATCCGCTTCAGATACGGAGAGTGCACTAACCTCTGTATCTTCAGCCGCGAGCTCTCTCTCCGCGAGGGCGGTGTTATTTCCCTCAAAGCGAGCATAAAAGGTGTTGAGCTCGTCCGGGAGAGAGGCAGCGGTGTTCACGGTGGAGTTTGTGTTCCCTTTATAGTCTGTGATGATGTTAATTCCCCTCCACATGCTTCTGGAGTCGGTGGTGTTGAACTGTCCTTCAATCTTGTCCCTGTACTGGCGTTTTGCTGCTTTGATTGTTTTCCGGAGGGCATAACTTGCTTGTTTATGCTCCTCCGCATTACCAGAGTTAAAAGTGAAGGTCCGCGCATTGAGTGCCGCGCGAACATCCCCATTTATCCACGGCTTCTGGTTTGGGTACAGCCGAATTGTTTTGGTCGGAACAACGTCATCTACGCACTTCCTGATGAAACACGTTACACTATCAGCGTAGACCTCGATGTCGTCATCAGAGGCCGACCGGAACATCTCCCAGTCCGCGTGATCAAAACAGTCCTGTAGCATAGAGTCCGATTGGTCTGACCAGCACTGGATGGTTCTGAGGGCGGGTGCTTCCTGTTTCAGTCTCTGCCTGTAAGCGGGCAAAAGTAGAATGGACGCGTGATCTGATTTGCCGAATGGTGGGCGAGGGAGGGACTTGTAACCCTCCTTGAAGGGGGAGTAGCAGTGGTCTAAAACAGGGTTCCCTCGCGTGTTGATGCTAACATGTTGGTGGTATTTGGGTGCGATGCGCTTGAAGTTGGCTTTGTTAAAGTCCCCGGTCACAATAAACGCAGCCTCAGGATGCGCGGTTTCCTGCTCACTCACTGACCTATACAGTTCCTTTAGTGCCCGGTCTGTGTCGGCTTGTGGGGGAATATACACCGCTGTGATGATGACCGCGGTGAATTCCCTCGGTAGCCAGAATGGTCGGCACAGAACCATGAGAAATTCCAGATCAGGAGAGCAGAAAGACTTGATAGAGTGTACGTTCCTCTGATCACACCAGGATCGGTTGATCATAAAACACACACCCCCGCCTTTGCTTTTCCCGGAGAGATCTTTTTCTCTGTCCATCCGATGCACGGAGAACCCCGTGGTTTCGATGGCTGAGTCTGGAATCTCAGCGGACATCCAAGTTTCTGTAAGGCAGATAATGGGATAAGCCTTGCCCTATATCTGTCAATACACTGTCATCAAATGACAATAAATTGAAACAGTCAGCTGGGCAGATGCTGGTTTTGTTAAAGATTCTGCCATTTCTCATTGACAAAATTGGAGAAAACGATTACACACAAATGCTACTTAAGTTGTTAGAGATAGTCAAAATTCTGTTTTCACCTATTATTGCTCTCTCAACTCTATCAAGGCTGAAGCTTTTAATAGAGCAACATTTAAAACATTTCAAGCAACTTTTTCCAGATGCAAATATTATACCTAAACAGCATTACTTGCTGCATCTTCCTTCTCAGATTAAGGCACTTGGTCCTACAGTGAGGCATATGTGTATGCGCTTTGAGTCAAAGCATTGCTTTTTTAAGCAGTGGGCTTTGAAAAGTAGTTTTAAAAATATATGTAAGTCTCTTGTGAAACACAACCAACTTTATGAATGTAGTCAGAATGTGCATGAGAAACATCCAATTTGTTCAGGTGAAGTTGATTTGGGCCCAGCCTCTGAGGTGAAAAATGTTCACTATGTAGATTCAAGATTCAAGAGTTTTATTTGTCACATACACAGTTATATACACAATATACAACTGGCAGTGAAATGTAAACAGGTCCGCTCCATGGACAGTGCAAATAACAGTTACAAGAAATTAAATAGAAATAGAATAAAATTAGAATAAAAAGTATTAACATAAGTAGAATTATAAATAAATCAAGTTAAGATAAAAATAGGAAATAAGATAAAAATAAAAATATAAAAAATATGTGGATATGATAAGTGAGATAAACTGTAGACTTAAAAATAAGTGGTTAACATAAAATATATAATATGTATATATAAAGAAGTATAATGTGCAAGGTTTATTACAGGTTGTTACGCAGTAACAATAGGGACGTAAAGTGCAGTGCAATTGCAGTATGTGGATGTTAATGTTAAAAGACTGGATGTTTATGTGTGTGCGGGGGTGAAGTGAGTCACGTGACTGAGTTCAGGAGTCTGATGGCCTGGGGGAAGAAACTCCTCCTGAGTCTTTCAGTCTTTGCCATCAGGCTACGGAAGCGCTTACCAGATGGCAGCAGGGTGAAGTGAGAGTTTGCAGGGTGATTAATGTCTCTGATGATTTTAGTAGCTCTACCTCTGCAGCGTTTGGTGTAGATGTCCTGCAGAGACGGGAGAGCTGAGCCTGAGATGCGCTCGGATAAGCGCACCACTCTTTGCAGGGCTTTGCAGTCGTGACTGGTGCTGTTCCCGTACCACGCTGTGATGCACTGAGTCAGGACACTTTCTATCGCCCCTCGATAGAAAGTTTTCAGGATGGCTGGTGAAACCCTGAATTTCCTCAGCTGGCGCAGGTGGTACAGTCTTTGCCTGGCTTTTTTCACCTGTGTCTGGATGTGTGTAGTCCAGGTCAGATCCTCGGAGATGTTCACACCCAGGTATTTGAAGCTGCTCACTCTCTCTACCGGTGTCCCGCTGATCATGAGAGGGGAGTATGACCGATGCTGTCTCTTCCTGAAGTCCACAATCAGTTCTTTGGTCTTGTTAACATTCAGAGAGAGACAGTTGTCCTGGCACCATGATGTCAGTTGCTCCACTTCGTCCAAGTATGCCGTCTCATTGTTGTTGGAGATGAGACCCAGGACAACAGTATCATCAGCAAACTTGATGATAGAGGTGGAGCTGTGTGTGGACAAACAGTCATGGGTGTAGAGAGAGTAGAGCAGGGGACTCAGCACACAGCCCTGTGGAGCTCCAACACTCAGGGTGATGGAGGTGGAGGTGAACTGGCCTACTCTCACCGCCTGGGGTCTGCCAGTGAGGAAATCTTCAATCCAGAGGCAGAGAGAAGAATTCAGGCCTAGATCCAGGAGTTTGTGTGTTAGCTTAATGGGAACTATGGTGTTAAAGGCTGAGCTATAGTCAATAAATAGCAGCCTGACATAGGCTGCTATGTCAGCCTATGTCAGGAAAGATTAAAGACTTCTTAGGAATAGAGCACGTTGAACATATAGTTTCGGTACAGTGGATTACACAACATGGAAATAAGCATACATGCGGAAAATCTTTGGTTATTTCTAATGTCATCAGTGATACTCCAGAGTTTGCACTTGTGAAAAACATTTATATTTTAAATGCTTCAGTGTATTGTTTTGAATGCCAACCTCTCTCTACAGTTGGGTGGAATGATCATTATTTAGCTTATGAGGTAGAAGTTCCCGAACTAGCTCAAGCCAATATTTTCATGGATGCTGAAAAGCTTGTTGATTATACACCATACTTCTGTGTAAACTTCAATAATAGCAAGTACATTCCACTGAAGTATGATCTCACAGACATCATCAAACATCATTCTTGAGTCTGTATTGAGTGTGGGTGTTTGTGCTGAATTTATTTTTTTTAAGCACTGACAAACACTGTAATTGATGGCATTTATTTCTACTTATTACTTTTGGAATAATGTGGTCCAGAGTGCAACAGAACAGAGAAGGAAACATAATTCCAGCTTTTGCCTATGTCATTTTTACATTATTATATGTACATGGTTTGATGGAAATGTAAGACAAATAGCCAGACTGTACTGTGCATTGTGAGTTGGGCATGACAGTTTTCAATAAAGCAGATTTGTTGTCTCAATTCAAGTTAAGTCTATTTCTTGAAACAAGACGATGCATCTTTTACAAATAACACATTAGCTTAAAAACTTAATGACATGACAAAAAAGCTTATTTCATCTGAGATATGACACAAAACAAGATGTTTTCAAGACAGTTTCACTTAACAAGATATTCAAGATGCACTGTCTAAAAACAAGTTTTTTTTATCTAACTTAAATCTTGCTCTTTAGGTAATTTTGTCTTATATTAAGTGTGATGAGATATTTTGACTAGAAATTAGAAAAATATACTTGGCAAGATTTTGAGTTTTTGCAGTGCGGCTTTGCTCTTTTCTGTGACTGATGGATATTCCTGGAACGGGTGGATCAGCTGAAGTTGTTACCCCTGAATCTTCCAGTATGAGGAACTGTGTTGGTGAGTCTGCGTATCGCCGATACCAGTGAACACCACGAGCAGAACCGCTGTAGTTACAAGAGAGAGTCACATTGTCACCCTCTAGTGCAAATACTCTCTCACTTCTCGGGCTGATGACTTCTGTGGCTCTGGAAGCTGCAAATTAAAGCGGCATTAAATATAGTTTTCAAACTCTTCTGTTGTAATAAAATGCATTGAACAATCGTACACCTTCAGTTGATGACAGCAGTATCATGATGTAGATGAACATGTTCACAGCAGCGGCTCCAGTGTTGTGTAGCTCATCTTTACCAGCTGTGCTGTGTCTGTGCTGAACGGCTTGGGTTATGTATATAACCCTTGTTCCCTGAGAAAGGGAACGAGCACTGCATCGGTAACGACGAATTTGGGGACACTCCCTAAGCAACAGCGCGTCTGAAGTATGAATGAAATCAGGCCAATCCTGATTGGTGTTGCGTCATGACGTAACTATGACGGCATACCCGGAAGATACATAAGGGGAGCCCAGGCATAGTAATGGCAGTTATCGCGATGAAGCATGCGCTCCAGGCCTGCCGAGGTGTGGCGACGAGATGCAGTGCTCGTTCCCTTTCTCAGGGAACAAGGGTTATATACATAACCCGAGCCGTTCCCTTTCGAGGGAACTCCCACTGCATCGGTAACGACGAATTTGGGGAACGAGTACCCACTAGGCCACACTGACGGTAGCACCAGTCCTAGTGTGAAGCCGGAGACCGGGCACAGCTAGGACTGGAGTACCCTAGCACCGGGCGTCGCAGGGAGGCGCAGACTATAAAATCGAATAAAAGTGTGTGGAGTAGCCCATCCGGCCGCCTCGCAAATGTCCTGCAAAGGGACCCCAGAAAGGAGGGCCACCGAAGAGGCCATGCCCCTGGTGGAATGTGCCCTCACGGCCATAGGTGAAGGCAGGTTGCGCACCTGATAGGCCGTGGCTATTGCCTGGACAATCCAGTTACTGATAGTCTGGGTTGACGCAGGCAGCCCCTTCTTAGATGAACCAAAACACACTAATAGCTGCTCAGACTTCCTCCACTGCGCAGACTTCTCCACATATAATTTAAGGGCTCTGACCGGGCAGGTGAAGCCTCCCTTCTTCCGCCGTCACGTGAGGCGGAGGATGAAATGCCTGAAGAACCAAAGGCCTGACCACGTTCGATGGCACCTTGGGCACATAACCGGCCCTAGGGTGTAAGATGGCCTTCACTTCGCCAGGGGCAAACTCCAGGCAAGTCGGCGTAAGCGCCAAGGCCTGAAGGTCCCCCACCCTCCTCAGAGAAGTGATGGCTAAGAGAAAGGCCATCTTAAGGGTCAAGCTCTTTGGGTCTGCTGACTCTAGTGGCTCGAAGGGGGCCTCAGCCAATCCCTCGAGAACCACTGCCAGGTCCCAGGTTGGGACTCTGGACCGAGCCACAGGCCTCATCCTCCGAGCCCCACGGAGGAACCGCACAACCAACTGGTGCAGGAGCAGGTTGGCGCCCTGTCGACGGACCCGCTCCAGGACTCCCGGGAGCAGAGCGATCGGGGGAAATGCATACAGACGTAGCCTCGGCCATGTCTGCACCATGGCATCCAGCCCCAGAGGGGCCGGATGCGTGAGAGAAAACCACAGTGGGAAGTGGGTCGTCTCTCGAGACGCGAATAAATCCACTTCCACTGGGCCAAACCTCTCGCACATGGCCTCCACCACCTCCGGGTGGAGTCGTCATTCCCCGGGCCTCAGCCCCTGCCTCGACAGGATGTCTGCTCCCTGATTTTGGACCCCCGGGACATACATTGCCCTGATGGACAACAGTTTCCCTTGGGCCCACAGGAGGATCTGATGCGCCAGTCTGCATAGAGGGCGCGATCTGAGACCCCCCTGATGCCGTGCCCCAACCAGTGAGGGAGGCGTCTGTTGAAACGGATTTTCCGGCAACAGGACGCTCCCAACACTGGCACCTGGGACAGAAACCAAGGTTTCTTCCATATGACTAGGGAACGAAGGCCACTGCGCGCTACCCTGATCATACAGAATGGATTTCCCCTCAAGGAAAGCCACCTGGTTTACTTCCGTATTAGGGCATGGTGGCCGCGGAGGTCCGGGAAAAAGCTCCTTAGAGCTTTGTAGACCGCCAGCATTTCCAGGCAAAAGATGTGCCAGGAGAAATGCCGGGTCTCCCACAGACCTCTCGCAAGGCGGCCGCCATGACCACGTCCCAGCCAGTGAGGGAGGCGTCTGTTGAAACGGATTCCCGGCAACAGGACGCTCCCAACACTGGCACCTGGGACAGAAACCAAGGCTACTTCCATATGACTAGGGAACGAAGGCCACTGCGCGTTACCCTGATCATACAGAATGGATTTCCCCTTAAGGAAAGCCACCTGGTTTACTTCCGTATCAGGACATGGTGGCCGCGGAGGTCAGGGAAAAAGCTCCTCAGAGCTTTGTAGACCGCCAGCATTTCCAGGCAATAGATGTGCCAGGAGAAATGCCGGGTCTCCCACAGACCTCTCGCAAGCGGCTGCCATGACCACGTCCCAGCCAGTGAGGGAGGCGTCTGTTGAAACGGAATCCCGGCAACAGGACGCTCCTAACACTGGCCCTTGGGACAGAAACCAAGGTTCTTCCATATGACTAGGGAACGAAGGCATCTGCGCGTTACCCTGATCATACAGAATGGTTTCCCCCTCGAAAACCCCTTGATTCCCAGCCATCACTGTAAGGATCTCATGCAGCAGGCCAAGAGATATTCTGTTGGACACAGCCGCAATGAGCCCCAGCAGTCCTTAAACTGCTTCACAGTGATGCTGTGGCCTAGCTTCCTTCTAGAGACCACCGCCCGTATGGACTCGATACGTGCGGGAGACAATTGTGCCCCCAACGTAGAGAATCCCATACGACTCCCAGGAACACAGTTCTCTGAGAAGGCGTCAACACGCTACTGCGTGTAGAGTCTCAAAGGGCTAGGCCGCCTGGAAGAACCCGATATTGGTACGCTTTGCCCCCAAAAAGCGAACCTCAGGAACTTCCTGTGACACAGAAGGATGGATACAGGGAAGTATGCGTCCTGTTCAGACCCATCGTGACAGACCAGTCCTCAGACTGGATCTGAATCACAATGGAGGAATTGCTAAGCATCTTGAATCTGAATCTCCTCAGAGAACGATTCAAGTACCTCAGGTCTAAAGTTGGACACAACTCGCCATCCCTCTTAGGAACTATGAAGTACCGGCATTAGAATCCGGACTTCCTGTCTGCCAGAGGGACCTGTTCTATGGCCTCCTTGGCTAACAGGGCTGTACTTCTTGTTCCATAACCCGAACCTGCCCTGGGCCGACCACAGTCCGGACCACCCCGTTGAACTTCGGGGGAGGAGAACCGAACTGAAGCCTGTAACCCAGCTCTACAGTCTGCAGGACCCACGTAGACACACTCGGAAGGCATGACCATGCGCTGAGATAATCTACTAAGGGAACCAGCCTCTCGAGGCTGGCCTCGGGTGTCAACCGAAACTCATTCCCGACCCCCTGAAGCGGCTAACCGGCAGGGAGCAGTCGAGAACGTTTTTCGGTTGGCGCACACGTTCGCTGCCCAGTCGCAAGTCCTACTGGAGGCGACAATGGCGGCGTGCGTGCGCGGGAAATCAGTGAGGCCCGAAGCGTCTTTGACGGCAGGAACACAGCACTGATTTCCCGAGAGCTCCTGGGGGAAAACGACCTCGGTCGCTCCTACCCGGGAGAGGGGGCTGGCCAGCAGGGGCCTCATCTAAGGGAGCAGCTCGACAGGGCCGCAACACTAGGGCGGACACTGCGATTAGCCCTTGCCTAAACCTGATGTGTCCCGCAGGCCACAAGGCGGCGAGAACGACATCACTTCAGGAGGGCTCCATCTTAGATGAATATCCAGTTCACAAGTTAAACACGCTTGGGTGACAGAATTAAAGTATCCAATTTATCAAAGTCGGATAACACGACACTCAATTCCTCGGAATTAAATGCCATCATAATCACCAACCCCGTGCCAACTGAACTGAATGACAGGCTGAATAAAAATACATCTAACTCCTCAAAGTCAGATAATATTTTAATTTAATTCCTCAGAATTGAATGCAGCCACAATAAGGTGAAACAAAGTCTGAATGATAGGCTGAATATCTAACTCCTCAAAGTCAGATTATATTTTATTTAATTCCTCAGAATTAAATGTGGCCGTAATCATCAGACAAACTGTTTAAACAATACGGTGAAACATGGTCTGAATGACAGGCTGAATATCTAACTCCTCAGAGTCAGCTCATAATTCATTTAAATCCTCAGATTTAAATGCAGCCATCATCAGACGATACTGTTTTATCGTACTATACGGACTCGTAACCCACAGCAACGTGGGTCAAGCCGTTAAGCCAACCAGTATCTCATGCACACCGATCGCGTGTGTTCACTTTAATTGCATATATAAGGAGTGCTTCATGACTTTGACTGCCTCGATGCTGAGCGCGTCTAATTCCTCAGAATCAGACCGCTGAAGCATCAGGTCCTCCGCCCCGGGGGAAGAAGCCGCAGCGCGGGCTTCCACACGGGGAAAGAGAACATCTGAACTGTCAGACAAAGACTGGGAAGATGCCTCAGCAGTCCCAAGTCCCGCTGACAGTCCATCCGTGAGCCCCATGACCGGCCTCGCCGCACCGCCTCGGCGGATGCGGGACCGATCCACAGGGCTCACGAGGCTGGCTGATCTCACTGAACACGGCCAGCCGAGAGCGGAGCAGCCTAAGTGTCAGCTTTCATAACGCTCGTAAGCGGCTCCCTCGAGAGCCGCCCGAGTATGCTGAACACCCAGACACTGCACACACAGCAGGTGCATCCGAGCCCGACATGTAACGGGGACACGGATGCACACACTGCTTAAACTCTCTCACTTTCCAGTCGCCATTTCACACACACTTTCACTTTTTGACAAACAACAATAAATAGACAGACAGATTTCACACAGAGCGCTATGCTGAAGAGCGATAACTGCCATTACTATGCCTGGGCTCCCCTTATGTATCTTCCGGGTATGCCGTCATAGTTACGTCATGACGCAACACCAATCAGGATTGGCCTGATTTCATTCATACTTCAGACGCGCTGTTGCTTAGGGAGTGTCCCCAAATTCATCGTTACCGATGCAGTGGGAGTTCCCTCGAAAGGGAACTCCTCCTCCTGTCATCACCCAATCACAAGCCACCTCAGGAAACATGGGCATCGCTGTTTAAATGTGTTTGCTTATTTATTTAGATTCTTTTATTTATTATTATTTATTTATGTTCTTCGTTTTGCTGCTTATTGTCAATATTGTATTGCCATCTCATACATGTGAGTTTGTAGTTATTAAAGAGACTTCACACTTTTAATGACATCTTTTGGAATTACAGCATAATATGAAAAAAAGAGATAAAAACAAACGTCTCGGTTACGGATGTAACCCTCGTTCCCTGAGGAGGGAACGGAGACGTAACGTTAGTGACTAACGAATGGGGGTTTCGCTTAGAAGCCTATCAACTTCGAGTTTTGAGAAAACGCCCAATGGCGTGCCAATGCCATGGGGCATGCGGAATTTGCATACGTAGCTCCGCCTCACTGCGTGAGTATATAAGGAAGTACGAGGCAATATCGCATTATGTTACCTGCTTGAGGAGCCAAGACTGAACTCCTGCGTTCCAGGCAACACAGCTGATGTGGCAAGGGGACGTTACGTCTCCGTTCCCTCCTCAGGGAACGAGGGTTACATCCGTAACCGAGACGTTCCCTTTCGTTCAGTCACTACGACGTAACGTTAGTGACTAACGAATGGGGGTCCCAATATAATCCCGCCACTCAGCCGTCTTCCAGCGCCCTGCGTAAGTGTGAGTTCCCTGTCGTAAGACTAGTACGGACGAAGGACTCCCACTTAACACAGGATTACCAAGGTACACTGGGAAGCATATCCCAGTGAGGGAATGCCAAGATGCCTACCCGTGGGGAGGACTTAAGAGACACATATGACCCGGAGAGGGTTGCATATGGAAGATCTCTAGGGTACCAGCCGAAGGTGGATTTTTAACCCTAGGGGTGGCGGGGACACGCCAAGGGAAGAAACCCGCTCACTGCGGAGACTTACGGTGAAATACACATGTGGGGGTCGCCAGAGGGAACCATGCACATGGGGCACCTGGCCGGACATGAGGGTCTGGGCTCGAGAGGGCAGACTGAACTGATGTCGGCGTCGACAGTGCTGGAGGAGCTCAGGGCTCTCGGGGAGCTCACCTGAGGAAAATATCGCACGTATCCAGTCCGTGGAGTGGAGTGGCGAGCAAGCGAAGACACCTGAACCTGGTCCATCACCGGCCCCTCGGGGGGGCGAGTACATAGTCGGACACTGGCTCCACTCGGAGATTGTAGAATCTGGCGAATGTGTTGGGTGTCGCCCAGCCTGCAGCTCTGCAGATGTCTGCTAGCGAGGCGCCATGCGCTAGAGCCCAAGAGGAAGCCACACTCCGGGTGGAGTGTGCCCTCACACCAAGGGGACATGGTCGGCCTTGCTGCTGGTAAGCCAAAGCAATGGTGTCCACTATCCAGTGAGACAGCCTTTGCTTTGAGAGAGCACTTCCCTTCCGCTCTCCACCATAACAGACAAAGAGCTGGTCTGAGGTCCTGAAACACTGCGTCATGTCTACGTAGGCGCGGAGAGCGCGTACTGGACAGAGCAATGCCAAGGCTGGGTCTGCCTCCTCCAAAGGCAGCGCTTGCAGGTTCACCACCTGGTCCTTGAACGGAGTGGTGGGAACCTTGGGCACATATCCAGGCCGGGGTCTCAGGATCACGTGAGAGTTAGCCGGCCCGAACTCCAGGCACGCTTCGTCAACCGAAAATGCCTGCAGGTCCCCGACCCTCTTGACTGAGGCCAATGCGGTCAGCAGAGCCGTCTTCATAGACAGAAACTTAATATCGACCGACCGCAAAGGCTCAAAGGGAGGTCTCTGCAGAGCAGTTAGTACTACTGCGAGGTCCCAAGAGGGTACGAGAGGAGAGCGAGGAGGATTCAGTCTCCTAGCTCCCCTCAGGAACCTGATGACCAGGTCGTGCTGACTTACCTTTTTGTTCTCCAAGAGATCGTGGTGGGCAGATATTGCGGCCACATATACCTTGAGGGTGGAGGGAGACAGCCTTCGCTCCAGCCCCTCTTGGAGAAACTCAAGCACGGACCCGATCGGACATTTCCAGGGGTCTTCTTGGCGGGAAGAGCACCAGGTGACGAAGAGGTTCCACTTCAACGCATAGGCATGCCGAGTGGACTCTGCCCTAGCGGAAGTGATGGTGGCGACCACCGTAGGTGGTAGGCCACTCAAACCTGCCGGGTCCCGTCTAGGAGCCACACGTGGAGGTTCCAAAGGTCGGGACGCGGGTGCCAATGGGTGCCCCGTCTCTGAGTGAGGAGGTCCGGTCTCAGAGGAATAGGCCAGGGAGGGGCTGTCGCAAGGAGAATGAGTTCGGGGAACCAGGTCCGGCCGTGCCAGTACGGGGCGACCAAAAGGACCTGCTCCTTGTCCTCCCTGATCTTGCACAGAAGCTGTGCGAGTAGGCTCACTGGGGGAAACGCATATTTGCGTAGGCCCCGCGGCCAGCTGTGCGCCAGTGCATCCGTGCCGAGCGTGCCCTCGGTCAGGGAATAATACAGGCTGCAGTGGGAAGAGTCGTGGGAGGCAAACAGGTCTACCTGTGCGTCGCCGAACTGTTCCCAAATCAGCTGAACCGTCCGGGGATGGAGTCTCCATTCTCCCGGGAGAGGCTGAAACCGCGAGAGCTCGTCGGCTGCGTGGTTCAGGACTCCCGGAATATGGACAGCACGAAGGGACCTCAGGCGCTTCTGACTCCATAAGACGAGATGGCGGGCGAGTTGAGACATGCGGCGGGAGCGTAGACCGCCCTGGTGGTTGATGTACGCTACTACGGCCGTGTTGTCTGTCCGGACAAGCACATGTTGACCCTTCAGCAACGCTCTGAAGCGGTGCAGGGCGAACCGTACTGCCAGCAACTCGAGGCAATTGACATGCAGGAGGCGCTGGGGTCCTGTCCAGGAGCCCGCGGCTGCTTGTCCATTGCACATGGCACCCCAGCCCGTGGCAGAGGCATCCGTCGATACGACAACATGCCTGGAAACTCGTTCTAAGGGCACACCGGCCCGTAGAAAGCTGAGGTTCGACCACGGGGTGAGTGTCTGTAAGCAGGCCCGAGTCACTTGGATCCGGAGCGTGCCAGACTGCCATGCCCATCTCGGGACTCGATCGCGAAGCCAGTGCTGAAGCGGTCTCATATGAAGCAATCCGAGCGGCGTTACCGCGGCTGCAGATGCCATATGCCCCAGGAGCCTCTGAAAAAGTTTCAGTGGAACCGCATTCTTGCTCTCGATTTGTCGGAGGCAAGTCAGCAGAGACTGCGCGCGCTCGCTCGAAAGCTGCGCGTACATGGCGACCGAGTCGATCTCCATACCGAGAAAAGAGATCCTCTGCACTGGGCAGAGTTTGCTCTTCTCCCAGTTGACCCGAAGGCCCAGACGGGTTAAGTGGTGGAGAACCAGATCTCTGTGTCCGCAAACCTGCTCTCGAGAGTGGCCTAGTATGAGCCAGTCGTCGAGGTAGTTCAGGATGCGGACCCCGTGCTGCCAAAGGGGCGCAAGGGCTGCCTCGGCAATCTTCGTGAAGACGCGAGGGGACAGAGATAACCCGAATGGGAGAACTGCGTACTGGTATGCCCGCCCCTCGAAAGCAAACCGTAGGAACGGTCTGTGTCGAGGAAGGATGGAGACATGGAAGTAGGCGTCCTTCAGGTCGATCGCTGCAAACCAATCGTCCGGACGAACGCATTCGAAAAGGCGTTTCGCAGTCAACATCTTGAACGGAAGCCGGTGAAGGGATCGGTTCAAGATGCGAAGGTCCAGGATTGGCCGTAACCCACCGGTTTTCTTGGGTACAATGAAGTAGGGGCTGTAGAACCCCGACCTCATTTCGGCTGGAGGGACAGGCTCGATCGCACCCTTCGCCAGTAGAGTGGCAATCTCTGCACGCATGACGGGGGCATGGGCCCCGGTCACGGTATAGCGGACTCCCCTGTAACGGGGAGGAGCCTGCGCGAACTGAATCGCGTAGCCGAGCCTGACGGTCCGGGCAACCCAGCGGGACAGCCCCGGAAGCTGAAGCCAGGCTTCCAGAGACTGCACCAACGGGGTCATACGGACAGTAGGCGTACCCCGGGTGGGGCAGCGAGGCAGCGTTACCGGCGCGGACAGGGGAGGCTGTTGGGCGTCCCCGGGTCGGAGCACGGTTAACGGCTGCGCCCTGACAGAGGAGACCAGGGAAGGACTCGCGTTCCACGGGGGTCTGCTCTGCCAGGGGGCTGGCGACAGAGAGGGACGAGAGTGGCGTGACCCGAGGGTGGCGCGCACTGCCGTCACCGATCTCTGGGGGCTCAGGGATGGGTTTGTCAGTTCTTTCTTTAACCACATTAGGGTGCTGCTGACCCGGGGGCCAGCAGCTGAACAAAAGATTCTCCCCCGGCCCTCCACCGGGGGAAGGAGCGGCCCTGCCGCCGTCTCCTGGAAAGAACTGCCCATCCCTGAGCCGTCCGCATCAGGAGCGCCGCTTAGCCTGGCGTTTCTTCGCGGGCTGCGGGGCTGGAGCGGACTGGGACGCCTTCCTGCGGCTGCCTCTGCGCGGCCCGGGTGGAGGCTGCTGCTTGGGTGGCGCAGAGGCGGAGGAAGCCGCGGGAGGACGTCCTCGGCGGCGAGCAGGCTGAGGCACCTGCGCGGGCGGTGGGGTGGAGGCAGCAGCTGACCGCCGGGGCAGGATGTATTTTATTGCCTCAGTCTGCTTCTGAGCGGCCGAGAACTGTTGGGCGAAGCTCTCGACCGCTCCGCCGAATAGCCCATCCTGTGATATGGGGGCGTCGAGGAAACGTGTTCGCTCGGCGTCGCGCATATCAGACAGGGTGAGCCATAAGTGTCTCTCCTGGACCACATTTGTGGACATCACCTGACCCAGGGAGCGCGCGGTCACCTTCGTCGCCCGGAGAGCGAGGTCGGTGGCGGCACGCAACTCATTGCTGAGCCCTGGATCAGCCCCTCTCTCGTGCATATCGCACAGCAACTTGGCTTGGTAAGCCTGAAGAGTTGCCATGGTATGCAAAGAAGCGGCGGCCTGCCCCGCAGCTCTATAGGACTTCGCCACCAGAGATGACGAAAACCTACAGGCCTTGGAGGGGTGCTTTGGGTCACCACGCCAGGACGAAGCGCTCTGTGGACACAGTTGCATCGCAACAGAACGTTCGACTGGGGGGACCCCAGTGTACCCATGAGCCGCGGCTCCATCGAGAGAGGTGAAGGCGGAAGAGGCCGCCAAACGTTCACGGGAAGACAACGGGGCCTTCCAGGAACGCGCGACCTCTTCATGCACCTCGGGGAAGAAAGGTATTGGAGGAGCGGCCGGACGGGTGTCCGAACGCGCCGCCCCCAAAAACCAATCATCCAACCGCGAACGCTCGGGCTGAGGCGGAGGGTTCCACTCCAGTCCAAGCGCTGCGGCGGCCCGAGAGAGCATGGCTGTCAATTCTGGGTCCGACTCGGGCAATGCTGGGACACCCGAAGGTGGCAGCACAGCCGAATCCTCATCCTCAGATGACTCCAGCCCACCTTGTGATGCGGCGATAGACATCACTTCCTCCTCCGCCGCGCCAAACGCCACAGTCGGGACAGCAGGAGCCGGCCCCGATGTAGACGCTTGAGCGCGGGCCGGGTCAAGTGCCTGAGAGGGGGGTGTGGGCCGAGGAACTAGCGTCGGAGCTTTATTCCACACCGTCACCCTCAGATCACCCTGGTCACCAGCCAAAGTGCCGCCTCCAGAGGAGACCGCAGATTGGGGGGGGACGGAGGGGACTCTCGTTCCGGCATCAGCACGGAATTCACGGAGTCTCGATCGTAACACTGAGATGGCCAGGTTCCCGCAGAGAGAACATGAGTCATCCACGAGCGCTGCCTGAGCGTGCTGAAAGCCCAAACACGTCACACAGCGCTCGTGCCCGTCGAAAGAAAAAAGTGATCTACCGCACCCAGAAGTGCACGGACGGAACATCCTGAAAAGGACGCGTCACGTGCAAGCTCTTTTATGAGAGGAAACTTCACAGTCGATGCCGAAGCGCCCAGGGAAACACACACCAGCTGGATGCAGACCACTGCACAGATCAGCAGGCAGGAAGTATGCGATCACTGGAACGCGCCGTCACACCAACACCGACTGGAAAGCTGCTCGTCTCGAAGAAGCTGACAGAGTCTCAGAAGGCTGTAGGAGTGAAGAGGTAGGTACTCTTGGCTCCGAAAGCAGAAACATAATGCGATATTGCCTCGTACTTCCTTATATACTCACGCAGTGAGGCGGAGCTACGTATGCAAATTCCGCATGCCCCATGGCATTGGCACGCCATTGGGCGTTTTCTCAAAACTCGAAGTTGATAGGCTTCTAAGCGAAACCCCCATTCGTTAGTCACTAACGTTACGTCGTAGTGACTGAACGAAAGGGAACAAGAGAACATGAGAAGTGTATAAAATACATGGTACATTATGAGCACATGCCCTTATTTCACCTTCTTACCTCCCAAATTCACAGCTGTTACCACATTCTCTGTTTGTGGTTCACACAACCTTGGTGTGTTTTGATACTGATTGATTAAAGATTCTTCAAAGAATTAATATCGTATGAGTTTTTGTAAAGCGTCTCAGGCTCTTTGTGTCACTGGGCTACATCTCTCAGAGCACAATAATAGAGAGCTGAATCTGACAGAGTTACACTGTTAATACTGAGTTCAGTGGAGGAGCGGGATGTAGTCGATGCAAACCGACGGTCTGGCATATGCTCAGCAGCACTCGCTGATCGAGCACCTTTATACAGTAAATACTGAGGTTCTGTGTTTGGAGACTGTCTGTACCAGTAAAGCCAAACATAATCACTGTTAGTTTCATATGAGCAGCTCAGCGTCACAGTCTCTCCTTCCTCTTTGATTATATTAGTATTTCCTTCTCTTGGTCCAATTCTATCAGCAAATCCGCCTGAAATTAAAAACATTTTTTACACATCATGATCTGTAATCTCTGATCAGGAGGATAATGTTATGTACTTTTTACAAATGTGTCCTTTCAATAATAAATAGATCAATATTAAATAAAAACTTAATGTGGAAATCCGCCTGAAATGAAATATATGTCATGTTTATACCATGATCTTCTACAGATTTCTTGTCGGGGCTAGTTAGTGATTAAAGTATGTTTTACCTGAAACTGTGATGAGTATCATGAGGAGCATCTGTCTGTCCTCCATGTTGAATGAAAATGAGTGAAGTTCTGCTGTAATATTGTATAATGATCAGTTCATCTGTTGCACACAGCAAACACTCACTGTCTAGAGGAGGGTTTCTCCAGATAGCGCCGCCCCTGAAAGCTGCATCCCATTAACACATAATGATCCTTTTGCATTTACTAAAATAGACTCGCTTTTAAACACAGAGCAGGCGATTTGTTCCACAAACATTTGTGTTATGCTGTTTGAAAGTCTATTATATTATATATATTATATGTATATGTAACAGAGTTCAGGTTCTTTTAGTAGGGAGGGAAGAAAGAAGACAGGGTCGGCTTGCTGGGACTCGTGTGTTTATTTTCTCAAACTCAAAACAAAAAGGGCGCGGTCTGCGCGTTCAACTCCGTTCTCCGGCACTTCTCAGATCAACTCGACAGATCTGCTCTCCAGAGCTCTCTCACACTCAGCACACGAGTCCTCAGCTGCTCTCTCTCTCTCCAAGCCTCCTCTCTACCGGCTTTTAACAGTCTCTCCACGCCCATCACTGGAACAAGACACAGGTGTTCGTTATTTGCACTTGACCCACTTACGGCATGCTCGCCTCCTGACTCTCTCTCCCGTCACAGACCCCGCTAAACCACGCCCCTCCTGCCACATACCCCCACCGCCCGGAGAGGAAGTCGGCTACAACCATCTGCGCCCCCGGCCTGTGGATCACCTTGAACTTAAAAGGCTGTAAAGCTAGATACCAACGAGTGATCCGTGTGTAGTGAAGTGCTGAAGTTGCGTGGCATCCTCTCTGCGTGTGACTCCGCCCTGCAGGCCTGCGGTTAATCAGCGTCTCATTCATGCGGGTATATTAAGGTGACTGTTTTGTCACCAAACATGGCGTTAATGTGTGACTGCCTTCCTAGCGCGTCATTTTCTTTTGCTGTCATTCTGGTGTTCTGGCTGGAGGTGAGTGTAGTGACTGTTTGTGATGTGTTGCTCAAGTTTATGGGACTTTAAACGCTTAACCGTGTTACTCGCGTCAGGTGCTGGGCGTTTGTTGATCAGCGCACGTTGTGCTGAGTGTTGGCCGCTATTGACAAATGCGCCGTTGCTGGAAATAACACCTGTTACATCTACACTGCACTCTGGCATATTGCTGCTTGGCTTCCTGGTAGGTCTCATTTCGGACTTTTTGTAGCCACACTTGTTTCAAATTGCATATATATTTGTATATATAGTTTGCTAATGGGGTTATCTGTGTATTCTAGCTTGCCTTTGTAAACCGTGTTCATCTCATTGCCGACGGACGAGTGGAGCGATCTCTACCTGATTGGTATGTGCGATCATTGTATAACCAGGATTTAATACAACGTATATTTTTAGCTTATATATAGGCTGTTTGCAGGTGAATTAAGTGGCCAGTATAAGAGCACTTGAAGACTGCTGCTCGGATTGGGACGTTCATTCTGCTGTTTTGTTCCTGATATTTTAACTCTTGGTTCATCAACTTGTTGGAGTGCGTTTGCTTTGGTGCACAACTGCACCTTCGTTGATGTTTATTTAAGTTATGTCCCCTTGTTGTGATTTATTTCATGTATCTTTCTTTATTATGGTGTGATTTTATTTGATTTATCTTCCTTTATTGTGGTGTGATTTAGTTGATTTATTTGTCTTTATTATGGTGTGATTTATTTGATTTCTTTATTATGGTGTGATTGTTTATTTGATTAACTTCCCCGTATTTTCTGCTTGTTTTGGGGTTGCCCTTGTATGTATTTGTGTGGTGAATAATTCCTTTTAATAATCATTGTGAGTGATCCTCTGCCTGTCCAGGCGGCTGTGAGTGGAAATTGGCCTGCGAAGCCGGGACAGGTTAGTGACCTGGTAAAAGGTTTATAACCAAATGCAGGGTTGAGCGGATCATATTTTTCTTTGTTGTTTTTCTTTATGGTGTCTGGTAAATTGGGCACCCCTGTGTAAGAGTTATTCTTTTTTTATTGTTATTTGTTTTCTTGTGTTTCAGGTATTGTGAGTCCGGAGCAGGAGGGCTAGTTGCCCTATTTGGTGTTGGGTTTTGATGCACCGTGTGTGTGTGATCCACCACCCACAGTGATTGATCTTGGTTGGCGTGAGTGTGCAGTGTCGTGCACGTGTGGGTGCCCCTTGCCCATTGCTGAGGTTGGCAAAGTCTGGCACTAGCTCATCCTGCTCTGGTAACCACAAGTCCTGATAGACTTTTCTTGGTGTTGTGAGTCATGACTGAGCCCAATTGCCTTGCATTTTAGTATTTTATTATTGTTGTCTAAATAAAGAACATTTTGTACTGTTTCACCCACGTCTCAGAGTCTCTGTGTAAAGGAGAATCGGACCTGTGTCCTTAATAGGATACTTCCCTGGCTTAGTGACCAGGGTGGCGTAGTCGACTCGTTTTCTCTTCTTGCTCAAGCTCTCTTATTCTTAAGCAACCTGTTGCCTGCCACACGTGCATTGGTATCCTTCATGCGGTGGAGCCACTGCAAGGGGGCGTGGTCCGAACAGAGGGTGAATTCCCGTCCCAGGAGGTAGTATCCGAGGGTGAGAACGGCCCATCTGATGGCAAGACACTCTTTTTCGATGGTGCTGTACTTAGTCTCCCTCTTTGAGAGCTTCCGACTAATGTACAGCACCGGCCGATCATCCCCCTCCACCTCCTGGGACAGTACTGCCCCCAGCCCCCTGTCCGATGCATCAGTCTGTAACAGAAAGGGGAGAGAAAAATCAGGAGAATGCAAGAGAGGCCCACCACACAGAGCAGCCTTTATTTGAGTGAGGGCCTGCTGACACTGCTCCGTCCACTGGACCGGGTCTGGTGCTTCCTTTTTAGTGAGATCAGTCAGCTGGCTAGCGAGCTCCGAATATTTATGCACAAACCTTCTATAATACCCCGCTAGCCCCAGGAACTGTCTCACCTCCTTTTTGGTCTTTGGACGTGGACAGGTTGCAACTGCTGCCGTCTTATCAATTTGGGGACGCACCTGCCCATGACCTAAGTGGAAGCCCAGATACCTGACCTCCACCCGCCCAATTGCACACTTCTTCGGGTTAGTTATCATCAGGAAACATCAGAAACATGCTTGTAAAATATGAATTAAGCAAAACTTGTGAGATTATGTTGTCCCCTTCTGTTGAAACTCAGAACAGCATATTTTGTACATTTATTTTTAAATTATGTTATGCCTAGAATGGTAAATGTTACTTTGATTTATTTATTTCATTTTTGTTGTTATGGTTTGTCTGTTAAGAAATATAAACAAAAGCTAATATTTGATCTTTCTCAGATATAATTTTAAAGACATGAGATGAGAAATATGAATTTTGAAATTACATATTAAAGGGGTCAGGAATTGAGAAATCAACTTTCCCTTGAGCCTTTGATATATAAAAGTTCATTGTGATATAAGAATATCCTGTAAGTTTCAGAGCTGAAAACGTCCTTATTAGTCAAAGAAAAGCTTTTATAGACACCAGACCCAGAAAACGAGAGATATCAGAATATGCCACACCTTGAAGTCATCGTGTGGTGAAACGCTGCCTCAACAGAAGAACGCCTGATTCTGTAGCCCCGCCCACCGACTCGTGTTATGACTATTATAGATAAATAACATAGATGCCTACGTGGAGGAAAACGGATCGAACATCCAAGCAATAAGCATCGCTGCATAAGCTTCCTTCACATTCTAATGTTAGAAATGTGTGGATGAACTTTATTTTTTATGAAGATCCAGCTCACGTGGGGAAGATATTGCGCGTTTGCTCCTTCATTTCACCACGGATTCATTTGTAAACAAGAGACTGGATTTGCAGACAGCATGAGATTACATGAATGAATGAAGCAACACACTTGTGTGAGTAAAATTTGTTTTATTTTATTTAATATGTGATAGTAGTGCACTGTTACATATCTTTTGATTATGTGTAGGTGTGTAACTGAACATAATAGCTCGCTGTCACAGGCTGGAGAATCCTTTATTGGTGGTGTTGTTGGTTCATAAAAAAATAACCTTCCAATTAATCTCGGGTGGGTGACAGTGTTTGTTTGATAGACATTTTGCAAGCTCTGTTGAGGGCGAATCATTCCGGTTGCCATTTCCCCACACGCTTGAAAAACAATCCCTCATGTGTCCTCACGGGGAGACGGAGTCATGGTCATGGTTAACGACAGAGACGACGTTTACATGGCAGGCAGTAATCAAATGATTGACCTTATTCTGAACAAGACAATATTCTGATTAAGGTTTTTACATGAGTTGATTTTATAATATTCTGTTCATGTTCCCGTTTTACATGTTATAGAACACAGCTCGATTAATGGCACATCATTACGTCCCCATGCCACGCTACGCTTTCCAGTGTCCAATCATAGTGAGACTTTGGCGGATCTGTTAAACTTCAATGGGCTCAGACAACCTGCGGGTGTCACTGTTAGACAGTGTTACTTTATAAAAATAAAAAAATTATATTATACTTTTTAATGTAATTTTTATATATATATATACCTGTATATATATGCATTGTTTTATTTTTTTAATATTATATATTGTCTCTTTCAGGTTTTTTTGGAGAGACACTTCCCCTTATTTCGAATAATAGCTTTGATTAATGACGAAAAAGGTTTCAAAATCGTTTTTTCCTGCCGTCCAGCCACAGGCATTCACTGAATGACCACATGACCCGCAGGCCTAGAGGTTCCCAACCGCTGTTGTAAATAGACAGTTTAGTCACAATTATGAATATGGGATTACAGATACAAACTTATTGTATTTTACTTTTACAATGAGCAGAATTATTACAACAAAAATAAAACATATATATAAAGAGGAGGCCATGTCAGAATGATCAGTCAAGAAAGACACGCACCATAGCAACACGTCATGGCAATGAAATCTCAGACTGACAGATCGCTACGTAAAAGATAAACGGGAATTTTCCAACATTTGATCGATTTATTACTATTTTGTACGTGTTGTTATATTAATTATAATTCAAATTATGTTTGATTGGCCACAATATTATTGATGATTATTGAGAGGGGCACTTTTTATCAATTTTTAAAAAGGGCAGGGGCTCAGGCCCCTAAAAATCCCTGAAGGCGAGTTCCCGAAGTTGGGCACTAAACAGCTGGCATGACTCTGACAGCTAGTGGACGCTTGCTATCAGTGGATCTGGCCTTAGCAGCACCTGAAGGCAAGCTCACACCCTAGCACGACAAAAGTGTCACTTTTCTGCTACTGGTTCCCTGCAGAAGGGAACATATGGTATTTAGCCTACAGCTTGGTCTACCAACCAGGTCAGGCTCGGGCTCCCCTCACTGAGAGTCTGATCAGATGGTTGCAGTCCTCTCGTGATGCCTCCCAGTTAGATCAGTCCGTAGGCTGATCAGCCTCCTTAGCACTTTGAACATAAGTGCTTTGTAGATCCTTGGATCGAGCAGTTAGATTCCCCTCGCTAGCAAGGGTTGTAAAGCGCTACGCTGAGTATTGCTCTCCGGGATACTCGTCTCTGAGATCCGGTCTGAGGAGTACTGCCTGTTTTCAGTCCCTCAGTCTGGATGCCTCACTGAGGCAGTGTCCGGAGGCTCTGTTTCTGACCAGACATGGTTGGCCAAATATAAGTGGCACCAAGTCAGGCCTCCCTGGTGGCATGCGGGTGAATATGTTCCCCGGGTAGTGATTTGGCTGGGGTTCCTTCGGGTCCCCTGGCCACATTCCCTGAAAGGGACCCCTTCTGTAGAAGTGGTTGGTCCCAGGCCTTTGAGCAGTCTGGGTAGGACCTTATGCATATGCTTTAAGGTTCCTCTTGAGGCTTATAGCTTGGGCTATGACCATAGGGGACCGGGGTAAGTTTAAGGGTAGGGTTAGGGACAGGTGTGGGGGTATGGGTAAGTTTAAGGGTAGGGTTAGGGACAGGTGTGGTGTATGGGTAAGTTTAAGGGTAGGGTGAGGGACAAGTGTGGTGGTATGGGTAAGTTTAAGGGTAGGGTTAGGGACAGGTGTGGTGTATGGGTAAGTTTAAGGGTAAAGTTAGGGACAGGTGTGGTGGTGTGGGTAAGTTTAAGGGTAGGGTTAGGTGTAAGGGAAGAGTCAACTGTGTAATTACAAATGTAACTACATAAATTAATTACAGATATAATTACATACAGGTATATTTAAAAATGTAACTACAATGTAAAGACATGTATGTACACAATAAGTGCATTGTATCAAATGATTAGTTAAAATGTCAGTACATAGTAGTTAAGGCCACCTAATATAAAGTGGGGCCAACCTGTTCTGCAAATATAGTCAAGTCAAGTCAACTTTATTTAAATAGCGCTTTTAACAATGCAGATTGTTTCAAAGCAGCTTTACAGTGTTAAACATATACAGTATAAAGTATATAAAGTGGCCTGCAGATAGGGTTAGTTATAGATCCGTACAGATCTTAATTTTTCAATTGAGAAAATCAGCAAATGCAAGTATACATTGTGTTATAGTGACAAGTGACCCAATGATCTTCAGTGAATGAAGCCCTCACTAGAACAAGCATTGTTTATGAAGACAGAGGATTTTGGTCAAAGAGGAGCTCAAGACTTCTTCAAAATAATGTGTAGAGGAACTGTTTGTCTCCCTCTTCTGCATTGCAAGAGTCATTACAAGGTTGGAAATATCATAACCCATCAGAAAGTTTAACTCAAGAGCATGAGGGTTTTTGTGTGAGTGTTGAGTGTGTGTGAGTCACAGTGGGCCTCAGAGCACAGTAATACACAGCAGAGTCAGACACACACACATCCTGGATCCTCAGAGGAACTGAAGTTTTGCTGTGATTTGCAGTAAATCTCTCCTCAAAGTCTTTGTCATTTTGTACATTTGTACCAACTATCATCATCATGTATTTGGGGATCCCATTCCTCTTTTGCTGGTACCAGAAGAGAGACGGGAATGGATCACTGGTTTCATATGTGCAGTTAATCGTTACTGATCTGCCTTCAAAAGCAGTTTGAGCTGTGTTCTGCTCAACTCTCTCCAGAGATTCACACACTGGAATAGAATTTAAAACATTATCAATTCATATTCTGCATGTTTTAATATATCTATGGCACATTTAGAGACTCAAAAGGATCCTACTCACCCCAGAAATACATTATACAGAAGATGAAATGTGTTTCCCAGTGAGCCATTATAATAACTGTTGTGTGTAAATGAGTGAATATGTGAATCCACTGGAGAGTGTGCAGTTGTTTCAGCTTGACTTTGATACGCCTGTTTTACTGTCACACATATATCAGCTGGGAGGAGCTCCATCTGCTCAATCCGCACAGGGTTTCTTTAGTTCCACAAAACATTTCAGTAAGTAGGATTTATGTTTAATCATAGTCTGTTGTTTATAATGTATATTTTATCTTCTGTTCATTTCTCTGTTATGTAACTTTATGTTCTGTTTGAGTTTCTGTTTTTGTCAATATTTCCTCTGAATATCTCTGTGATGGATCTCACACTCTCTTCATCTTTGGCCATTATTTTCTTTACATTTTAGTAATCTGTTGTGTTTCTGATTTTGATTTCAGACTTCATATCCATTTAGTTGTATAATAAGTGGTCCGTCAAATTTGTGGTTATTTTATTTAAAAAACTGTTTGAAAATGGTTCAATATATTTTTTTTAAAACATCATTTTTTTGTTCGATTGTTGGCAACCACTGTATGTTGGATTACTTAAATGGTATGCCATTAAATTTGTGGAAGGAATACCACCGAGTCTGGATGATTTACTACCTGTCAGCAAAGGAAGAACGTGATGATAAAAACATGTTTTTTAGTTTCATTGTCAAACCCCTGAATATTATATAAGAGAATAATTTGAGATGTTTTAATAGTTGTTACATTTGACAGTTTTTGAAAGGATACATTTCATTGTGAACTTAAGGGCAATGTTATAGGGATATAATGAAACTCATACTTCATGTTTCCACTCAAATGACTTTTATTCATTGTTTCCATTATTTCTCTCATATTACTGTAATTGTCAGTTCCATCTGTCTTCATCTCTGTCTGTGTTTCTCTCTTGTCTCTCATTGTAACAGGTTATTGTCTAGAGCTGATGTGTTTCCTGTGACTGTGGGCTGCAGAGCACAGTAATACACAGCAGAGTCTGACACTGATGCAGAGGAGATGTTCAGATACACACGGCTTTGCTCCTTTTTTTCAACGTTAACACTGAATCTTTGATCTACATCAGACACCCGAGCTTCTTTTGCGCTACTGTAAGTGAGTACAAGAAATTCAGGTTTTGATCTTCCATGTTGACAGTACCAGTGGAGATAATCTGAAGTTGAAGAGGAATAAATGCAGGACAATATAACATTTGAACCCTGATGATCTATTTTGTCTGGTTTGATGACATTTCCAAAGACTGCAGCTGAAAAATACAAAGCACACACAGCTTTTTAGTGAGATTGTTATTTAGTAAAACTCATTGTTGACAAAAAAAAATCACCAAATAAATGTACACACCTGCTGAGACACAGAAGAGAATAACTGAATGAAGATCCATTACACTGGACACGTGTTCCCTCAGAGAAGAGTCAGACTGTCTCTGTCAGACATCATCATGTCAGATCTGTGAACACTGAGTCCCTCCTCTAGAAGCTTGTCATTCACACCTGAGCTACAAAACAGAAGCCAATTACTCTCATTAGTGTATGTTCTAGTGTTTTGTTATATTGTCATTTAGGCTTGTAATAAATCCTGTAAGTCCAGCATAAAGAATGTCTCCTGCAATTTGATCAGTCCCACAGTTTCCACTGTATTTGATACATTTGGTTGTATTCAATTAAATGTTACATTTTTAATTTTCACTCTTGCAGTTATTCAATTTTACATCTCATCAGTGGTTCAACATGAGGGTGAGTAATTCATGACAGAATTTTCATTTTTGGAAATGGACCCTTTAAAGATTGTCTCCATTTCATCATGAGTTTGAATTTGAACCAGGAATTTAAATTTCAAGTTAAATATATTTCAAATGTCTTAATTAATATACATGGGGATTGAGTGAGAAAAAGTGTACAAATAAACATTCTACCCAGATCACAAATAATAAAAGGAAGAGCACAAAATGAAAAGGGGTTCTGAGTTCAGCTTTCTTATCCGCCTTGGCATTTGGGACAGGGCTCCACTCCATCCCCTCGTATTCCCACAGGGATGGACTCAATGCACCTGCTCATACATTTCACTGAGCTCCAGCCACAGGTCCACAATCTATCAATGAAACCACTCAACCACACGACACTGAACCAAAACACATGCTAAACACACCCAGAACAAACACAAGAGCAGAACACTCGATACTGTTATTCTGTTTCTCATGTCAAAACACAGTCTTCAACAATGTATCATTAACAAATGTATTGATTTCAGTGGAAATAAATTTGATGCACAAAATCAAAAATGAGAATTAATCTGCATCAATCTGAAATAATCTGCATTGTAAAAAGCGCTATATAAATAAAGTTGACTTGACCTGAATGTAAGATAAAACTCTATTACTATTGGAAAAACTCACAAGATGAAAGACTCTCTTCTGTCTCACTTTAAGTCATACAGCGCCACCTCCTGGCAAAACAGTTTTCTGTACAATTTCAGTCAAATGGCAGATGTGAACCTTTGACTATGAGTTTATATGTTATGATGTGTTTCAGCAAAAGCACAGACTATTGTAGTGATGATGCATTGGCATTTGGGACAGGATGAAGTGTCAGAAGCTTATCCTTTCTTTAATGATATCATGGGAGGCTTGTGTACTGTGTGTGTGTGTGTGTGTGTGTGTGTGTGTGTGTGTGTGTGTGTGTGTGTGTGTGTGTGTGTGTGTGTGTGTGTGTGTGTGTGTGTGTGTGTGTGTTTCCTCAGGTTTGTGTACGGTGTGTGTGTGTTTCCTGAGGTTTGTGTACGGTGTGTGTGTTTCCTCAGGTTTGTGTACGGTGTGTGTGTGTTTCCTCAGGTTTGTGTACGGTGTGTGTGTTTCCTCAGGTTTGTGTACGGTGTGTGTGTGTTTCCTGTCACTGTGGGCACCAGGGCACAGTAATACAGAGCAGAGTCTGCCTGTACAGCAGAGGAGATCTTCAGATCCACACGTTTAGTATCTTCATGAACTTCAGCAGAAAATCTGTCTGGTCTATCTTCACTCATAGCTCCACGTGGGAAGATGTAAAGGAGGAACTCCGGTTTGGATCTGGGATATTGTCTGTACCATTGTAAATTATTTACAGTACCCGTATAGTCTTTGTAACTGCAGGACAGAGTAACAGCGTCACCAATGAGTCTGTTTTCATTCCCTGGCAAGGGTTTTATTGAATCTGCCTCTGTGTGGCCTATAAATGGAGAATAAAAGCCTGGTTAGAGAAATCAAACTGTAACCAAACTGTAGAAAGCAGTAGTAAACGTAATATTTATCTTACCAATAAACGTCCACAAAAAACTGAGGAGAGTGAAAATAATCATGATAGCAGAAATCTGAAGGAGAATCTGAAAGCCTTGAGTATCATTCAGACTGAAGACTGACAACCTCCTTCAGATGAAAACGCTTCTACATCTGATATGAAGCTCCGCCTCTGGAAATATGATTTACTTCTGTAATGGAGTCTTTATGCTAAAACCAGTTCATGTGACCTGTGGTTCAAAGTCTGCAGCTTGTATTAAAGAAAAGCCCAAAGACTGTAATACTTTCTTAAACTTTAGCTGAAAACATTAAACGCTGGAGACATTTCTTGCTCACGTTTTTGAAACACAAACACAAGATAATGACACTAACCCCCTGACCACAGACGAGTCTTAAAGGTGCCCTAGAGTGATTTGAAACTATATTTCACATTGTTCTCTGATATCTACATAGAGGGTGTGTGGCTTATTTAAGATCAAACATTGTCCAGACACAGTTTTACAGGTCCATTTACATCCCCAGAAATTGCCCCTAGAATGAAATGGTCTGTTTTTGCCTTATTTTGAAGGGTCATGAATATTAATGCAGAGTTCTGCTCTGATTGGCTGTTTCACTGCGGCTCATGACAGCAAACACATCTCTACTGTCCGGCATGACAATGGATAGATTAGACGTTCAACCTTATATATTTGAGGCCGTTTCTGAAGAAGATGCAGATTTTAAGGAACAACCAGTTATTTTGAGATTGGAAATGGACGCTTCTGAGTGGTAAGTTTAGTCTTTATTTTCAGTAAAAACCTGCAAAACTGTTACGTCCATACTAGAACTTTAGCCTAAACTAGCATATAGCATTACCTTTACACGTCGGCAGTCACAACTTTGTTTTTAGTATTGTAAAAACATTTGAATTATTGTAATGTCACCGTATGATTTACAATGATAGCTTCTTCACTTTGATAACGAACTAAACCGCAAACTGGGTAGCGCGTAGAAATGTTGTTTGTACAGTTTACAGTTTGACAGTTGAGTACTGATTTCAAAGTCGATTTATTTAGCCAAACAAAGTAAAGTATAGAAGCCACTCAATATAGTCAGTGTCATGTTTACTCCTCAGCTGCTGTGTGTGATTATGTGTAGCTGCACATTGCTGGTGGTTGAGGAGATTCCCCCTTTCATATGTAAGAAAAGCATGTTGAGTAGCCTACCCAGAAAAGCGCTAAATAAATGTTACAAATTATTATTATAACTTATTAGTATTAGTAACACAAACTTACATCAATGTCTATACATATCTTTTTTACAGGTGTACTTGTGGTATTTCACAACTACACTGGATATCATTGTTTTCAAAAGTACACTGGATAGAAATGTCTATTTGTGTGCTTTCTGCTACTTCAAAATTACGAAAGGTTACTGTAAATAACAGTGCCATTATGGGTTTTTTCTTTCTTTTGCAGGTCACAACAAGAATGAGCCAAGTTCCTAATGAGATATCATGCATGACAGACCATCCCGGCCTTGAACCTGTGCTTAAATATATATTCTTTGCAAAATGCAATGAAGGTTTATAGAGCTGACCATGGGCAAGTTAGACTAAGAGGGAAGGAAAGGTAAGGCCAATTTCACACACTTGTTAAATGTTGTGTAAATAGAATTTGCCTCTGTTAGATCCATATTACATTATGAGTTTAGTGCATTGCACAGTCACACTGTATAGTCAAGTCAAGTCAACTTTATTTATATAGCGCTTTTAACAATGTAGATTGTTTCAAAGCAGCTTTACAGTGTTAAACAGGAAAATAATGCAGCATAATTTTATTCAGCTGTATAGCCATTCTGGAAAAATTTCAAGTATCATACAGTGACAGTGTGGGCTTTAGATCAATAATTTGATCAGTAATTTAGTTTAAATGGTTAATTTAGTTTATTATTTAGATGTATTTCGATGTTTAGTTGAAAAATTTAGTATAGTCTATGTTAGAAATGAAGAAGCATGTAATAATGACAGATACTTATTGAGGTGACACTTTTATTGTGTCTCAGCATCATACAAACATGACCCATGACCTGTGAACAAAATGTATATAAAAAAAAAACCTAAAACGAACAATATGTGCTTCTCTCTCTTCCTCTCTACACTTGGCCTACAGGTGGTTTGTCAGCTGGTGCTGGGGTTTCCTTGGACGAAGTGTACGTGTCGTCATCCCTTCATGTGTCTGTCATATTACTGTAATTGGCAGTTCCATCTGTCTTCATCTCTGTGTTTCTCTCTTGTCTCTCATTGTAACAGGTTATTGTCTAGAGCTGATGTGTTTCCTGTCACTGTGGGCTGCAGAGCGCAGTAATACACAGCAGAGTCTGACACTGATGCAGAGGAGATGTTCAGATACACACGGCTTTGTTCCCTTTTTTCAACGTTAACACTGAATCTGGGATCTACATCAGACACCCGAGCTTCTTTTGCGCTACTGTAAGTGAATACAAGAAATTCAGGTTTTGATCTTCCATGTTGACGGTACCAGTGCAGATAATCTGAAGCTCCAGAGGCAGAAAAACTACAGGATAATGAAACATTTGAGCCTTCCTCAGCAAAAACATCTGTTTGGTTTGGTCTGATGACATTTCCAAATACAGCAGCTGAAACAGAAAAGATACATTTGTATGTTTTTAGTGAGATGTTTTTAATAAAACAAAAAATGATAATGATTACCCAAATAACACACCAGCTGAAGCCCAGAACAGAATAACTGAAAGCAGATCCATTGCTCAAGTGTTCTCTCAGAGAAGAGTCAGACTGAAGCGTTTCGTCTGTCAGACACGATGAGATCCTGTGAGATCTGTGAACACTGAGTCCCTCCTCTCTGAGACACATCATGTCTATATTTCACACTCGAGGAACAGAAGAAGAGCCAATCACACTCATCAGTGTTTTCTCTGGGCTATTCATGTGTTTATGTGTGATTTCTGAAATATGTTTTATATAAGAAACATATTTATGTCCTGAATTTTAATTATTCAAATTTCCACTGCATTTACAAAGAATGCTATGTTTGAAAAGTTTAAGAAATATAATGTTTTATTTTTTTATTGTTATTTAATTTCCCATCCCCATCATGATATTAGGTATAGTGTTTTTTCCAGTATTAAATCAAATGATAAGCGGCATTAGGTGAAATTCAGAACTTAAAGCTGCAGTCCGTAACTTTCTGCGCTCTAGCGGTTAATAAACAGAACCTCATGTGTCTTGCGGATGAACATTACAGCCGGAGCTACTTCTCTCTTTTTATGTCTATGGCGAGTCACGCAGGGACTGTGCTCCTCCGCAGCGGCTCCTACCAGACCGGCCTGAAATAGTCCCAATATAAACACTTATTATAAGTGTACCATAATGATTCAGGGTAAGACAAAAACACGGGTTGGAAAATGGATTCATGTTGGGGACACACAGGTTCAGTCCCACAAGATAAGTTAGAGATGAGAAATGTTAAAACAACAGCAATTACTTTGTTTATAAAAACAACAGTTACACACACACACACACACGCACACGCACACGCACGCACGCACGCACGCACACACACACACAGTAACCATTATCCAAAGAGTCAGGAACGCCTCAATGGGCTTGCACTGATGAGCATCAACCAAGAGGTCTCAAGTAAAATATCATTTGAGGATACCATCAACCAATTTGCCATTAGGAATTCCAGACGAGTCAAAATTTAGTGCTGCGGCAATTTTGAAGGTGAATAGAAATGGCAGAATCAACTGTTCATCTTTTATTCAACAAACAAACAAAACTCAATCTCGCCTAGAGCTAGAGCCGGCCCTGCCAGGAACATTATGGACATCTTCGTCAACTATTTGCTGAGCTGGAGGCTGAAGGTTTGACGTTGAACATGAAAAGGTGTAATTTTTCTTCAGAAATCTCTCTTTTCTCAGGCATGTTGTCTCAGAAGGAGGAAGCTATACAAAACTTCCCCATTCCCAAGACGGTGAAGGAAGTTCAATGTTTTCTTGGATTAACGGGCTGGTACCCTTTATAACTAAAACTGAGCTGGACATGACACAACCTTACATATGTCAGAATCGGTTAATCAGATTAAATCAGAAGTAAAATTACAGTTATTGGATAGATGAGATATTAAATGATAATGTAATGTTTAGTCACATTAGTCAAGCTTTGATTTACTAAAGTCATGGGATGTTACATTATAGTAGAATATGTATTATTATCTGTTATTTTGATCTCTTTCACTTTCTTTCATTTGCCTTTATAACACGAGTAAAATATCATGTGTAACCACACACAGGTGTTTCCACTTATTATGAGAATTACAGATTGTGGGTTTGATGTGACTTGAGATCAAAGTGAAAAATGAATGTGAGTTTTTGTAAAGCGTCTCAGGCTCTTTGTGTCACTGGGCTACAACTCTCAGAGCACAATAATAGAGAGCTGAATCTGACAGAGTTACACTGTTAATACTGAGTTCAGTGGAGGAGCGGGATGTAGTCGATGCAAACCGACGGTCTGGTATATCCTCATCACTCCTTGATCGAGCACCTTTGAGCAGTAAATACTGAGGTTCTGTGTTTGGATACTGTCTGTACCAGTAAAGCCAAACATAATCACTGTCAGCTTCATATGAGCAGCTCAGCGTCACAGTCTCTCCTTCCTCTTTGATTATATTAGTATTTCCTTCTCTTGGTCCAATTCTATCAGCAAATCCGCCTGAAATGAAATATATGATATGTTTATACCATGATCTTCTACAGATTTCTTGTCGGGGCTAGTTAGTGATTAAAGTATGTTTTACCTGAAACTGTGATGAGTATCATGAGGAGCATCTGTCTGTCCTCCATGTTGAATGAAAATGAGTGGAGTTCTGCTGTAATATTGTATAATGATCAGTTCATCTGTTGCACACAGCAAACACTCTCTGTCTAGAGGAGGGTTTCTCCAGATAGCGCCGCCCCTGAAAGCTGCACTCCATTAACACATAATGATCCTTTTGCATTTACTAAAATAGACTCGCTTTTAAACACAGAGCAGGCCATTTGTTCCACAAACATTTGTGTTATGCTGTTTGAAAGTCTATTATATTATATATATTATATGTATACATCTACATAGCGTCAGACAATAAAATGTTTGCATTCGCTCGCACAGACGTCACACATTATCCAACCCCATCTCACGGCAATTCCTACATATTTTACGAGGCGGCTAATTCGTACGATTTCGTACGACCTCACTCAAATTGGTATGATTTTTGCTAAATCGTAAGTATTTGAGGAGTTGGTCAGTTCGTATGATTTTGTACGAATGACCAAACCTCAAACCCCACCCCTAAACCTACCCATCACTGCACTATAGACAAATCGTACAAATACATACGAATTAGCCACATGGTACAAATCCGTATGAATTGTCCGTGAGATAGCGTTGCATTATCAGTGCGTTTGCTCTGCAGAGCCAGACAGACGTCAGTCACCAAACACTGAAACAGCAGCGCTTTACCGTTTCTCCTCAACTAAAACAACGAGCTGCGCTCATGCCATAACTACCGTCATAACTAATCATCTCCTGACAGGCAAATCGTGTGTTTATGTTTCAGTTTAAATCATTTTATTGTTCATTTTATATTATATTTCTACATGTCTAAATGTTTACATTAAATTTCAGTGATGACATTCAAATATCCCGCTCTGTCAGAGATGGTCTTATTATTGGGAGAAGCGCGGGTCCGTGGCTCTATCACTGGAGAAAGTGTAACGGCTGACTTAGATCACGTGTGCCTTGATAACCAATCACAATACAGCCCTTGACATCATTGAATTCTGTTCATAGTTGTGTGACAGTCAATCAATGTTTGCAGATCCCATAAAAACGGCCTCTTGTCTCCTCTGTCCCGAAAGGATTTACGCTTTTTGAGGAAGTTTTTTTCCTCAAATCGCTCCCTGGTTTAGCCAATCAAAGGCTTTAGAGGCGCTTTCTGTCATCATTAATCTTTATAGGCTAAAATATCTATCTTCCAGCAGACGGCCGTGCGCAGGTGGACTTGTGCCAATAGAGCAGCTCATGGAGCGGTGTATGATGTATGATAGGATGTAGGAGTAGCGTGAGCTTAGACGCCTCTCGAGGTTCAAACTAATAGTGCTGGCCAACAAACTCAAGCTCCTCTTCTCTTATATCCAAATCTTCCAACATTTCTCTTTAGGAATTCTGCTTTTGGACTTTTAATTCATGAGCGGTGTTCTGTTGTGCTCTATCCACTGCGCTTCTGCGTTCATCCATGCGTCATGCGTCGGGTCAGGGGTCACTCTTTTAGTCCACTTGAGTCGGCCGGAAGCTACTTCATTTAGGCTATAAAGATTTAAATATGTATATTTTTCTTTCACAAACCCATAGCTTTGCTTCAGAAGGCCTTTATTAACCCTACGGAGATGTGTGGAGCACTTTTAGAGTGGATCGATGGACTTTTTTGACCTTCAAAATCTCACTTACCATTCACTTCCATTATAAAGCGTAGAAGAGCCAGGACATGTTTTAATAAAACTCAGATTGTGTTCGTCTGGAAGAAGAAAGTCATGTACAGATAGGATGACTTGCGGGAGAGTAAATCAGGGGATACATATTAACTCATTTATACATCCCTAAATGTATATGTACAGTAAATCTGTGTATTGTATAGGCTTATGTTAATTTGATCAATTGCATATATTTGTAATATTTCACAATAATTTTAGTCGTATGGGCCATTGTAGAACAGTTTCCACATTACCCTTGTGCTCTTTCATGTGTTGCTGCACTGGAGACCTTCGAGATTGTCCAACTCTAACTTTTTGAAGCACATGTTTTGTTATAAGCTCAGGATGTTTTTTGCTCAAGCACTGAATCTCCTGTTGTCACGGTGGGCTCAGAGCACAGTAGTACAGAGCAGAGTCACACACACGGGGGTTTTGAATTGTCAGAGGAACTGATCTTGTAATAGGATCGTGTCTGGAGTGAAATCGTCCCTTGAACTCAGTGGCTTCATCTCCATCTCCAAATGTATGTCTCCGCAGGATATATTTCGGAGAGTCATGACTATGTTGTCTGTACCAGAGTAGAGTAGGGTTTGAGCTTGTAGTATTGTATTTACAATCCAACGTTACTGCATCCTCCTCTTCATATCCTGACTGGAACCTTTTGGGCTGATTAACAATGTCTTGAGCTCTGCATTCTGTGAAGACAGCAAATTATTTCAGTAAATGTATTTATACATCTAGATAAAACTGACAGTTAGGAACAAACGCATGCATAAAATGGTATATTACCCATTAAAGATGCAAACAGGATTAAAAGAGTTTCCACACAGCTTCTCATGGTCATCTGATACACAAGCCCCACAGAAGGAAACAATGTCCTCTTGACTTTAACTGGAACTTGCTGAGATGCTCAAACTCCTCGATGAGAAACTTGTGAAGTCTTGACTGAAGAGAGAAACTGCATATATTTGTTAAAACATCTCCCCCAAGTGGAGGAGAGCAGATAAACACACACACACACACTGTCTAATGTGAGGTTTCCACTGAAACTGCAGTGAGTATGAAGTATGACATGTTTATGCATTCTCACAAGTTCTAGAAATCACAATTATTTAGTATCTTAATAATGAAAAATAAATATATTTTTGACTAATTGGCTTAGCTCTCATCACCATTGCTTAGTGGATTTTCTTTAATCTATTTATTTGTTTTATTTATTTTAGTATAAAAAGGGCCTGTCTAGGACAAGCCAACCTGACAGTTTCAGATTTTCATACTTTCAGATATTCTGGTCAAGCCATTATTTTGAAAAATGTTTTTTCAAACCTTTATTAGTATATAGCCTTTGTATATGCCCTTGTTTTCTATATCCTATGTACACTATATTGCTAAAAGTATTGTGCCGCCCCTCCACATCCCTGAGTTCAGGTGTTCAGCCCTTCATGGCCACAGGTGTGTAACTCAAGCTCTAGGCCTGCAGACGCTTCTACACACATCAGTGAGGGAATGGGCCGCTCTCAGGAGCTCAGAGAACTCAAGCTCTAGGCCTGCAGACGCTTCTACACACATCAGTGAGAGAATGGGCCGCTCTCAGGAGCTCAGAGAACTCAAGCTCTAGACCTGCAGACGCTTCTACACACATCAGTGAGCGAATGGGCCGCTCTCAGGAGCTCAGAGAACTCAAGCTCTAGGCCTGCAGACGCTTCTACACACATCAGTGAGCGAATGGGCCGCTCTCAGGAGCTCAGAGAACTCAAGCTCTAGGCCTGCAGACGCTTCTACACACATCAGTGAGCGAATGGGCCGCTCTCAGGAGCTCAGAGAACTCAAATGGGCCGCTCTCAGGAGCACAGAGAACTCAAGCGTGGTACTGTGATAGTGTGGCAGGGTAAGTAGTGATGGCGAAGTGAAGTTTTCTGAATCAGTAAATAGTGATGTCCAGTTCGCGAACTAATCGTTCTTTTGAACCGGTTCTTTTTAATGAACCGGTCGAACCAGTTCACCAAATCGGACTGAATCGTTCGAAACAATTGGCATCTCTAGTAAGCACTAATCCACAAATGTATAAAGTTAATCACTTTTTGACGAGTCTGACTGTCCTTCTGACTGGAAATAAACCCACATCCTGGAGTTATTGAGTTACTCCAACAATACACTGAACCTACTGTAAGAGAGAACTGATGATGACAGGACATCAGCGAGCAGAAGCTGATGATACTGAGCATGCATGCAGTAACCCTAACCCTAACCCTAAGCCACACGAACGAGCGTAGCCTGGCTACATGGTCTGTCACAGTTCTCCTTCTAGAGTCAAGAATCGGTTGCAGCGGTTTTGGGATCACCAGTACACTGAACCGAGAACTGTTTATTTCGGACATGTCCGATTGAGAACCGATGAGCTGATGCTGACTGAGCATGCGTCGAGCGACTGACTGACTGCACGGCGTCTCTCTGAACCGAACGAACAACAGCTGATATGAGCGCGTCTGTGAAACGACTGTGAGGACAAGAATGAGGGGAAATCTGGCGGACCGGATTTATTTAACTACAAAAGAATAGTAAGTGGATCATGGTTTCTGCACTGATGGAGACTGATTTATTGATTTTATAACTGTAAAGATCGTTTGCACATCACTGCCTGTGTTTGGATGCTTTAGATGTAAAACTTAATTGTAATAAACTTATCAGATTATGATGGTATTTTATCTGACTGATGTTATGATTACTGACTTTATATATTTTAATGTGTAAAGTGTTTGTTTATCCAGCCTGCAATAGACTTGACGTAATTACGTCATCGCGAAATTACATCATTACGTTGAACTGTCCGAAAGAACCGGTTCACGGAAAAGAACCGAACTTCCCATCACTGTGTCGCAAAATGTTTTGCAACCATTATCTTAGAAGCAAAAATTAATTAATGGATAGATGAATGAATGAATCAATCAATCAATCAATTAAATACTTGACAACAATCCATGTGGAATCCAACAATTCCATTGCATACTCCTAGTAACTCTAACCAGTGAAGTTACTAAACGTAATTTCGGGAGGAAGTACGCCCATCTAATCTTCCAATTAATTCCAAGGTATAAAACCAGCAGCTTACCTCTTCCCGTTGTTAGTTCTTGCAGCATTTGACCCGCTCAAACCGCATCATGACTGACTTCCAGGAAATCGAACTGTTTCCCTCCGACGACGAACTTTCTAACGTGCCAGAAACGCCTGCACAATTTTCTCCCAACAGTTTGGATCCTCCTGCGCTGCATATTTCACCTGTTGATCGTCCAGGTCGCCGGTCTCTCCGCTCCACAAACCAGCATAAAAAACCTTGCTCAAGGAGACCTCTTTCTCCACCTCCATCTAGATCATCACGGGGCTCGGCTAATCCTCGCCGTGATTCATCTCGTCCACCATCATCATCATCATCATCATCATCAGCATCAACATCATCTGCAGCAAGCCCTTCAGTCCCTCCTGTCGAGAAATGGACCGTCAACGCGCTCAGGCAAGCGTTATCCAACGCGGGTATCCATTTCTCCCGGAAGAATTCAAAAGCGCAACTTCACGATCTGCTCGTGCGCTCTCACCAAAACACCCCGCGTCCTCCAAGCACCACGCAAGCCTCAACGAATGCATACAATCCATACGGTTTGCCTCCAACCCGCTACAGTTTCAGCCGGCAGCCGCAGCTGCCACAGCTTCCTCGTCCGCCGCTCATTGCGGCCGGCCGTCTATCGCGGCCACAAACATTAGTTCCGCGGTTGCCCGCGATAGTTTCGCGGCCTCTCCGACTGTGACTGTTACCTTTCCTCCTGCCACAGGTGAGTCTATCACAGCTCCTCCTGCCCACAATTCCAACTTTTCTGTTCCTCCTGTCTTTCATCCCCAGTTAAATCCATCTAGCCATGGAATAAATACAAATTTGAGGCTTCCTGTACAAATGCCACTATTTCCCCCCTACCCCCCCTCTTCCATTCCTCTCTCCTCCACTATTGGAGCAGACCCAAGCGTGAGGCTGACTCCGCAAACGGTCATGCCCCCCCCCTCCTTTCCCTCCTCTCACTAATTTCTCCTCTGCTATCGGCACAGACCCAAGCGTGAGGCTGCCTCCGCAAACGGTCATGCCCCCCCCTCCTTTCCCTCCTCTCACTAATTTCTCCTCTGCTATCGGAGCAGACCCAAGCGTGAGGCTGCCTCCGCAAACGGTCATGCCCCCCCCCCTCCTTTCCCTCCTCTCACTAATTTCTCCTCTGCTATCGGCACAGACCCAAGCGTGAGGCTGCCTCCGCAAACGGTCATGCCACCCCCCCTCTTTCCTTTTTCTGCCGCCGTTGGAGCTGATCCAAGCACGGGGTTGCCTTTCCAAGCGATCTATTCACCAACCTTATTTCATCCAGCCATGGCTTCCTCAACAGTTCCTCGCCTTCCAACATATACACTCTCAACTGCATCTGCTCTTCCAGTTCCTTCCAACGCCCTTGCTATGGATCCACCACCCGTCTCCACCCATCTACGTTCCCAGATTTTAGCAGGTGCGGACATTGACCTCTCTTCTCTCCTTCCCTCTGTTTCAATAAGTGAACCCCATCGCACCCTTGACTGTGGTCCTATGACAATCAATCTGAAAACCACAAATTACAAATCAAATCGCATTCTCACCATGGTTGAATTTTGTATCGCTTTCGGTAGATATACACAAATTATTTGTTCTGTCTTCCCCTCTAGACACAAAGAGTTGAATGATTTTTTAACCATCATTGCAGAACTGTCACACACCTTCGGCGGTACCCATTTCTTCACTTATTACAGGCTTTTTTCAGCCAAATGCACAGCTCGTGTCACCCAGTGGAATCAATGTCCTTATTGGGGAGCTCTTGACTTGGAGCTGTACAATAAGGTTTTTCTGGGCTGCCGTAGTGTCTCTTGCGTCTTGTGTAATTCTACCACACACAAGCCTTCTTCGTGCCCCCTCTTTAATTCTGGCTCTTCAAGTAATGCGAGCACCAATTCTGGCACCTCTCAATTTGTCAATTCCACATCTTACGTACCGCAGTCCAGGGGCGACTCAAAGAGCCGCAGCTTCAGGTTCACTTCCGGCAGACAAGTATGCAATAATTTCAACCAATTTGGTTGTACTAGACAACACTGCAAATATCTACATGTGTGTAATTTCTGTGGTGGGGCTCATGCTCGCTCTGTATGCCCTGTCTATCGCTCCTCAGCAAACTCCAATAAAGAATTGCGAAAGTATCTGTCTTCTCCCATCATTGTCTCCTCTCTAGCCCACGAACTGGCAAATCACCCAGACAAAAACTTCACCCAATATCTTCTCAAAGGTTTAAAGGAAGGTTTTAATCCCGGTCTGGAAAGCCTCCCTACCAGTAGCCTTATCTGCAAAAACCTTCAGTCGGCCAACGCCGAACCTGAAGCAGTTGACACCTTAATAGCCAAAGAGCTAGAGTCTGGATTCATGATTGGCCCCTTTGATTCCCTGCCTTTCAAATTATTTCGGATAAGTCCTATCGGTGTAGCCACAAGGAAATTTTCAGGGAAAAAACGCATGATCATAGATCTCTCGGCTCCCCACAACAATACTCATCCAAGTATAAACAGCCTCATCCCGCTAGAAGAATTCTCCTTGTGCTACCATAACATAGACCAAGCCATTCACGTAATCAAAAATGCTGGTTATGGAGCCTGGTTAGCAAAAGTTGACATCACATCAGCATTTAAAGTTATGCCTATACATCCAGACTTTTGGCACCTTTTTGGCATTCACTGGAGAGGAAAATTCTTTTTTGCAGTACGTTTAACTTTTGGCTGCAAAAGTAGTCCAAATTTTTTTGACATGCTGTCAGAAGCGCTTTGCTGGATCCTGCAAAATAACCATGCAGTCCCTTACCTGGTGCATCTTCTGGATGACTTTCTCACTGTTTCTCCAAGCGTTTTTCCTCCAGCAGCTCACCTTTCTACCGTTCAGAGTGTTTTTTCTGAATTAGGAGTTCCACTCTCTTCAGAGAAGACTCTGGGCCCTACAACATCTCTAGAGTTCCTCGGAATTAACCTTGACTCTGTCAAATTCCAAGCCTCCCTTCCCAAAGACAAAATCGACAGGATAATCGCCATCTCCTCCAATCTGCTCGAAGCACCTCAGTGCAGCAAACGAGATTTGCTATCCCTGCTAGGCCACTTAAACTACGCCATGCGTATAGTGCCTCAAGGACGCCCTTTCATCTCCCACTTGCTGTCTCTTGCATCGTCTATTCAGGAATTGGAGAACACCATTTCTCTAACCCCATCTTGCCTCGCCGACCTGAATCTATGGATCATGTTTCTTAAACAATGGAACGGCCTTACCTTCTTTTACGATGACTTTCAATCTCAACCTTGTGATCTCACGCTGTTTACAGATGCCGCTCCCTCAGTAGGCTTTGGAGGATTCTACAAGACTCATTGGTTCGCTTCAACCTGGCCTCCTGAGCTCTCCATGTTAAACCAACATGTTGCATCCTCAGCTCTTTTTGAGCTTTATCCTATCGTCATAGCTGCATATTTGTGGGGTCACGAATGGTCTTCAAAAAACATAGAATTCCACTGTGATAATCTAGCCACTGTACACTGCATCAACAAAGGCCGTTCAAATTCCCCTGAAATCATGCCCCTCTTGAGACGCCTCACCTGGTTATCTGCCTGTAAACAATTCTTCTTCAAAGCGGTTCATATTCCAGGCCACCAAAACCAAATTGCTGACACACTCTCTCGCTTTCTCTTTCAGAAATTCAGAGCCTTAGCCCCGGAGGCGGACCCAGATCCAACCCCAGTTCCTCCCTATTCAGACTTGATATTCCAGTAACTCACCCACTCAAACACCTCCACACTGCATCTCTGGATTCGATATTTCACGCCCTCTCACCCAGAACACTGCAATCTTACTGGACAGCTTGGAGAGCTTTCAAACAATTCCATTCCTCCTACAACCAGTTTTTTCCCAATTATTCCCTCCTATTAATTTCTTAATTCATCTCATATCTCCACCAGATCAAGTCCATCCAACCCAGTACCATCAAAGTCTATCTCAGTGGCATTCAATTTTTCTTCAAACTAATCTACGGCCTTCCATGTCCTGCCATAACAAACCCCCAGGTCACACTCCTAATCAAAGGAATTCAAAAAACCAACCCTACTCATCCTGATTCCAGGCAACCTCTAACCATTGATCTTTTAGCTAAATGTCTGACTTTCCTCCGCTCTGGTCACATGCCCCCAGAAACAGCAAGAACTCTAGATGCTATGTTTACCCTGGCCTTTTTTGGATTCCTCAGAGTTTATGAATTCACAACCAATTCTAAATTCAACCCAGCCATCCATCCAACCTTCTCCGACCTCCAAGTTTTAGACAAGGACACCATCCGTTTCCTGATCAAACGCAGCAAAACTGATCAATTAAAAAACGGTCATTTCATCCACATCTTTAATCTCCCGACATCCATTCAGCCATATCAATCTCTTTCCTTCTTCCTTGCACACAGGGAGGCTCAGATCTCCTCTCAGCTCGACCCCCTTTTCATTGATGAGAACAACCTTCCTGTCACCAGGCATTGGTTTCATAAAAAGCTTAAACACATCCTCACCCACTCTGGTATCCAAGCTCATTCGTATTCATCTCACTCCTTTCGTATTGGAGCAGCCACAACCGCAGCCCAAAAAGGTCTGCCAGACCATCAAATCAAACTACTGGGACGGTGGTCCTCAGACGCCTTTCAGTCTTACATTCGATCTGACCTTAGCCTCATCAAACAAGCCCATCTAAATCTCACTTCTCTTTAAGATACCTGCCCTTCGAAACTTAATCCAACTTGTGCCTGCAAACCTTGTTTTAGTGATGCTGCTGTGTCGTGTTCCACTTTACTTGTTACTACTGCTGGCTTAAGACTGCCGCTGCAGTGCCCGCCAATTTGAGACTGCCGCTGCAGTGCCTTCGCCAATTTGAGACTGCCACTGCAGTGCCTTCGCCAATTTGAGACTGCCGCTGCAGTGCCCGCCAATTTGAGACTGCCGCTGCAGTGCCTTCGCCAATTTGAGACTGCCGCTGCAGTGCCCTCGCCAATTTGAGACTGCCGCTGTAGTGCCCTCGCCAATTTGAGACTGCCGCTGCAGTGCCCTCGCCAATTTGAGACTGCCGCTGCAGTGCCCCGCCAATTTGAGACTGCCGCTGCAGCGCCTTCGCCAATTTGAGACTGCCGCTGCAGTGCCCTCGCCAATTTGAGACTGCCGCTGCAGGGCCCTCGCCAATTTGAGACTGCCGCTGCAGTGCCCTCGCCAATTTGAGACTGCCGCTACAGTGCTCCGCCAATTTGAGACTGCCGCTGCAGTGCCTTCGCCAATTTGAGACTGCCGCTGCAGTGCCCTCGCCAATTTGAGACTGCCGCTACAGTGCCCTCGCCAATTTGAGACTGCCGCTGCAGTGCCCCTCGCCAATTTGAGACTGCCGCTACAGTGCCCCTCGCCAATTTGAGACTGCCGCCGCAGTGCCACGCCAATTTGAGACTGCCGCTACAGTGCCACGCCAATTTGAGACTGCCGCCGCAGTGCCACGCCAATTTGAGACTGCCGCTGCAGTGCCCCGCCAGATTGAAACTGCCGCTACAGTGCCCCGCCATTTTGAGACTGCCGCTGAAGTGCCCCGCCATTTTGAGACTGCCGCCGCAGTACCCCGCCATTTTGAGACTGCCGCCGCAGTACCCCGCCATTTTGAGACTGCCGCTGCAGTGCCCTGCCAGTTGAGACTGCCGCCGCAGTGCCCCGCCATTTTGAGACTGCCGCCGCAGTGCCCCGCTAATTTGAGACTGCTGCTGCAGTGCCCCACTCTATCCCATACAGCCGCTACAATGCCTTAGCAGTTTCATAAACTGCCACGGCAGTTACCTGCCTACATCAATGCTGCTGCAGTGCCATCTTTTCTTTTTCCTGCACTTTCTTTTTGGGGGGTCTTCTAGATTATTGAAATAATTATGCAGATTCCTTTAGTAATCATGAGCTGTTCCAATTCCCATAATTCTCGCTTGCTGTCTATTTATGCATATATGTTTTTGGGGGGCAATCGGAGCTCGGGTAGAATATCCTCTCCGAGCCCCTCTATAGCAGGGAGCACGCCAAATCCGTTTACCACTTTTACCAAGATTATATGGGCACACAAACTCGTGAAGTGAAGTTACTAAACGTAATTTCGGGAGGAAGTACGCCCATCTAATCTTCCAATTAATTCCAAGGTATAAAACCAGCAGCTTACCTCTTCCCGTTGTTAGTTCTTGCAGCATCCCTCCTCCTCCCCGGCTCCTCCCTTTTGAACAATTTTTCCTGTTATAGGGGGGCAATCGGAGCTCGGGTAGAATATCCTCTCCGAGCCCCTCTATAGCAGACAGCACGCCAAATCCGTTTACCACTTTTACCAAGATTATATTGGCATACAAACTCGTGAAATAAAGATAACATTTTGTATTGTGAATGTGGACATTTTTCCTGTTTGTGAACAAATAAAATTAATAAAGGAAGTAGACTAAATAAATGCAGGTGCATGCACACAAAGAAACACACACACACACACACACACACACACACACACACACACACACACACACACATATATATATATATATATATATATATATATATAGAGAGAGAGAGAGAGAGAGAGAGAGAGAGAGAGAGAGAGAGAGAGATTGAGAGAGAGAGAGATTGAGAGAGACCATGACAAAGTCTCGCAACAGTAAACTAGTACAATACAACAGTTCTAACAACCCGTGTCACACATTTAACCTTTTTGAATCAGAGTACGAAGCAGTTACATGGGTGTGTGTGAAGTGAGTGACTTCTCTTATTGGCCTGCCTGAGTATGGTTTGGAGGGGGGATTATGGGGTGGGGTTGTTTTTCAGGGGTTGGGCTCTGCCCCTTAGTTCCAGTGAAAGGAACTCTTAATGCTTCACCAAGACATTTTGGACAATTTCATGCTCCCAACTTTGTGGGATCAGTTTGGGGACGGCCCCTTCCTGTCCCAGCATGACTGCGCTCCAGTGCTCAAAGCATCGCTCCATAAAGACATGGATGAGCGAGTTTGGTGTGGAGGAACTGGACTGGCCTGCACAGAGTCCTGACCTCAACCCGATAGAACACCTTTGGGATGAATTAGAGCGGAGACTGAGAGCCATGACAATCATGGAGTTAAATTAGTAAGATCTTTTTCCATCAACAGAATGAGTGTGAGAAAATCTGTTCTGTATATCTGTCTCTGAGATCCCTCTGGTTTGTGTCTGGAGTCAGAAGGTTTCCTGTGACTGTGGGCAGAGAAGATCTCCAGCTCCATGCGTCTGATGTCGTTTCTGTTGGCCATTGTTATCCCAGGAACCTGAGGAGTAGCATGTGTTCTGATCCCAGACGATTCCATTATGAGGAACTGAGCTGCTGAACCAGGGAATTGACGGGACCAATATGAATCATAAACTGTGCCAGTGTAGTCGCAAAATAGCATAACTTTCCCATGTGCTTTAGCAATTACTGTATCATTGTGGGAGAATATGATGTCTTCAGCAGTAACAAGACCTGCAAAACAATTAGGAGAGCAATGAGCATGTTTTACAAGAAGAATTCTGCATTGCATTCAGGAAAACCTCTAATTATCTAAAAACTTCTAAATGTTATTAGGAGAGATTCTATTAAGAAGAATACAGCAAATGTCAACATGATGCTTTACCAGTCAGGAGAAAAGCTCAGGTTTGCAGAAACAAGCAGTTCCTTATGTCATCTGTGTAGAGCTGTTTACTCCTCCTCCACTTGAGCATTTGAGTCTCATGAGAAGTGTTACTCCACGAGGACCATTGGGTTCAAATCAAATCAAATCAAATCACTTTATTGTCACACAGCCATGTACACAAGTGCAACAGCAGGTGAAATTCTTGGTGCAGTTCCGAGCAACATAGTAGTCACGACATGACATGTACAACATTTAGAGCAGCATCAGATTACACTGATGCGCCCACAATTACTCACAGCACAGTAAACTCTACAATAAACAATAAATAATTTACACAATGTGAGTGTGGTTCTCACAGCTTTAACCAATATACACATACTTACAATATACATATACTTTAAACAATATACTTTAAACAATATACTTTAAACAATATACAAACTAAAACATACATTAAACAATATACATTACGCTATAATAATAATAATAATAGTATACAATGTACAGTATACATTATTATTCACAGTAGAGATCCAATGTGCAATAGGTGCTATATGATAAATAATAAATTATATAAATGTGTATATAATGTGTGTGTATCGACAGTGGGTTGTGCTGAGTGATATTCTGTCCAGTGTGTGTTATGATCCTGATGGATCAAGAGTTCAGGAGTCTAATTGCTTGTGGGAAGAAGCTGTTCTGGAGTCGGCTGGTGCGTGTTCTGATGCTGCGGTACCGTCTGCCTGATGGCAGCAGTGAGAGCAGCCCATGGCTCGGGTGGCTAGAGTCTCTGATGATCCTCTGAGCTCTCTTCACACACCGCCTGGCGTAAATGTCCTGGAGGGAGGGAAGCTCACCTCCGATGATGCAGCTGGCCGTGCGCACTACCCTTTGCAGGGCTTTGCGGCTGCGGGCGGTACTGTTGCCGTACCAGGTGGTGATGCAGCCAGTCAGCAGGCTCTCTGTAGTGCTGGTGTAGAACCGTGTGAGGATGTGGCGGCTCATTCCAAACCTCCTCAGCCGTCGCAGGAAGAAAAGGCGCTGATGAGCCTTCTTCACAACGGCCTCGGTGTGGACGGACCATGAGAGTTCCTCTGTGATGTGGACACCGAGGAACTTGAAGCTGCTGACTCTCTCCACCGGTGCTCCATCGATGGTGATGGGGCGGTGTTCTCTCTCATTCCTCCTGAAGTCGACCACCAGCTCCTTGGTCTTGCTGACGTTGAGGGAGAGGTTGTGCTCCTGACACCACCGTGTCAGAGTGTGCACCTCCTCTCTGTAGGCCGTTTCATCATTGTCAGTGATGAGACCTACCACCGTCGTATCGTCAGCAAACTTGATGATGGTGTTGGAGCTGTGGGTTGCCACACAGTCATGTGTGTACAAGGAGTACAGAAGTGGGCTGAGAACACAGCCCTGAGGGGCTCCAGTGTTGAGAGTCAGTGGTGAGGAGATGCTACTGCCCATTCTGACCACCTGGCGTCTGTTTGACAGGAAGTCCAGGATCCAGCTGCATAACAGGCTGTTTAAGCCGAGAGCCCGGAGTTTCATGTCAAGTATGGAGGGCACAATGGTGTTGAATGCTGAGCTGTAGTCTACAAACAGCATTCTCACATATGTGTTCCTCTTTTCCAGGTGGGAGAGAGCAGTGTGAATAGTGGATGAAATGGCATCATCAGTGGAGCGGTTTTTGCGGTATGCAAACTGCAGTGGGTCCAGTGAGGGGGGGAGAACAGAGCAGATGTGGTTTCTGACTAGTCTCTCAAAGCATTTGCTGATGATGGGGGTCAGAGCAACAGGACGCCAGTCGTTTAAGCAGGTGGTTTTTGCTTGCTTCGGTACAGGAACAATGGTGGAAGTTTTGAAGCATGTGGGGACCACAGACAGGGAGAGGGACAGGTTAAAAATGTCCGTGAAAACTCCAGCCAGTTGGCGCGCGCACGCACGCTCTGATGACGCGGCCCGGAATGCCGTCTGGACCCGCGGCTTTACGGACGTTCACCCGCCGGAAGGATCGGGTAACATCCGCTACAGATACGGAGAGTGCACTAACCTCTGTATCTTCAGCCACGAGCTCTCTCTCCGCGAGGGCGGTGTTAGTTCCCTCAAAGCGAGCATAGAAGGTGTTTAGCTCGTCCGGGAGAGAGGCAGCGGTGTTCACGGTGGAGTTTGTGTTCCCTTTGTAGTCCGTGATGGTGTTAATTCCCCTCCACATGCTTCTGGAGTCGGTGGTGTTGAACTGTCCTTCAATCTTGTCCCTGTACTGGCGTTTTGCTGCTCTGATGGTTTTCCGGAGGGCATAACTTGCTTGTTTATGCTCCTCCGCATTACCGGAGTTAAAGGCGAAGGTCCGCGCATTGAGTGCCGCGCGAACATCCACATTTAGCCACGGCTTCTGATTGGGGTACAGCCGTATTGTTTTGGTCGGAACAACGTCTTCTACGCACTTCCTGATGAAACACGTTACGCTATCGGCGTAGACCTCGATGTCGTCATCAGAGGCCGACCGGAACATCTCCCAGACCGCGTGATCAAAACAGTCTTGTAGCATAGAGTCCGATTGGTCCGACCAGCACTGGATGGTTCTGAGGGCGGGTGCTTCCTGTTTCAGTCTCTGCCTGTAAGCGGGCAGAAGGATGATGGAAGCGTGATCCGATTTGCCAAATGGTGGGCGCGGGAGTGATTTGTAACCATCCTTGAAGGGAGAGTAACAATGATCCAGAACTCGGTTCCCTCGTGTGTTGAAGCTAACATGTTGGTGGTATTTGGGTGCGATGCGCTTGAAGTTGGCTTTGTTAAAGTCCCCGGTCACAATAAACGCAGCCTCAGGATGCGCGGTTTCCTGCTCACTCACTGACCTATACAGTTCCTTCAGTGCCCGGTCTGTGTCGGCTTGTGGGGGAATATACACCGCTGTGATGATGACCGCTGTGAATTCCCTCGGTAGCCAGAATGGTCGACACATAACCGTGAGAAATTCCAGATCAGGAGAACAGAAAGACTTGATAGAATGTACGTTCCTCTGATCACACCAGGATCAGTTGATCATAAAACATACACCCCCGCCTTTGCTTTTCCCGGAGAGATCTTTTTCTCTGTCCATCCGATGCACGGAGAACCCCGTGGTTTCGATGGCCGAATCTGGAATCTCAGCGGACATCCAAGTTTCTGTAAGGCAGATAATGCAGCAGTCCCTCGTCTCTCGTTGGAAAGAGATCCGTGCTCTCAGCTCGCAGAGTTTATTGTCCAGAGACTGAACATTTGCCAGTAAAATACTGGGAAGCGGGGGTCGGTTTGCGCGGCGTCTTAATCTGATGAGCACGCCGGCTCTGCTTCCCCTTCTCCGGCGGCGTTTCCGTGGTCGGGCCGCCCAAACAAAAGGATCCGCTGCTGTGTTTGTAAGCAGCGGTTCGTCACTGGAGAATTTAAAGTCCGGTTTTCGGTGTGCGATTGCCGAACCAATCATCCGGGTTTGACAATCATAAGAGGGATCAATACATTAAAGTGTGAGATTCAATGATCTCTGTATATCAATCATCTCTTTATATGGTTTATTCTGATTGAAAGTTGACTGCAGATCAGTGAGATGGGATTTTGGTCAAAGAGGAGCTCAAGACTTCTTCAAAATAATGTGTAGAGTAACTGTTTGTCTCCCTCTTCTGCATTGCAAGAGTCATTACAAGGTTGGAAATATCATAACCCATCAGAAAGTGTAACTCAAGAGCATGAGGGTTTGTGTGTGAGTGTTGAGTGTGTGTGAGTCACAGTGGGCCTCAGAGCACAGTAATACACAGCAGAGTCAGACACACACACATCCTGGATCCTCAGAGGAACTGATCTTGAAGTTTTGCTGTGATTTGCAGTAAATCTCTCCTCAAAGTCTTTGTCATTTTGTACATTTGTACCAACTATCATCATCATGTGTTTGGGGATTCCATTCCTCTTTTGCTGGTACCAGAAGAGATACGGGGATGAAGAACTGGTTTCATATGTGCAGTTAATCGTTACTGATCTGCCTTCAAAAGCAGTTTGAGCTGTGTTCTGCTCAACTCTCTCCAGAGATTCACACACTGGAATAGAATTTAAAACATTATCAATTCATATTCTGCATGTTTTAATATATCTATGGCACATTTAGAGACTCAAAAGGATCCTACTCACCCCAGAAATACATTATACAGAAGATGAAATGTGAAATGTGGCTGATCGATTGCTCCTGGCTGATCGATTGCTCCTGATCGATTGCTCCTGTCTGCCTGCTGTGTCTGTTGCTCTGTAGCTCAAGTCTGTAGCTCTGTAGAGCCTTGCTTACGTTTGAATCTTTATTTTGATATTTCCTCTTTCTTCTACTGCTAAATATAACTTACTCATCACCATACATTGTTTAAAAATTGCCTATCACGTTAAATTTGACATCGCTAGCTTTTAATCTAAATCACCATCACACGTTAGCATTTTGCTAGCCTGTTAGCTTGTTATCTCTGCACCCGGGCCTCCCTTTTTCTGAGTTCATAACTTGGATTAGTAAATTGTGTCCAGCAAACGATTGTGGTAAGTGGTAAATTGGATTAATCAACAAACACGGTAAGTCATGTCTTCTCCTGTCATTATCACTAGTGATGGGCAGACCGAGGCTTCGTGAAGCACTGAAGCAGTTGAAGCAAATGTGTCATATTGTTTCGAAGCTTCGAATCAATCTGACACCCGTCTCTACGGCGCCATCTAGTGGTCATTTCCATGTGTTGATCTGAAATACCTTGACAATGATCCATGTAAAAAAAAAAATTTACCATCTGTCTGACAACTACATGATCTTGGTTTTGTAACCTGTAGCCTCGTCATTGTAAAGAACTATATATATTTTGTTTGTTATACAAAATGAACATTAATAAAATAAATAAAGCCACAATGTGTCACATTTGTCACAAAACATTTTTATTCAAAAATATGAATTGCTCTGCTGTTGAAGGACTCAGCTGACTTCTTTTTTTACATATAATTTCTCCAGCCTTTGAAAAAATCCTCTCACAAGGGACACTTGTTGCTGGCATGCACAAATATTTTTGGATGATGTAAATACATGGATGATGTATTGTTGCAGAAGGCTAGCTGCCTATCACAATACACACATCTCACTTTATTTGGTGCTTCCAAATGGAAATGCTCCCACACCACAGATGTACGGCATCTCTTGCGTGCAGCCTCCATTTTTATATATTCTATTAATATATCTATCTATATATCACCTATGAATCTATATCAATACAATTCTATATATCTAACTTATGCTGTGCTATCTATCTGTCACTATCTAACTTAGCCTATATGAATGTGTCACTATATCTATACTATATGTCACTGTCTATGCCTATCAGTCAATATATCTAATTTAAATCTAGCCTAAATATAACTAACCAAAGCGCACTATAAATCTCACTGCTATCACAAAATCACTGCTATCACAATATCACTCTCCTCTCACAAAAACCCACGAGGTGAAGATGGATTTACTTCACTTTTAAACTGTGGTGAATTAGGTTTATACAGATGTGTGACTGTGTGGCTTGTTCCCGCCCCCTTTAATCAACGCAGTTTCGGAAGGCGCCACCTGATGAAACACTTTGAAGCTTCATTTAGCCATAGTCACGTGACATGGGTGTTTCGAACCACAGTTCGGAGCAGTGTTTCGAAACATCTGCGCTTCGGGATCTCGGCAAAGCCCCGAAACGCCTGTTTCGCGTCTGCCATCCCTAATTATCACCTGCAGTGCATGCCACATGTTCAGTATAGGCTTCTCCGCTGGCGAAAAGGGCTTCACATGTGATAAATGTAAGGAGATAGTTAGGCTGACGGAGAAGATTTCAGAATTAGAAACACGCATCCATACTTTATCTGAGAGTAGTGAGGATGTAACAGCTTTAGACACTGATTTGGATGCGAATAGCTTAGTGAACTCTGTACATTCTTCGGTTCCGGCTGCAGGGCCCCCGCAGCAGGGAAACTGGGTAACAGTGAGGCAGCATAGTCGCAGACCAAAGAACCGCTTTTCCGTTCCGGTTAGAACATCAAACAGGTTCTCCCCTCTCAGTGAAGCACCCACTGAGTATCCTGTTGAAAGTGCCCTAGTCATTGGCGATTCTATTACACGGAACGTGAAGATAGAGACACCAGCTACCATAGTCACTTGTTTACCGGGAGCCAGAGCACCTGACATCAAAGCAAATTTAAAAGTGCTGGCTAAAGCTAATCGTAAATTCTCTAAGATTATTATTCACGTCGGCACTAATGATGTTCGACTTCGCCAGTCGGAGATCACCAAAATTAACATTAAAGAGGTGTGTGAACTCGCTAGTACGATGTCTGAGGCTGTTTTTTGTTCTGGACCGCTCCCGGTAAAAAGGAGTGATGAGATAGTTAGCAGACTATCATCACTCAATGGCTGGTTGTCTAAGTGGTGTCTGCAAAATAACATAGGGTTCATAGACAATTGGAAAAGTTTTTGGGGCAGACCTGACCTGTTGAAGAAGGATGGCATCCATCCCTCTTGGGGTGGTGCCGCTCTTCTCTCTAGTAATCTGGCACATAGTCTTAGAGCTAAACCTTGACTCACTAGGGCCCAGGTCAGGAAGCAGACAAACTGGCTAAACCGACTGTCTGCTAGCTGTCTCACGTTACCGGAGTCAGATAAATCCCAGCACATAGAGACTCTTTCACCTAGATATTATCATATAGAGACTGTGTCTGTTCCCCGAATTAGTAAATACAAAAAAACATCAAAACCATTCAACAGTAAAAATTTAATTGACGTCCAACAAATAAACAAAATATATAATACAGATGAACAATTGATAAAGCTTGGGTTGCTGAATATTAGATCCCTTTCCCCAAAAGCGCTTATTGTTAATGATATTATTACAGATAATAATCTAGATGTGCTCTGTTTGACAGAAACCTGGCTAAAACCTGACGACTACATTACCTTAAATGAGTCCACCCCCCAAGATTATTGTTATAAACATGAGCCGCGTCTGAAAGGTAAAGGGGGAGGGGTTGCTGTAATTTATAATAATATCTTCAGTATTACTCAGAAGTCTAGTTTCAAATATAATTCCTTCGAAGTTTTGGTGCTTTATGTAACGCTATGTAGTGTACATGATAAAACCCGTTCAACATTTGTGTTAGCTACTGTATACAGGCCACCTGGGCATAATACAGACTTTATCAAAGAATTTGCTGATTTTCTATCAGAGTTAGTACTGGCCGTAGATAAAGTACTAATTGTTGGTGATTTTAATATCCATGTTGACAACGGAAAAGACGTATTGGGATTAGCATTTAAAGACACACTAAACTCTATTGGAGTTAGGCAACACGTGTCAGGAGCCACTCATCGCCATAATCATACTTTAGACCTAATATTGTCACATGGAATAAATGTTGATACCGTTGAAATTCTGCAGCAGAGCGATGACATCTCAGATCATTACTTAGTATCATGTATACTTAATTTAGCTAAGGTTGCAAAGCCGACCCCTCGCTTCAAAAATGGCAGGACAATCACTGCCGCTACTAAAGATTGCTTTTTAAATAATCTCCCTCATCAGTATCATCTGCTCAGCATCCCAGATAGTATAGAAGAACTCGATGTTGCAACAGAAACTATTGACTCTCTCGTTTGCAGTACTTAAGACACAGTTGCTCCTCTGCGCTTAAAGAAGATTAAAGAAAATAGTCCAACGCCGTGGTACAACGAGCACACCCGGGCCCTTAAAACAGCAGCCAGAAAAATGGAGCGCAGCTGGAAGAAAACAAAATTAGAGGTATTTCGTAATTCGTGGAAAGAGCACATGATCACATACAGAAAGGCTGTAAAAACTGCTAGATCTGCTTATTTCTCAACTCTCTTGGAAGAAAACAAACACAACCCAAGGTATTTATTCGATACAGTGGCTAAATTAACCAAAAATAAAGCTTCAACTTCTGATGATTGTAAACAGCACAGCAGTAATGACTTTATGAACTTCTTCACATGTAAGATTGATAATATTAGGAAAATTTTTTTAACCATGCAGCCGTCTAATACAGCATCACATCAGACAGAGCATTGTAGTGTCACTGAGGAAAAATTACACTCATTCACTGCTATAGGAGAAGAAGAATTGGCTAAACTCGTTAAATCATCAAAATCGACAACATGTATGCTCGACCCTATACCAACTAGGCTATTAAAAGAGATGCTACCAGAGGTCATAGATCCTCTTCTTAATATCATTAATTCATCTTTGTCATTAGGATATTTACCGAAAACTTTTAAGTTGGCAATTATTAAACCACTTATTAAAAAACCGCAACTTGATCCTACAGATTTAGTCAATTATAGACCAATCTCAAATCTACCCTTTCTGTCAAAAATACTTGAAAAGGCAGTGTCTTCACAATTATGTTCCTTTTTAGAAAGAAATGGTATCTGTGAGGATTTCCAGTCAGGATTTAGACCGTATCATAGCACTGAGACTGCTCTCGTCAGAGTTACAAATGATTTGCTCTTTTCATCCGATCGTGGCTGTATCTCTCTATTAGTGTTACTCGATCTTAGCGCTGCATTTGATACTATCGACCACAACATTCTTTTGAATAGACTCGAAAATTATGTAGGTATTAGTGGAATTGCATTATCATGGTTTAAATCATACCTATGCGACCGTTATCAGTCTGTAGTAGTAAATGAAGATATGTCACACCGATCGCAAGTTCAGTATGGAGTACCGCAAGGCTCAGTGCTAGGACCGCTACTCTTCACCCTGTACATGCTACCACTGGGAGATATCATTAGGAAGCATGGCGTTAGTTTTCATTGTTATGCTGACGATACTCAGCTCTATATTTCTTCACGCCCTAAAGAAACTTACCAATTCACAAGATTAACGGAATGCATAGCTGATATAAAACATTGGATGACTGGTAATTTCCTGCAACTCAATTCAGAAAAAACTGAATTTTTAATTATTGGACAAAAAAGCTCCACAAGTAGTAACCTAGAATACTGTCTAACACTTGATGGCTGTTCTGTCAAGTCCTCGTCGTCAGTGAGGAACCTGGGTGTGCTCTTTGATACCAATCTTTCGTTTGAAAGCCACGTTTCTAGCATCTGTAAAACTGCTTTCTACCATCTTAAAAATATATCTAAATTACGGCACATGCTCTCAATGCAAAATGCTGAACAGTTAGTTCATGCGTTCATGACCTCAAGGTTAGATTATTGTAATGCTCTACTGGGTGGTTGCCCTGCTCGCTTAATAAATAAACTCCAGCTGGTCCAAAACGCAGCAGCTCGAGTTCTTACTAGAACCAGGAAGTATGACCATATTAGCCCAGTTCTGTCAACACTGCACTGGCTGCCTATTAAACATCGCATAAATTTTAAAATCTTACTTATTACTTACAAAGCACTAAATGGTTTAGCTCCCCAATACTTGAGCGAGCTCTTAACATATTATACTCCATCACGTCTACTGCGGTCTCAAAATTCTGGCCAGTTGATCATACCGAGAATATCCAAATCAACTGCAGGCGGTCGATCGTTTTCCTATTTAGCACCTAAACTCTGGAACAGTCTTCCTAACATTGTTCGGGAAGCAGACACACTCTGTCAGTTTAAATCTAGACTAAAAACACATCTCTTTACTGTGGCATACACATAAAACACTTTTTCAATGAAATGATTGTTAGGCTGCATTAACTAGGTCAGCCGGAACCGGGAACACTTCCCATAACACCTGATGTACTCGTGACATCATCAGAAGAATGGCATCTACGCTAATGTTAGTCTCTCTGTTTTATCCCGAGGTTTACTGCAGTCAGCTGGATCCGGGCCGTATCCAGATCAGATGGTGGACCTGCGCCCAGAGAAGACCAACACAGGACCCCGAAGTGTCTGGGAGACCGTGATTAGACTCCCCCTGAAACTGCCTCATCGACACGGCATCTCAATAAACCCGTCTCCAGCGTGTTGCCTCCGATCATTCGAATATTGCACTTTAATAATTATTTAATCAACATCATCCTCAATAAACCCGTCTCCAGCATGTTGCCCCCGGTCCCTCGAATATTCTGATCTATTATGACCTCCGAGCTGTAAAACTGCCAGAATAATAATAATAATACGCTGTTTGTTAATTGGCCAGAGGAGAACTGGCACCCCGACTGAGCCTGGTTTCTCCCAAGGTTTATTTTTCTCCATTAGGTCACCTAATGGGGTTTTGGTTTCCTTGCCACTGTTGCCTCTGGCTTGGCGTGCTCAGTTGGGGACACTAAATTTTTCAACTAAACATCGAAATACATCTAAATAATAAACTAAATTAACCATTTAAACTAAATTACTGATCAAATTATTGATCTAAAGCCCACACTGTCACTGTATGATACTTTAAATTTTTCCAGAATGGCTATACAGCTGAATAAAATTATGCTGCATTATTTTCCTGTTTAACACTGTAAAGCTGCTTTGAAACAATCTACATTGTTAAAAGCGCTATATAAATAAAGTTGACTTGACTTGACTTGACTTTCCCAGTGAGCCATGATAATAACTGTTGTGTGTAAATGAGTGAATATGTGAATCCACTGGAGAGTGTGCAGTTGTTTCAGCTTGACTTTGATACGCCTGTTTTACTGTCACACATATATCAGCTGGGAGGAGCTCCATCTGCTCAATCCGCACAGGTTTTCTTTAGTTCCACAAAACATTTCAGTAAGTGTGATTTATGTTTAATCATAGTCTGTTGTTTATAATGTATATTTTATCTTCTGTTCATTTCTCTGTTATGTAACTTTATGTTCTGTTTGAGTTTCTGTTTTTGTCAATATTTCCTCTGAATATCTCTGTGATGGATCTCACACTCTCTTCATCTTTGGCCATTATTTTCTTTCCATTTTAGTAATCTGTTGTGTTTAATAGCAAGGTAGGAGATCATTTAAATGCAAAGTTTATATTTCCTCTGGTTGAGAATATATGAGAGGTCAAGTATTTATGAAAGCAACCCTTGTAAGTGTATGTGTTAAAATGTTTGCACTGCATAACATATCAACAGGATAACATTGACTTCAGTCCTGTTTGTTCAGCAGGTGTCGCCACATTTATTGTTTCTGTGGTTCCCTTTCGAGGGAACTCGCACTGCGTCAGAACGACACTTTGGGGCCACACCGATTTCTATATAGAGGAATAGTTCACCCAAAAAAGAAAATTACTTCATCATTTACTCATCCTCAAGACTTATTTTCTTCTGCTGAACACAAAACTTATTTTTGAAGAATATGGGTTACCAAACAGTTGATGGTCCCCATAATGAGAAGCGGGAACACTGAACACAGGAACACATGAAAAGAATGAAAACAAACTAAATGTCCATGAAAACTAAGATTAACTGAACATAACTGGGACAACTATCCCTTTAAGGACAACATTTTATTTAGCAGACTTTAAATATATCAATTTAGTATACCAAAAGTACAATTGTAGGGTATTTATATTACGTACTGTACATAAATATGTAAATGTATTTGTAGTATACTTAGCATAAAATAAATGTATTTTTCACTAGGGTAGATGCTACAGTCATTGATATGAAATTCCAAGAAAGAAACAATGTTAAAGATTATTAAATGTTTTGAACATTAAGATGTTTGCACTACTTTCCAGGCAGTGAAGTTGCATATGAATTTGTTTCAAGTTTTTTACATGTAAGATCCAAATCAAATATAGTAGCGCCATCTTTTTTATATGTTTTTGAAACACTAAGCCCTAAAAAAACATATTTTAAAAACATAAGCCCTTTTCACACCACCTCAGATAGTGAAAATGCATTTGAATGTGTGTGAAGTTTCAGACAATTTGCCAAAAATATTTGACCCTTATAGGACAAAGTCAGTAATAAATGGCTGCGCACTAAAAAAAGGGTCAAAGGTAGATGTAGAAAACTAAATTTGGACAATGAAATATACAGTATGTAAAATATAAAGTCTTTTTTTCAGCTGTGATCTCTTAATGAGTCTACTAATTATGAACAAGCGCTGATGAAAGAGCGCTGATGAAAGACGACTGTGTTGTCGCCTCGCGTCGAGCAAAAAAGCTGCACTTGAACCCGCCGAGAGAACTACAGCCGTCTGTCAGCTAGCATGCGTTCTGCTCCTGAGTGTAAATGAGACAAGTGTCTATTTCTGCAGATATTTGTCTATATTCATCATTCAAAGAGGGAAACCGATGCTGCAGATGCACGAACCGTAAACAAAGCAGTGCGTGCTTACCGTTGTGAATATCAATCACGCTGATCACTTTCTTTATTCCACTCTGCTCATCGGCTCATGTTAATATCAACATATTCGCCCAGGAATACTCAGGTGATAATGTCAAATTAGAACAGCCTTCTATTCATACCGTTTTGACTTCTTAGCTTGACTCGTTCGCTAAGCTGAACAGCCAATCAGAGTCCTCTCTCTCACCGACGGCCCAACGGCGATTCTACGACTGCGTCCCAAACCTGGGAAATGCCTTTGGAGGACACGATTAAAGGTAGGAAGGCATCAAGGCACGTCTGAATCTAATGTCAGCTTCACTTCCTGTCTCCTGAGAGTCCTTCATCTGATGGACTTTTGAAGGCAGCATAAATGTGTCCATCGCTGCCTTTGATATCCCACAATCAGCAGTCTAGGGTTTCAGACACAGAATCTGTAGAATCTGCCCAAAAAACCCAGACGGTGTCTGATTAGAGCCAGCGGTGCGGAACACCCCGGAAAAATCAACTCGGACGTTGCCCGACGGCCGATAGTCGGCTTGGTGTGTCCTTTACAGTGTGTCATTTGTACAGTATTCTAACTACACAATTGGAGATGTAATTAGTAACTAGTCATTAATGACTTGTTTAGAGTAACTTACCCAACACTGACTGTGACAGTTTTAAATTCATTATTTGGTAACTCAAAGCGTATCGACGTGTGCACACGAGAGTAAAATGATTCATTTCAAGGGAAGATCAGCACTTGGGTCTTCAATGCAATAAAGTCAGACACTAAAACATGAACATTATACTTCCCTTTTGATTGATGTAAATCAGTAAAACTTGTTAATGGATTCTAGTGTAATGACAGGCCTTTATAGTTAAACCAGGAGTTATTCCAGAATGTTATGAATCATAATTCAAACTCTTTCATTGTTTTATTTTTTTAATATCCGTTCTCGATTTGTTTCATGATCAGTTATTTAGTCTTCTTTAATGTATTATAATTAATACAGCATAAAACTAGGTCTCAGTACTGATGAAGCCCTGTCTGATGTTCAACAGGTGTTACCATATCCTCTCATTTATAGTGTCTGTGGTTTACTGAAGATATGTTCGTGGGTTAATACTCATTAGATTGCTGTTGTTCAAAGCAATAATGGTGTGTGTGAGTTTTTGTAAAGCGTCTCAGGCACTTTGTGTCACTGGGCTCCTCAGAGCACAATAATAGAGAGCTGAATCTGACAGAGTTACACTGTTAATACTGAGTTCAGTGGAGGAGCGGGATGTAGTCGATGCAAACCGATGGTCTGGTATATTCTCATAACTCTCTGATCGAGCACCTTTGAGCAGTAAATACTGAGGTTCTGTGTTTGGATACTGTCTGTACCAGTAAAGTAGAATATTATTGCTGTTAGTTTCATATGAGCAGCTCAGCGTCACAGACTCTCCTTCTCTCCTGATTATATTAGTATCCTCGTCTTTTGGTCCAATGCTGTCAGCAAACACACCTGTAATAAAAGTTGAGACATCACAATATAACATTAAACCATCAGCCAGTTTCTCTTGCCAAAAACACCATGTGATGTTAAAAGTGCTCATTCTATCACCTGAAACTGTTATGGCAATCACTAGTAGACATCTCTCCATGTTGATATCGGTTTAAACAGATTTTAAGAATGATTTTAAGGTTAGCTATGGATCTTTCTTTGAGGTTTGCACATGAGCACTAAACTAAATGTGATAAATGATAAAAATGGTTTTATAGATGAATGACTGCAGTGGGAGGGGCTCTGCTGTTTATGAGTAGTGTGGGTGTGGTCAGTGACATCACAATCAATGCACAATCCCTTTGACCTCATACTGTAAAATATAACCTCAAATATAACTCATAGGAATATCTGTAATCCTTTGTTAATTAAGAGTTTAAGAACTAAATTGTCACATGACTGTCAGTTTGTGTTGTCTTGTCACATGTTCCTTTGTCTTAGTTTTCCCGCCACTTGTCTGTTTCCTTGGTTACCCTCATTAGTTAGTTTAGTTCAGCTGTGTCCTGTTAATGATCTCGTTTCTGTTTGCTATTTCAGTTCTTCCCTTTTCACTCAGTCTTTTGATACGAAAGCTTCACTCAAGCTCGTATGACTGATGGAGCTGAAGGAGGGAAGAGCCTTGGTAGAGTCGACTTGATGTAAGAGAACATCCTGGGGACAACCAACAGAGATGTAGCCAAAGATGGAGACCCAGATGGAGCTGATGATCTAGGAGACCGAAGAAGAGCCATGGTGATGGACATCCGAGGTAGAGTCGAGAGTCCAGAGGAACGAGGGAGAAGCCGCATGACTGATGGAGCTGAAGGAGGGAAGAGCCAAGGCGGATCCAAAGTGTCTCTGGGCATGGGTGGAGCAGGGGCACAGAGGCTGGAGGCAGAGACAGGGGATCCTCTTGGCATGCAGGAGATGTAGAGGGGCTGAAGGACATCAGTTGAGATGGGGCTGAGGAACTGGCTGACTGAGGAGGTGGGAGAGGGAGGGAATGCTGGAGATACTAGGGACGCTGGAGAATCAGAAGATGCTGGAGCTGCCGGGGAACCAGGAAAAACCTCTCCAAAAAAATCAATAAGGTCCTCTTCAGAAATGTGGATCAGAGCAGACGGTGAGTGGAGACTTGTTGCTCACCAGCACTCACTCAACAAAAGATCCCTGAGGACCCACACCGGGAAGGCCAGCCTTTGTGCGCTCGTTTAAACTGGCCAGGTACAAAGCGTACAGAGAACGATCGGGAAAGTCCGTAAGGCTCGCCAGATAGAGGAACGTACCGGTGTGGACCTCGAGTTCATTCTCCTCCTGCTCCAGGCAAAGCAGTAAAACAGCAGCTGAGCACATGCTCAGAAATGAATGCTGATACAGAGGCAGTTTTGAACACAAGTTATTATCTATTTCATGTTTGTGTGTGAGTGTTGAGTGTGTGTGAGTCACAGTGGGCTGCAGAGCACAGTAATACACAGCAGAGTCACACACACACACATCCTGGATCCTCAGAGGAACTGATCTTAATGTGGAGTTCAATGTTGCAGAAAATCTCTCCTTAAAATCAGGCTCAGTGGTTCCTTTCCCAAAGGAAAAGTCACTGAGAATGAATGTTGGGGATCTGTTTGGCAGCTGTTTGTACCAGAAGAGATAAGCATTCGTAGCTGTGGTAGAATAATTGCACTGTAGACTGACTTGATCTTGTTGATTTGCAGTCATTTCTCTTAAAGGCTGATCAACTCTGTCTTGTCCCCAGCACACTGGAAAATAGATGAACTATTTATAATATACATATATTGAGTACTGTAAGAAAAACAGATACTGAAGTGTAATTGATTGTCTTCTTACCAAAGTCCCGTGTTGTGAAGAAAAGAGTAATAATAATCAGTTTCTGCATTGCTGAGATAAAGAGATTATTTGAACATATTGTAATGAATGTGTGTCTCTGTCTTTACTGTAGCTCTGCTTCCTCTCTGCTGCTCTTCTCTTGATATTTCAGCTCTTCAATAGGTCTCACATGACACACCGCTGATGCCACTTTTAAAGGATACTGCCCCCTAGTGGTCAAATATCAGGATGTTCAAAAGACATAGAATAAAAATGAGTGATGAAAGGGTGTGGACAGTTATTTAAGCAGCTGACCTCATTGCATATGCATTTGGAGAAGTTTTCATTTCAGACGCATAATTTTAATAATATATTTAAAAGAGTATTTAAATTAATCATGCAACGTCATTTACTAAGATTTGCAGTGTGTGGGTTTGCACTTTGGCATATAATTGAGTACTTTCTCTGTTGCTGTGTGTGTGTGAGTCACAGTGGGCTTCAGAGCACAGTAATACACAGCAGAGTCAGACACACACACACACACACACACACACACACACACACACACACACATCCTGGATCCTCAGAGGAACTGCGTTTGAGTCCAATGTTGCAGAAAATCTCTCCTTAAAATCAGGCTCTGTCGTTCCTTCAGCAAATGTGCATTTATTCAGAATGAATGTTGGGGATCTGTTTGGCAGCTGTTTGTACCAGAAGAGATATGGACTTGTAGAAGTTGTGGTATAATTACACTTTATAATAACTTTATCTCCTTCACTTGCAGTCATTTCTCTATAAGACTGTTCAACCCTGTCCTGTCCCAAAGACACTGGAAGAAAAAAAGTCTTTCACATGAATTATGTGCAAAGTAAACTTCAGCATTTAATAACCTAAATGAAAGTAAACTTTTCTGTGAGTGTAGAGAAATATAAAACGTGTGCTTGCCATCGTAATGTAAAGTTAACGGCGAAATGGCAAGGTCCAGCTGAAGTAGTGTCACAGGTTAATAGGGTTAATTACAAGGTAAAAATGCTAGATAATCCTGATGGTACTGACATGTAACGAAACCTTTCTTTGGGGCTGTCCAGCCTTCTTCTAAAGGGGAGGGTGTGTTACAGTTCAAGGATGGATTTACTGTTATTTTAGTTATTTTCCTAAACACTAGGGGGCAATGTCCTCAAGCACGAGGGTGAGGTCACCAATATAAGGAGAGAGCAAGTAAAGTTAAGGAAGTGTGGTAATACGAAATCAGGATGGTTGAGCTATAGTTCACTGTTTCCATCCTTTGTTAGGCCTGTGATGGGAAAATGTGTTTCTTTCTCCTGATCATCAGAGCCCTATGTTTAAATGAAGTATGTATTGAGTCAAGTTGCTCTATCGGACTATTAGTAATAAGTTCAACTGCCTAATGCGTGTGGGAAATCCATTTCGTCTGGATTTGCCGTGCCTGGAACTGGTAAACCTGCGGAGTATATACTAACTATCTGTGGATTGTTCATTGAGTCATCGTGCCGGTTGCCGGTTTTGGAGCACTTGGGACAATTTGATTGGCAACGGCCAAACAACGCTGGAAACCCAGGTTTCTTTGTAGTACTTCATTGACTGCTTTGAATAAACTTTTTTGTACATATTATGGTTAGGGGTGAAAATGGTTGTTTGTGTGTGAAGGTGGCTTGTTTATACTCACTGACACTTTAAATATATGGGTATCAAAAGCTCAACGGATTGTATCCCACATATTCATTGTGTCTTTCTTTAAACTGCGATTTAGGAAAGTTTGTTACAAACTGTAATTGTCAGTTACATCTGTCTTCATGTCTGTCTCTGTGTTTCTCTCGTCTCTCATTGAAACAGGTTTTTGTGTAAAGCTGTTGTGTTTCCTGTGACTGTGGGCCTCAGAGCACAGTAATACACAGCAGAGTCACACACACGCAGGTTCTTGATCTGCAGAGGAACTGAATTTGATGTAAGTTCAGAGTGAAATCTCTCCTGGAACTCAGTGCCATTTTCTCCTCCATATTTGCTTCTCCTCAGGATGTATTTAGGAAAGTCATTTTCTCTCTGGATGTACCAGAATAAATCTTCTTGAGCTGAATCTGTTTGATATTTACACTGTAATGTGACCGATCTTCCTTCAGCTTCAGTCACAGGTTTGTCTGGCTGATCAACTGTGTCCTCTGATCTGACCTCTGTAAAGGGTTAAACAAATCATGTACAGTACAATACAACATTTACGCAATTTAAAATGAGTGTGTAGCTGTATTAAGTGAAGATTCATACCAACAATGAACAGAGCAAAGAGAAATATATTCCTCAACCTGTGTGACATGACTGTCTGCTGAAGACACTTTCATGTCAAGATAAATCAGTGAATATGAGAGTCTTTCCTACTTTAGTATTATAATGATGATTTAAGGAGGAGCTTGTGGACAGACACCCATAAAGCTGCTTTATTGTCAAAGGTAATATTGAGTAGCTACTGCCCTCTGATGGTGAACTGCAAGCACTGCATTAGTGCCATCTCAATAGTTTCATGTAAATAAAGATATTTGATTTCTGAATTACATGATATTCTATTGTTACTGGTGAACTAAAGGACTGATTGTATGGATTTAATATAATTAATCTCAGATACATTACATAGTTTTCTACTAGCTTTCACTATCTCTGTTTCTCTCATCATAACAGGTTATTGTGCATTGTTGTGTTTCCTCAGGTTATTGTACAGTGTTGTTGTGTTTCCTCAGGTTATTGTACAGTGTTGTTGTGTTTCCTCAGGTTATTGTACAGTGTTGTTGTGTTTCCTCAGGTTATTGTACAGTGTTGTTGTGTTTCCTCAGGTTATTGTACAGTGTTGTTGTGTTTCCTCAGGTTATTGTACAGTGTTGTTGTGTTTCCTCAGGTTATTGTACAGTGTTGTTGTGTTTCCTCAGGTTATTGTACAGTGTTGTTGTGTTTCCTCAGGTTATTGTACAGTGTTGTTGTGTTTCCTCAGGTTATTGTACAGTGTTGGTGAGTCTCCTCAGGTTATTGTGCATTGTTGTGTTTCCTCAGGTTATTGTACAGTGTTGTTGTGTTTCCTCAGGTTATTGTACAGTGTTGTTGTGTTTCCTCGGGTTATTGTGCAGTGTTGTTGTGTCTCCTCAGGTTATTGTGCAGTGTTGTTGTGTCTCCTCAGGTTATTGTGCAGTATTGTTGTGTCTCCTCAGGTTATTGTGCATTGTTGTGTTTCCTCAGGTTATTGTACAGTGTTGTTGTGTTTCCTCAGGTTATTGTGCAGTATTGTTGTGTCTCCTCAGGTTATTGTGCATTGTTGTGTTTCCTCAGGTTATTGTACAGTGTTGTTGTGTTTCCTCAGGTTATTGTACAGTGTTGTTGTGTTTCCTCAGGTTATTGTGCAGTGTTGTTGTGTCTCCTCAGGTTATTGTGCAGTATTGTTGTGTCTCCTCAGGTTATTGTGCATTGTTGTGTTTCCTCAGGTTATTGTGCAGTGTTGTTGTGTTTCCTCAGGTTATTGTACAGTGTTGTTGTGTTTCCTCGGGTTATTGTGCAGTGTTGTTGTGTCTCCTCAGGTTATTGTACAGTGTTGTTGTGTTTCCTCGGGTTATTGTGCAGTGTTGTTGTGTCTCCTCAGGTTAGTGTGCAGTGTTGTTGTGTTTCCTCAGGTTATTGTGCAGTGTTGTTGTGTCTCCTCAGGTTATTGTACAGTGTTGTTGTCTCCTCAGGTTATTGTGCAGTGTTGTTGTGTCTCCTCAGGTTATTGTACAGTGTTGTTGTCTCCTCAGGTTATTGTACAGTGTTGTTGTGTCTCCTCAGGTTATTGTGCAGTGTTGTTGTGTCTCCTCAGGTTATTGTGCAGTATTGTTGTGTTTCCTCAGGTTAGTGTGCAGTGTTGTCGTGTCTCCTCAGGTTATTGTACAGTGTTGTTGTGTTTCCTCAGGTTATTGTACAGTGTTGTTGTGTTTCCTCAGGTTATTGTGCAGTGTTGTTGTGTCTCCTCAGGTTATTGTGCAGTGTTGTTGTGTCTCCTCAGGTTATTGTGCAGTGTTGTTGTGTCTCCTCAGGTTAGTGTGCAGTGTTGTTGTGTCTCCTCAGGTTATTGTGCAGTGTTGTTGTGTCTCCTCAGGTTATTGTGCAGTGTTGTTGTGTTTCCTCAGGTTATTGTGCAGTGTTGTTGTGTCTCCTCAGGTTATTGTGCAGTATTGTTGTGTTTCCTCAGGTTATTGTGCAGTGTTGTTGTGTCTCCTCAGGTTATTGTGCAGTGTTGTTGTGTTTCCTCAGGTTATTGTGCAGTGTTGTTGTGTCTCCTCAGGTTATTGTGCAGTGTTGTTGTGTCTCCTCAGGTTATTGTGCAGTGTTGTTCTGTCTCCTCAGGTTATTGTGCAGTGTTGTTGTGTTTCCTCAGGTTATTGTGCAGTGTTGTTCTGTCTCCTCAGGTTATTGTGCAGTGTTGTTGTGTTTCCTCAGGTTATTGTGCAGTGTTGTTGTGTTTCCTCAGGTTATTGTGCAGTGTTGTTGTGTTTCCTCAGGTTATTGTGCAGTGTTGTTGTGTTTCCTCAGGTTATTGTGCAGTGTTGTTGTGTTTCCTCAGGTTATTGTGCAGTGTTGTTGTGTCTCCTCAGGTTATTGTGCAGTGTTGGTGAGTCTCCTCAGGTTATTGTGCAGTGTTGTTGTGTCTCCTCAGGTTATTGTGCAGTGTTGTTGTGTCTCCTCAGGTTATTGTGCAGTGTTGTTGTGTCTCCTCAGGTTAGTGTGCAGTGTTGTTGTGTCTCCTCAGGTTATTGTGCAGTGTTGTTGTGTCTCCTCAGGTTATTGTGCAGTGTTGTTGTGTCTCCTCAGGTTATTGTACAGTGTTGTTGTCTCCTCAGGTTATTGTACAGTGTTGTTGTGTCTCCTCAGGTTATTGTGCAGTGTTGTTGTGTCTCCTCAGGTTATTGTGCAGTATTGTTGTGTTTCCTCAGGTTAGTGTGCAGTGTTGTCGTGTCTCCTCAGGTTATTGTACAGTGTTGTTGTGTTTCCTCAGGTTATTGTGCAGTGTTGTTGTGTTTCCTCAGGTTATTGTGCAGTGTTGTTGTGTTTCTTCAGGTTATTGTGCAGTGTTGTTGTGTTTCCTCAGGTTATTGTGCAGTGTTGTTGTGTTTCCTCAGGTTATTGTGCAGTGTTGTTGTGTTTCCTCAGGTTATTGTGCAGTGTTGTTGTGTTTCTTCAGGTTATTGTATGGCATGTGTGTGTTTCCTCAGGTTATTGTATGGCGTGTGTGTGTGTCTCCTCAGGTTATTGTATGGTGTGTGTGTGTTTCCTGTGACTGTGGGCTGCAGAGCACAGTAATACACAGCAGAGTCTGACACTGATGCAGAGGAGATCTCCAGATACACAAGGATTTGTTCCTTTTTTTCAACTTTAACACTGAATCTTTTATCTACATCAGACACCTGAGCTTCTTTTGCGCTACTGTAAGTGAGTACAAGAAATTCAGGTTTTGATCTTCCATGCTGACGGTACCAGTGGAGATAATCTGTAGTTGTTGAGGAATAACTACAAGACAACGTAACATTTGGACCCTCCTCAAAGAATACATTTGTTTCGTCTGGTTTGATGACATTTCCAAAGACCGTAGCTGAAAGAGAAGAGGTACATTTCTAGGTTTAGTGTTTTTATTCATTTATTTCAGAAATAAATCAACCAAATAAATATACACACCAGCTGAAGCCCAGAACAGAATAACTGAATGCAGATCCATTGCTCAAGTGTTCTCTCTGAGAAGAGTCAGACTGAATCGTCTCACATCATTATCATATCAGATCTGGAGTCCCTCCTCTTTTGACACTTCAAGACAAATGAAACTTTATTTTGAATGAAGAGATTTTTGGGCCTGGCTCATTACTGCTATAATGTGAAACAAATGTATCAGTTCATCAAAGTTGTAGCAATATATAGATACCACAGGGAGAGGAATGGACTCAGGTGCAGGAGTTTATTCTTCAAACAAGGCAAAAACAGGTACATATTCAGCTAATAAACTTCAAGTAATTCATTATATGCATAAACATCAGACTTAGGAAACCCAACAAGTGCATCATAACTCTGTTATAGGAAACAAACGCATACACAAGACATGTATGTAGACTATATGATGAGGACACCTATTGAATTCGTAGGCAACGACACAAGTTAGTATAGAAGAATAAAACGCATCAGTATGAGGTAAACAAATAGAGAAATATGGCTTTTAATGTGCACAGGAAAAAAAAAAGGAGGAAGTGAAAGAGGAGAACATGGACGTGGTCATTGATGGGGAAAAGAGGCCATCTTGGCAATGGAGCTTGAAGTAAGTAGTTTTAAGTTTTAGTGCCATGTCGCATTGATCAATTCACCATTTCATGTTGCATGTTTATTGGCTAGTCAGTAGATATAGGTTGTAGCAGTACACAATGCTACAGTGCCGATTGTTTCAAAGCTTCACAGTGTTAAGAGAAAACGGTGATGTCATCAGCTCAGTTCAGTTCTCATATAGTGCATTGCCTCAACCCCACACAGGTGTTTGCAGTTATTACCTCAGTGAGGTTTTGATTTGGTTTTCATAAGAGCTTCAAAGTGAAAAATTCCTTTTAGTTTTTGTATGACTTGGTTCATGTTTTGTATCACTGGGCTTCAACTCTTAGAGCACAATAATAGAGAGCTGAATCTGACAGAGTCGCTCTACTCATAATGAGTTCAGTGAATATGCGAGAAGTTCTCGACTGAAATCGAGGATCAGAGCTGTGCCTTCCAATGCTTGATCGAGCTCCTTCACGTAATAAATATTGAGGTTCTTCATTGCGATACTGTCTGTACCAGTACAGACGTACATATTCACTGTCTGAATCATACGAGCAGCTCAGCGTTACAGACTCTCCTTCAGTTTTGATGATATCGGTCCCTCGGTTTGGATCAATTTTATCCACAGCCGTCACATCTGCAAACATTAAGCACAATATTAACTTATGTTGTCTTAGGTTAAACATTGTATATCATAAGTTGTTTTAAGGGAAAATCAACAAAATAACAGGCAGTGTTTTATAAATGTTTTTAAGCTGTTGCTAATGGTCTGAAGTAAACATAAATGACACACCTGATGCCATAATGAAAACCAGCAGCATGTATTTGTTCATGGTGAATATGATCAGATCAGTTGTGTTACTGAGCTCTTACTGTGTGTTACTGAGCTCTTACTGTGTGTTACTGATGCTTTCTGCTCTTCACGTATCAAGACTTTCAGGAACTTTCTGATCTCTGACTGTAAAACCAAAGCTTTGAACCTTCATCAATAGTATGTTTATTAGTATTATATATGGGGGAAAATACACAAAAACTTTGTCAATGGTTTTCAGTATGTTTTCTTATAATATTAAAATGTAGTAGAAATATGAATTCTGTTGTTCATTGTTGCAGTGAATGTCTGAGTACACTGACACCTTGTGGCACACTGTACCTGCACAATCTGTTACATGATAATGGACTGAAACTTAATCTATAGGCTACTTTTGTATTGATTTAATGTAATTAACAATGTTAGGATGCTTCATTCACTTTTAAATGTCATTAAATATTTCATAGTTATATCTGCAATTTTACATCTGTATTTATAAGCTTAGACTCATAAGCTTGTGACGAACTAGAAGATGTCACCTAAATTATTATATGATGTCCACCGGAGGGCGATGTGGGGCTAGAGAACTGCCGATTAACCTAACCTAACCTTAACGAGGTAGCAGACAACCGCACAAATGTGCTCCCTTCCGATATGTGCATTGCGATGAAGTTCTGCCGAGTCTGGAGGAACATCGGTGCTTCATACAGCCCCTATGGCGTTCTCAGGAGGCAGTTTGATGACAAGGTTAAAATTCTGCAGAACGCATACGGTTTACGAATCGAGGGACTCTGGGAATGCGAATGGGGCAGAATGAAAAAGACGCCCTGTTTGGAGGTTGTACTAATGCTTATAAACTCTATCACAAAACGACGACACTGAGAAAATAAGTTAAGTAGATTTTACGAGCTTATACCCATTTTGTCAGGCTCGGAAAAGCTATCCAATCAGTCACCCTCAAATCATTTTCAAAGATTTTGATCCGATCGAAAATTGTTACGGTTTTATTAAAGCTACCGTGTACTCTCCTAAAAAATTACAGCACCCGGTTCTCCCTTACAGATGCAACGGAAATCTCATGTTCCCGTAATGCCGTACATCTGCCCATGCTCAACCAGACAACGAGCTGTACCCACGTGGTTGAGGAGAGGGCACTCGAGGAGTGTTGGGTCAGTATCAACCTTTTAAAAGCCATTGAGAAGGGATGTGTAGTAGTGAGAATAGACGAGGTCTGGCATTTTCCACAGCGGTCAGACACATTGTTTCGAGATTACGTAAAGATGTTTTTGCGCATCGGGGTACCAATCGAATGTCATCACGGCCACCGACAAAGAGTCTTACATTCATGAGTATTTTGAAATAGAGGGGATTGGTCTTTGACCCTGAAAATATCAGAGGTCTATCAACAAATTACTGCTAAACAGTAATGGGGTCCCGCGCTTGTGAAAGAACCCAAACATTTCACCAAAATTGTTTTTGCCGTAACCATTCATTATTTCACATTTGTCTCGGGTGACGTAGCTCTTGTCCAGCATCAACCTGCAAAAGGTGATGTTCGTGAGACTCGTGACATTAACGTGTTTGTAGGGGCCTTTACAACAGCGCACGCTCGACTGGAGTGGACAAACTCATGGACAAACTCGGCGACCGCCTGTTATACTCCGACACAGACAGCGTTATTTTTGTGTCTGGGGAGGGTGACTGGGACCCACCTCTGGCGGATCATTTGGGAGAGTTGACAAACGAAGACGACGATGGGGATTATATCACAGAGTTTTGCTCCAGCGGGCCAAAATCTTACGGATATCGTACAACCAAAGGTAAAGAGTGCATGAAAGCTAAGGGTATAACTCTGAATGCTTAAAATTCCCAAACTATCTGCTTGGACAGTCTTATTGGGCTGGTTGGTAGCTAACATCACACGACAGAACACAAAGCGTCCTGGCTCACACTGAAAACATCTGAGGAATTAAAAGACTATGTTTAAGGTGGTGTATAATAAACAGACTTTTGTCCGATTTCAGCACTCTCCCTTATGGCTACTGATCCGATGATGAAGGTCACAGGATGCTTCTGATTTTGATTTCAGACTTTAGTTGGTTTAGTTCATATCCATTTAGTTGTGTAATAATTGGTCCGTCAAATTTGTGGTTATTTTATTTTAAAAAGCTGTTGGAAAATGGTTCAATACATTTTTTTTTAAAACATAGGGTTTTTTTGTACGATTGTTGGCAACCACTGTATGATGGATTACTTAAATTTTATGCCATTATATTTGTGGAAGGAATACCACCGAGTCTGGATGATGATGATTTACTATCTGTCAGCAAAAGAAGAACGTGATGATAAAAACATGTTTTTTAGTTCATTCTCCAACCCCTGTATATTATATAAAAAAATAATTTGAGATGTTTTAATAGTTGTTACATTTGACAGTTTATGAAAGGATACATTTCATTGTGAACTTAAAGGGTTAGTTCACCCAAAAATGAAAATTCTGTCATTAATTACTCACCCTCATGTCGTTGGACACCCGTAAGACCTCCGTTCATATTCGGAACACAAATGAAGATATTTTAGTTGAAAGCTGATGGCTGAGAAAGGCTTCACACAGGCCTCCATTGGCATTCAGTACATTGACACTTCCAAGATCCATGAAAGGCACTTAAAACGTCGTTACAAAGTCTATCTCACCACAGTGGCTCTACAATAATCATACAATGCGACGACAATAGTTTTTGTGCGCAAAAAAAAATCAAAATAACACCTTTATCCAACTTGTTCTCGACTTCCGTGTATGCCTCCACGACGCATGCGCGAGAATATGACGCAGATCCGGCGTTCGGACATATGACCCAGAAGCGATTTGTTTACGAGCAGAGGAAGACGCGCGTGTCTCAGCTGTTGGATTCTACATTGATCGTGCTTTAGGTCTCGGCGTAGTGCTCAAAATGGGGCTTAAGTGTGTATTTCATCGATTCCCGAACACCGGCGCTACGTCATATTCTCGCGCATGCGTCGTGGAGGCGCACACGGAAGACAAGAACAAGTTGGATAAAGGTGTTATTTTGATTTTTTTTTGCGCACAAAAACTATTGTCGTCGCATTGTATGATTATTGTAGAGCCACTGTGGTGAGATAGACTTTGTAACGACGTTTTAAGTGCCTTTCATGGATCTTGGAAGTGTCAATGTACTGAATGCCAATGGAGGCCTGTGTGAAGCCTTTCTCAGCCATCAGCTTTCAACTAAAATATCTTCATTTGTGTTCCGAATATGAACGGAGGTCTTACGGGTGTCCAACGACATGAGGGTGAGTAATTAATGACATAATTTTCATTTTTGGGTGAACTAACCCTTTAAGGGCAATGTTATAGGGATATAATGTAACTCATACACAGTAAAATCCCCAGAGTTAAATTAACACTGCTCAGAGAACATTTGGTCCCACTCTACAGAGTGTTAAAGTAACACTGAATCAGTGTTAAAGTTAATGAGATAATTGAGAGATTAATTAAGTGATGATTGGCCATTAGTGATGAACACCTGATGATAATGAGTAGAATCACTGAAGGAAAGAGAAAAAGAAAAACACAAGAACTACGACTGACTATAAAAAAGACATTAAATCTCTGAGGATCTCAGCAGAGGAGGATTAAACAACTCCACAAACAGCATTACCAGCTTCACACATTACTAACCAGACTGACTTTATTTCTGTCAGACGTCTCTTATTGAGAATTAACAGATTTTTTTTTTGATTCTGTTGTGAAAATTGTTAGTTTTTAATGTGACCATCATGGTGATCAGTGTTTTCTTTAGTTGGGCAGTTTGATGACGTTTTAACGTTTGTGTTTCTCTGGCTGCTGTAACTGAGTTTGTTATGGCAAGAAAAGCAAGAGTAAACACAATCAGATGCTGTCGGCTGCTCGATGTCGAGAATATGATCATTGTATAATGATTTAATTCATTGATTTTACGACTGAGTATGAGCAATATCCTATTAACTTTGTTTATTGTGATTTTAGAGAAGATCCAACACTGTTTTAATCAGAAAAGCTGGATAAGTTTTGAAATCGATTGTACACTAATCACTTCTAACTCCTGCGAGATGAACTCACACACAGACATCAAGAATCTTCCTATGAATCTCAACAATGGTGACATGCTTCATGCCACAAGGCATTCTGGGATCCATAGATGAGTTTTGCGTGATGCACCCAGAATGCATTGTGGCATGTCACCATTGTTAAGATTCATAGGCTGATTCTTGATGTCTATGTGTGAGTAAAACTCGCAGGAGTTAGAAGTGCTTATTGTGTGATGTGTTAGTAAACCGCAGTACAAATTTTATGTAAAAATGTTTTGATAATTGTTTAGTTTCTCTGATGATAACATTGCTTGATCTTCTGCCCTAGAATCACAAGGCTCCTATAATCAATGACTTTCAGGGGATCAGCAAATAAGGCACTATATGATGATAACAACTGTATCATAAACAACAAGCGTCAAGATTTTCTTGCCATTTTCACCGTAACGAACAGTTACAGCAGCCAGAGAAAAACTTATGTTAGCAAGTCAAGGGTCAAGAGCCCAATTAAAGCAAACACTAATCACAATAATGGTAACTTCAAACAACTTTAATTTTCAATAAAACATCAACATCTAAACCTCAATAAGAGCTTCTGTAGTCGTCTGATAGAAATAAAGTCTGTCTGGTTAGTAATGTGTGAAGCTGGTAATGCTGTTTGTGGAGTTGTTTAATCCTCCTCTGCTGAGATCTTCAGAGATTGAATGTCTTTTTAATAGTCAGTCGTAGTTCTTGTGTTTTTCTTTTTCTCTTTCCTTCAGTGATTCTACTCATTATCATCAGGTATTCACCACTAATGGTCAATTATCACTTAATTAATCTCTTAATTATCTCATTAACTTTAACACTGATTCAGTGTTACTTTAACACTCTGTAGAGTGGGACCAAATGTTCTCTGAGCAGTGTTAATTTAACTCTGGGGATTTTACAGTGTACTTCATGTTTCCACTCAAATAACTTTTATTCATTGTTCCCATTATTTCTCTGACATGCATATTACTGTAATTGGCAGTTACATCTGTCTTCATCTCTGTCTGTGTTTCTCTCTTGTCTCTCATTGTAACAGGTTATTGTCTAGAGCTGATGTGTTTCCTGTGACTGTGGGCTGCAGAGCACAGTAATACACAGCAGAGTCTGACACTGATGCAGAGGAGATGTTCAGATACACACGGCTTTGTTCCCTTTTTTCAACGTTAACACTGAATCTTTGATCTACATCAGACATCCGAGCTTCTTTTGCACTACTGTGAGTGAGTACAAGAAATTCAGGTTTTGATCTTCCATGCTGACAGTACCAGTGGAGATAATCTGAAGTTGAAGAGGAATAAATGCAGGACAATATAACATTTGAACCCTGATAATCTATTTTGTCTGGTTTGATGACATTTCCGAAGACTGCAGCTGAAAAATACAAAGCACACACAGCTTTTTTGTGAGATTGTTTTTTAGTAAAACTCATTGTTGACAAAAAAATAAATAACCAAATAAATATACACACCTGCTGAGACATAGAAGAGAATAACTGAATGAAGATCCATTACACTGGACACGTGTTCCCTCAGTGAAGAGTCAGACTGTCTCTGTCAGACATCATCATGTCAGATCTGTGAACACTGAGTCCCTCCTCTATAAGCTTGTCATTCACACCTGAGCTACAAAACACAAGCCAATTACTCTCATTAATGTATGTTCTAGTGTTCTGTGTTATATTGTCATTTAGGCTTGTAATAAATCCTGTAAGTCCAGCAAAAAGAATTTCTCCTGCAATTTGATCAGTCCCACAGTTTACACTGTATTTGATACATTTGGTTGTATTCAATTAAATGTTCAATTTTTAAATTTCACTCATGCAGGTTATTCAATTTTACATCTCATCAGTGGTTCAACATGAGGATGAGTAATTCATGACAGAATTTCCATTTTTGGGTGAACCAACCCTTTAAAGATTGTCTCCATTTCATCATGAGTTTGAATTTTAACCAGGAATTAAAATTTCAAGTTAAATATATTTCAAATGTCTTAATTAACAATGCCCTTTATTGCTTTCCCTGTCTTTTATTTCTAAGTGTCGGTACTGAAGTTTTGTGGACAACAACGGGGGTAAGAGACCTCAAATATCTGACTGAACAATGCAAACGTCATGACACTACTGAGATGACTGACTTTAATCAGAGAGTCATTGAGAAATTTGCTGGCCAGAAAGAAAGGAGAGAAAAATGTATGGAAAAAAACCGCCCCCAAAAAATAATTATCACCAGCCGCCACTGATGTAAGATAAATCTCTATTACTATTGGAAAAACTCACAAGATGAAAGACTCTCTTCTGTCTCACTTTGTCATACAGCGCCACCTCCTGGCAAAACAAGTCAAATGGAAGATGTGAACCTTTGACTATGAATTTATATGTTATGACGTGTTTCAGCAAAAGCACAGACTATAGTGATGATGCATTGGCATTTGGAACAGGATGAAGTGTCTGAAGCTTCTCCTTTCTTTAATGATGGCATGGGAGGTTTGAGTATGGTGTGTGTGTGTGTGTGTGTTTCCTCAGGTTTGTGTACGGTGTGTGTTTCCTCAGGTTTGTGTACGGTGTGTGTTTCCTCAGGTTTGTGTACGGTGTGTGTGTGTGTGTTTCCTCAGGTTTGTGTACGGTGTGTGTGTGTGTTTCCTCAGGTTTGTGTACGGTGTGTGTGTGTGTTTCCTCAGGTTTGTGTACGGTGTGTGTGTGTGTTTCCTCAGGTTTGTGTACGGTGTGTGTGTGTGTTTCCTCAGGTTTGTGTACGGTGTGTGTGTGTGTTTCCTCAGGTTTGTGTACGGTGTGTGTGTGTGTTTCCTCAGGTTTGTGTACGGTGTGTGTGTGTGTTTCCTCAGGTTTGTGTACGGTGTGTGTGTGTGTTTCCTCAGGTTTGTGTACGGTGTGTGTGTGTGTTTCCTCAGGTTTGTGTACGGTGTGTGTGTGTGTTTCCTCAGGTTTGTGTACGGTGTGTGTGTGTGTTTCCTCAGGTTTGTGTACGGTGTGTGTGTGTGTTTCCTCAGGTTTGTGTACGGTGTGTGTGTGTGTTTCCTCAGGTTTGTGTACGGTGTGTGTGTGTGTTTCCTCAGGTTTGTGTACGGTGTGTGTGTGTGTTTCCTCAGGTTTGTGTACGGTGTGTGTGTGTGTTTCCTCAGGTTTGTGTACGGTGTGTGTTTCCTCAGGTTTGTGTACGGTGTGGGTGTGTGTTTCCTCAGGTTTGTGTACGGTGTGTGTGTGTGTTTCCTCAGGTTTGTGTACGGTGTGTGTGTGTGTTTCCTCAGGTTTGTGTACGGTGTGTGTGTGTGTTTCCTCAGGTTTGTGTACGGTGTGTGTGTGTGTTTCCTCAGGTTTGTGTACGGTGTGTGTGTGTGTTTCCTCAGGTTTGTGTACGGTGTGTGTGTGTGTTTCCTGTCACTGTGGGCATCAGGGCACAGTAATACAGAGCAGAGTCTGCCTGTACAGCAGAGGAGATCTTCAGATCCACACGTTTAGTATCTTCATGAACTTCAGCAGAAAATCTGTCTGGTCTATCTTCACTCATAGCTCCATGTTGGAAGATGTAAAGGAGGAACTCTGGTTTGGATCTGGGATATTGTCTGTACCATTGTAAATTATGTACAGCACCCGTATAGTCTTTGTAACTGCAGGACAGAGTAACAGCGTCACCAATGAGTCTGTTTTCATTCCCTGGCAAGGGTTTTATTGAATCTGCCTCTGTGTGGCCTATAAATGGAGAATAAAAGCCTGGTTAGAGAAATCAAACTGTAACTAAACTGTAGAAAGCAGTAGTAAATGTAATCTTTATATTACCAATAAACATCCACAATAAACTGAGGAGAGTGAAAATAATCATGATAGCAGAAATCTGAAGGAGAATCTGAAAGCCTTGAGTATCATTCAGACTGAAGACTGACAACCTCCTTCAGATGAAAACGCTTCTACATCTGATATGAAGCTCCGCCTCTGGAAATATGATTTACTTCTGTAATGGAGTCTTTATGCTAAAACCAGTTCATGTGACCTGTGGTTCAAAGTCTGCAGCTTGTATTAAAGAAAAGCCCAAAGACTGTAATACTTTCTTAAACTTTGGCTGAAAACATTAAACGCTGGAGACATTTCTTGCTCACGTTTTTGAAACACACACACACAAGATAATGACACTAACCCCCTGACCACAGACGAGTCTTAAAGGTGCCCTAGAATGATTTGAAACTATATTTCAAATTGCTCTCTGATATCTACATAGAGGGTGTGTGGCTTATTTAAGATCAAACATTGTCCAGACACAGTTTTACAGGTCCATTTAAAACCCCAGAAATTGCCCCTAGAATGAAATGGTCTGTTTTTGCCTAATTTTAAAGGGTCATGAATATTAATGCAGAGTTCTGCTCTGATTGGCTGTTTCACTGCGGCTCATGACAGCAAACACATCTCTACTGTCCGGCATGACAATAGATAGATTAGACGTTCAACCTTATATATTTGAGGCCGTTTCTGATGAAGATGCAGATTTTAAGGAACACCGTATGTCACCGTATGATTTACAATGATAGCTTCTTCACTTTGAATGACGAACTAAACAGCAAACTGGGTAGCGCGTAGAAATGTTGTTTGTATAGTTTACAGTTTGACTGTAGAGTACTGATTTCAAAGTCGATTTATTTAGCCAAACAAAGTAAAGTATAGAAGCCACTCAATATAGTCAGTGTCATGTTTACTCCTCAGCTGCTGTGTGTGATTGTGTGGAGCTGCAAATTGCTGGTGGTTGAGGAGATTCCCCCTTTCATATGTAAGAAAAGCGTGTTGAGTAGCCTACCCAGAAAAGCGCTATATAAATGTTACAAATTATTATTATAACTTAGCCTATTAGTAACACAAACTTACATCAATGTCTATAAATATCTTTTTTACAGGTGTACTTGTGGAAATTGTGCACGCATGGCCCTCGAGAGAGAAAATATATGTTGCAGGGAAACACCACAGGTCACACCTACACTGGATATCATTGTTTTCAAAAGTACACTGGATAGAAATTTCTATTTGTGTGCTTTCTGCTACTTCAAAATAACGAAAGGTTACTGTAAATAACAATGCCATTATAGGTTTTTTCTTTCTTTTGCATGTCACAACAAGAATGAGCCAAGTTCCTAATGAGAGATCATGCATGACAGACCATCCCGGCCTTGAACCTGTGCTTAAATATATATTCTTTGCAAAATGCAGTGAATGTTTATAGAGCTGACCATGGGCAAGTTAGACTCAGAGGGATGGAAAGGTAAGGCCAATTTCACATACTTGTTACATGTTGTGTAAATAGAATTTGCCTCTGTTAGATCCAAATTACATTATGAGTTTAGTGCATTGCACAGTCACACTGTTTGATCTATGTTAGAAATGAAGAAACATGCAATAATCAATCAATCAATCAAACTTTATTTGTATAGCACCTTCCAACAACCAAAAGGAGGACCAAGGTTGTAGATCTGAAAATTCAGCTTTTGTCCCCGTTATGATTGAATCACAGGACCGGAATACCAGTTGCCTTGTCAAAAAAATCTCGACACAGGAGAGAAACGTGTTGTTATCGTGCCAGCTGTATGTTTCTCTGAGGTTGTACATTAACAGTGAGCATTATATACCACTGACCACAGGATTTGCAATTCCTTACAAGGTAAAGAAACATGTTGGTCTGTTTAAAATAGAATGTATACTTCATGCTTACATCAGTTGAGAATATAAGCTACTGTTACATCATCGGAAACAGGTGCTACATATACAGTAAGGTCCTTCATACAGTTCATGACAGAACATGTACACACATTCTTGTATGACCAAAATATCTCCGTCCTTCTCCATCCATATGACAGTAATATGTCATGCAAACTTCAGCTCATGCAGTATATATAACTTTCTCATGCACTTAAACTTCACAAATACATTATAGATTTAATTATGCATATAAATAATATTAAAATAACAAATTACTGATCTACAGCTCCCTCCATTGGAACTACCGGCCGTCAGTTCCACACCATCATCGCCACCTAATGGAGTGATAGTAAGGAGAGAAAAGCAAACCAAGAAACAAAAGACATACGAAGACAGAAAAGTAGAAACATGAGGAATCGGGAATAGAACAAACAAAACAAAACAAAACAAAATGACCCCAACCCATGATATGTTCCCGCATACTATGTGTGTAACTTACGTCTATGTGTACGTATTTAAAATGTACCCCATACATCTAAGAAAGGAAACATTAATAAGTGTTCGCCAGTACCTGAACTCCTTCGGTAAAAATACCTGAATTTCTAAAATTTCTAAAAAAAAATTCCTTCAGTTCCTGGTTCAAAATAACAAACTAAAAGAAACGTTGATATTAAAGAATCCTATCCCTTGGGGTTGTAAATCAGTAAGCGGGTGTTGATTGTTTGTGGGGTTGTGTTTTGTAAGTGGTGCAATGTATAAGATATCCTATTTTACTCTGTATTTTCCATTTTCGGCTTTATCCATATAGTTAGAAATAACCAATTTAACAGGTTTAGTACTTTTCTTTCTAGTAACACATATGATGATGTGTACTACTACCATAAACACAAGAACTCCTACCATAGTTAGAACTATCCAGTCTGACCATGATAAATTTCCTGGAATTTGTGTTAATTTCCTTTCAGACATTAATTTGGCTACTCCATTTGCAACGACAACATGTCCCATTGCTTGAATTCCCTCCTCTTGAGCTGCTTTTACGCTTTCTTTAACTCTTTTAACCATCTCAAAGAGTTCATAATTTCTTTCCTCCACTAAATCATTATTCCACCACTGTGGTTCTAATTGCAGCAATTGCACATGTGGAACATGGATTCCACCTAAATGAAGAGGATAGAGAATTTCAACGCAAAATGGATCAGGAGGAATTGGACACAACTTCCCTCCATATATCATATTCTCACTTATTCCATCATGTAATATACACCACTGTGCTTCTGACACCTTCCATGCACCTGTGGCTTGATCTAAAGGAACTACCTCCCAAACTGCAGATCCATTAAGGGATAGACTAAACATTGTAGAACACGAGCAAATTACCCACTCATGTTCCTCGACACAACAGTCTGTGGTAGAAATCATCGGTGTTTCCCCTTCAGCCCAATATCCATTTCTCCCTAATCTAATTACTGAATTTCCTTGTCTAATACCCATTGATTGGAATTGCCTAACTGTCATTATATTGCGCTGTCCATACTGAGGCCATACCATAATCAAAGGTAATGTTCCGGAACCTGACAAAGATTTCTCATCTATTGCGATTTTGACTAATGGAATATGTTTAGCAGAAGTCAAATTAAGTTGATTACCAAAAACCACTAACAAGGATTCAGCTATTCGTTCAGGAACTTGACCCATCCGAATAACTTGAACATCCTCCACCAATTATTATTTAGATTTATTTCGATGTTTAGTTTGAAAATTTAAACTAAATTAACCATTTAAACTAAATTACTGATCGAATTATTGATCTAACGCCCACACTGTCACTGTATGATACTTGAAATGTTTCCAGAATGGCTATACAGCTGATTAAAATTATGCTGCATTATTTTCCTGTTTAACACTGTAAAGCTGCTTTGAAACAATCTACATTGTTAAAAGCGCTATATAAATAAAGTTGACTTGACTTGACTTGACCAATTGATCCTTTAAGTTTTGAGCTAAAAATAAACATGCCGCACGGTGTGTCTCAAAATTAGATGATTTTACTAATGCGTCTGCCAATTCCTAATTATTAAGATGCATTATTTGCATTGTCCTAGATGTTGCATTATTATTCATTGTCCTAGCATTATTAAGATGTTGACCCGCTGCTATAATATGTATAGAACCTTGAAGAGCCTCAGTAAGTCCCTTCCCGGTCATTTTCCCTACCCACTGAGTGTATTCACTTAATTGACTCATTTGAGCAGTATTACTAATTGAATTGACAGAACCAAATACCCCCGCTATATCTCCCCATATACTTCGAGGTTTAAGACTTCGACTACTCAGGGGATCTTTAGAAGTATAATACTTTACTTCCTTTTCCAACCAACTCCTTATTTGTGTGAAATTTCCACAATAGGACTGATCAAAAACAGTAAGCAGAGACATCAAGTTATAATTGATACATTGTCGCACCATGTGGGCTTCGTTTATCAAGGTTTTGGTTTCTTTTGCTAACAAAATACCATGAGCTGGCGCAATAGTTGTAGTTGGGCATGTTTTAGCTTTGTTTGTCTTTTCGTCAGAAAGATAGAAACACCGTCCAATTTCCCCAGTTTCTAGTTCAGTTTCACAATATTCATTTTCATCTTTTGAATGCCATACTCTTACATAATTTCCCTTGAATCTTGTCGTTCTTGAGGATACTCCCTTAGGAATCCCTCACATGCAGAGGTGTCAAAAGTATTCGCTTTCATTACTCAAGTAGAAGTATAGATACTGGGGTATAAAAAGACTTCTGTAGAAGTTGAAGTATCAACTCAAGCTTTTTACTCAAGTAAAAGTGTAAAAGTACTGGTTTCAAAACTACTTAAAGTATAAAAGTAAAAGTAATGTAAAGGGGAAAAAATTCCATTAAAGGGGTAGTTCACCCAAAAATGAAAATTCTGTCATCATTTACTCACCCTCAAGTTGTTCCAAACCTGTATGAGTTTCTTTGTTCTGAAGATTGAAGAATGTTTGTAACCAAGCAGATTATATGCAACCATTGACTGCCATAGTATTTTCCCCTACTATGGCAGTCAATGGTTGCTCTATCTGCTTGGTTACAAACATTCTTCAAAATATCTTCCGAACAAAGAAACTCATACAGGTTTGGAACAACTTGAGGGTGAGTAAATGATGACAGAATTTTCATTTTTGGGTGAAGTATCCCTTTAAGGACAAAAGACTAGGCCGCGCCACAGTGCATACCCCACCTCCTCAAAAAAAATTTTTCTAAAGGCCATAATGACTATAATGTTATATTAAAAAGTTAATGTTGAACATTTTTAGATGCACTTGCTACGCGTTTCAGCCGCATATATTCCCATTAAAAATGAACGCATTTTAGGACAATGCAAATACATTAAAGAACCATATACTACTGAGCATTAACGTGTTTCATGGAGCGGAAGATTTGATGACTAGTTGCCTATTAATATTGTAAAGGTGCAAAAAGTCTAAATTCAGAGGCATGTCATCAATAACCATTTTTTGAATGTGTGATCAGTGTGGCCAGATTGGGTCAAAGATTTCCAGCCCAAAAAACTCACCAAATGTACATTTATATTCAAAAAAATGGTTATTGATAACATGCCTGCTTATTGATAACAATTTTGACTTTTTGCACCTTTACAATAGGCTACTTATAGGCAACTAGTCACTCCAAGAAAAAAAAAAACTTTAACTGCCAAAATAACGTATTATTTTATTGCCATACCAATCAATGTTGATAAGTAAGTTACCATTTTATCTCCTTAAAACATAACATTGATGATTAAAAAAATAAAATAAATAAATCCCAGTAAAACGGATCAAATATGACTATATGTCCGGGTAGAAACTGTCAAAACGGCTATCCGTCAGAAAAACACATACATAATTTTCAATGTCAACAGTAAGAAGCCAATTTACGTGCAAAAAGTGCCCAATATAGAGATTGGAAAAAGCAATGAAATAAACAGGCATTTCACACGTTAATGGATACACCACTGCCAAAATGCGTAATTCATTGAAACTGTACAATAATCTGCCAACAAAAAATTACAACAATGCGCTTACCTTTGTGTTGCACTTTGCTTTTACATCTTTCGTGCAGGACATGGCACATGCACTTAGCACAGTCAAAACGGATTAATCGTTGATTTGAACCTCTTTCAGCAGCTGTCGGGGTTGCTAGTTGCAGATGTCCTGAGTGTGTATATGATGATGGACAGGAGTCACGGTTATATTTATAAAGAGTCTTGAGTCACAGGTGTAATTCACGTTTTAGAGTTGAGTCACTCTCCCACTCTTTACTGTAGATACAATTTACTGTATATTTATGCCACTGGCATAGCGATCACTGGAATATACAGCTACGAGTTATCGCGCTAAAACCCCGGCTAAAGTCATGAATGAGCTCGTCTGCCTGCTGATCGCTGATTGGCTGAAAGTGCGTGCTCGTCGCGAGATCCCGCCCTATCTGGCAACATGGTGTGTGATTTGTGCAGGTGCAGGCGTGATTGATCGCCTACAACCCAATAGGGTGTCGGAATGGTTTGAGTTTATCCTTCTCATCCAACCACAATCAAATTCACCCTGTCCGGATGGAGCGATTTATCTGGATAGTTTTTTTTTTTTATTTATGACAAGCCGGAATGAAAACATGCCGATATGGAATAGGAGTAACGAGGCTATTTTTAAAATGTAAGGAGTAGAAAGTACAGATAATTGCTTGAAAATGTAAGGAGTAGAAGTAAAAAGTAGGCTGAAAAATAATTACTCCAGTAAAGTATAGATACTCAAAATTTATACTTAAGTAAGGTAACGAAGTATTTGTACTTCGTTACTTGACACCTCTGCTCACATGGCAACACTATAGGATAAATACACCCTAGGGCCAATGAATCCCATATTGTAAGCATGTGAGTACGATTCAAAATAAGGTTAATTTCCACATTAGTAGAAGTTATGAGGTCCAATCCCACAATTTCGCATTGTTCTCTTGAACAAATTTCTCGTCTTTGACCACTACTAGAATATCCCCCATCTTTAACTGGCCAGATTACTCTGCTTTTGTAACATTCATGGTGATAGTTACATCCACCATAGATGCCTTCTCGATATTTAGCCAGGTCTTTGTCATTACTTGGCACCCAATCCCATAATCCCCATTTGGAAATAAAGGGTAGAGTAAAATGTTGACCAGATTTCAGAGTTGCATTCCGAGTGATTCCTTAAAGCTTCGCTTCCTTGGTAAATACCAAATAAAATTAAAACCAAGCATACCGTCATCGTTGTGTATCGAGAATTACTTGCAACCATCTCTAATCAATGTCAATGGAATTGATTCCTGAAATGGAAGCAGAGAAATCATTAACACCACTCCTTGTTACCCAGTCTTTAAAAGTAACTGATGAACATTGCTCATTTTCAGGCCATAAGCTATCGCTATCATTTTGTTCATTCACTAAACAAGGTTTAACTTGTGACCAATGATACCATCTATCTGTCCCTACACCCTTCCCTTTCATGCAAACACTCGTATCTGTAGTTAAGATTATCTCATATGGTCCTTCCCATCTAGCCTCTAAACCTTTCCTAGCAATTCGTTTGACCATAACAAAACTGCCTAACTCGGGAATGTGTGGAATATCAGTAGTGGTGTGTTTTTCATCCCACTGCTGCTGAGCTTCTCGCACTCTCTGGTTGTTTCCTTTGGTAGCTTTGTCCAGCATAGTGAGATAACGTTTTAACTTTTCTTGGAACAGAGAGGAATCTCCTCCTGTTCCCGCAGGGGGCGGAGCATCAGGAGGTAGAACCATTGCTCTTCCAGTCATCAGTTCAAAAGGGGTTAGTCCTGTTACTCTGTTTGGAGTTGCTCTTAAGTTCCATAGAATGGCAGGCAATAACTTGTGCCAACCTTGGCCAGTCTGCAGAATAGCCTTGGTAAGTGCCGTTTTTAACGAGCGGTTCATGCGTTCTACGAAACCCGAACTTTCTGGCCTGTAGGGGATATGGAACTTCTGTTTGATCCCAATCAGTTTCATTGCTTCCTTCATCAATTTTCCAGTGAAGTGAGTTCCATTGTCAGAATCAATTTCATATGGAAGGCCCCAGCGTGGAAAAACTTCCTCCACCATTACTCGTGCTGCAGCTTCAGCAGTGCAAGTTTTTGTCGGAAATGCTTCCACCCATCTAGTAAATCGATCTATGATTACTAGAATGTATCGGTATCCTCCACTGGGTGACAATGGTCCTGTGAAATCAATTTGGAGATTTGTCCATGGCCCTGTGGGCCTGGTTGCATGTGACATTCTCACCTTTACAGTTTTTCCCACATTTGCTTTTATGCAGATCAAACATCTCCTACAATAGTCATCAACGTCTCTCATCATTCGCGGCCACCACCAAGTCTCGCTGATTTGAGCTTTCATTGCTTTTGCTCCAGCATGCACTTTTCCATGATACAGCTGCATTAGTTCTTTCCTTGTTCCGATAGGCATTACCACTTGTCCTGTTGGAATTCTCCAGATACCTTGATCGTCATCTTTTGCTCCTGCTTTTTTCCATTGTTCTTTCTCTTCTTCTGTCTCTGTGTGATATGACAGAAGATGCAGCTCAGGATTATCTTTTCTGTTTTCTTGAACCAAGGTAACAGGAGTAGGGGAAAGTAAAGCCGCTTCTCTGGCTGCCGCATCAGCTGCAGAATTTCCTTTGCTTTCCTTAGACTTGTCAGATTGATGTGCTTTTACTTTGACCACAGCTGCTTCTCGTGGTAATTGACATGCTGCAATTAAGCGACGAATTATGGAAGCATGTTGTATTATGCTCCCACTGCTGGTGATGAGTCCACGTCTTTTCCATAGGGCAAGGTAGTCATGGACCACTCCGAAAGCATAACGACTATCTGTATAGATGTTGACTCGACCTCCCTCCGATAGCTCAAGAGCTTCCGTAAGCGCCATGAGCTCAGCTACTTGTGCTGAAAATTGCCCAGGAAGAGCTCCTTGCTTCACAACAGTTCCATCAGCCTTTACTACAGCCCATCCAGTATGTCGTTTTCCATCAATGTAGTAACTGGATCCGTCGACCCATAACTCATTATCTGGATTTTCAAGAGGGATTGGATTAACTGGACCAAGGCTTTCTTCTTCTACCTGTTTTTCACACTCATGTGGTATTCCCTCATGAGGTTCCAGCATCATTGTTGCTGGGTTGAGTGAAGTGTCTCTGATGATTTCCACTCTCAAGTCCTTGTTCAGCAAAGTTGCTTCCCATTTTGCTCTCCTCGCATCAGTGATAGTCTTGATGTTTGTGTTGTTCAACAACGTTACTATACTGTGTGGAGTGTGCAGTGTGACAGTTTGTGCACCAATCAGATTTTCCACAGCATTGTCCACAAATGAAATGGCAAACGACCATCAGGAAGACCCAAGGCTGGGGCTGAAATCAGTTTCTTTTTCATAGCAGTAAACGCTTCCTCAGCTTCTGGTGTCCATTCCAGCTGTTCCACTCCAGGCTTTCCCCCTTTATACAGATCAATGAGAGGAATAGTGATGCTGGCAAAATCAGGGATATATTGACGACAATAGTTAAAAAGTCCCATCACCTTCCGCATCCCTGTAACTGTCAGAGGTTTTGGAAGTTGCTGCAATGCCTCTACACGCTCTGTTGTCATTCTTCTTCCCTCAGCAGATATTTCTTGGCCTAAATAAATAACTTTAGCTTTGGCCAGCTGTGCTTTGTCGGGGTTAACTTTAAATCCACCTTTTCTTAGAGCTTGCAGAGTAATATTTAGAGCAGATAGATGGCTTTTTTCGTCTGGGCTTGCAATCAACAAGTCATCAACATATTGGAGGCAAACACTTCCTGAACTCTCAATTTCAGCTTTTCGCTCAGTTAAGAATTGGTCCAGGGCTCTATGAAATACAACTGGAGAAAGGTTAAGACCTTGCGGAAGTCTGTTCCAGACATACTGGTTTGCGCCGACAGTGAAGGCCAATTTCTCTTGAGATTTTTCATCAATAGGTATAGACCAGAAAGCTGACAGCACATCCAAGACCGTGAAGATTCTTGCATTCCCTGGAATATCATTCAAAATGGTAGCAGGGTTAGCCACAATAGGGTGTGGTTTTGGCGTTACACTGTTAAGTCTTGTGTAATCTATGGTTAATCTATATGAATTGTCGGACTTTTTGACAGGCCAGACAGGACTATTGGTAGTAGAAGAAGTTCGTCGAACAATTCCCTCAGCTTCCAAGTCTGCCACAATCTCAAAAACAGCTTGTCTTGCTTCTGGTCGAATGGGGTATTGTTTATGAGGGGTATGTATCGGTCCCTCAATAATAACAGGGTCAATGTTGGCTTTACCACAATCGTCTAAGGTTACGTATGTAACCTCTGTTCCCTGAGAACAGGGAACGAGCGCTGCGTCTAGCTGACGCTATGGGGAACGCCCTCGGCGTGACTGGTGTCTGAAGCTACTATCGAATCACGGCAAAGTCTTTGACCGACGTCAGCCCATGACGTCATCAACGTGCGACCCGGAAGTATAAAAGGGCGCCGTGCCAACACATACACATCTTCTCGTCTGAAGGGACTGTATGGCAGATAGGCCCTGAAGCATGGCAACGCGACGCAGCGCTCGTTCCCTGTTCTCAGGGAACAGAGGTTACATACGTAACCTTAGACGTTCCCTTTCGAAAGGGAACTCTCGCTGCGTCTAGCTGACGCTATGGGGAACGATATACCAACGCCGCCATGCTGAGGGGAGTGTCTGCCATTGGCAGTGACAACTGTCAACTCAAGTAATTCATAGAAAAACCTGAGCGATTCCCCCTCAGGTCCTGGGCTGACAGTGACAGCACTCCCTACGGTCATAGCCCAAGCTATACAACTAAACGGAACCCTAACGCACTGCGTGGAGTTCCATCTAGACAGCTCGAAGGCCCGGGACCACTACTTCCAAAGAAGGGGTCCCTTCAAGGGAATGTGGCTAGGGGACCCGAAGGAACCCCAGCCAGTCACTACTCGGGAAATGTTCTCCCGAGTGCCACCAGGGAGGCCTGACCTGGTGCCCTAAGTGTTATGGACACTTCGGTTTAGCCAACCCTGTCTGTTCAAACAGAGCCTCTGGATGGTGCCCAAGGGGCGTCCAAGCTAAGGGACTGAAACACAGGCAGTCTTACTTAGCCCGGAACTCAGAGACGGGTTATCCAAGAGAGCAACACTCAGCGTAGTGCTTTTCAACCCTTGCTATCGAGGGGAGTCTGCCTGCTCAAATCAAGGATCTACCAGGTGCTTGTGTTTCAAAGCAGTAGGGAGGCCGAAAGGGCCTTAATGACTGATCTAACAGGGAGGCCTCATGAGAGGCCTACGACCGTCTGACCAGGCTCAGGCGGCTGAGCACTCATAGACGACCCTCATTGAGGGGAGCAGCTGAGCCTGCCTGGCGAGTAACCTCCAGCTGTAGGCCCAACTACCACAAGTTCTCACAGAGAACTGGTAATTAAAGTGCCTAGCTCAGGAACTTCAACTTCAAGGAGGCCCTGTGGGCCTACTACTTGATAGCGGGTATTCCAGGGAGGCCTATAGAGGCCTACTACCTAACCGCAAGCCATGCTGGAAACCCAAGCATCCAGGCTCGGGACTCCGTCCTCAGGGAGGCCTTAGTGAGGCCTACTACCTGACAGCAATACCGCCTGCTGAGGTTACCCTTGTTTTCTCAAGGAGGCCTAATGGAGGCCTACTACTTGACAGTCAAGCTACGCAGGCTAGTCGGGCATCCTGTTTAAGGAACCCGTCCTCAAGGGAGGCCTATTAAGGCCTACTACCTGATAACCAGCCTTTAGGGAGGCCTGGAGAGGCCTACTACCTGATTGCAATACGTGCCAAATGACTGGGTCCCAGGAACACCTCAGGGAGGCCTGATGGGGCCTACTACCTCGTTCGAGTGACCACCATCTGGGACTCGACAGTCAAGCTACGCAGGCTTTTCGAGCATCCTGATTAAGGAACTCGCCCTCAAGGGAGGCCTATTAAGGCCTACTACCTGATAAGCAGCCTTCAGGGAGGCCTGGAGAGGCCTGCTACCTGTATGCAATGCGTGCTAACTGTTTTCAGATGACTGGACCCCAGGAACACCTTAGGGAGGCCTGATGGGGCCTACTACCTTGTTCGAGTCAGGGAGGCCTATTAAGGCCTAGAATTAACAGCAGGCTCTCAGGGAGGCCTGATGAGGCCTACAACCTGCCTCTGAGAGTGACCACAATCCGGGAACTCACCCTCAGGAAAGCCTAGTAAGGTCTTAGAGTTAACAGCAGGCCTTTCAGGGAGGCCTGATGAGGCCTACAACCTGCTTCTGGTAGTGATCACAACCTGAGAGCTCACTCTCAAGGAGGCCTAGTAAGGCCTTACACCTACCAGCGGGCCTTCGGGGAGGCCTGATGAGGCCTACAACCTGATAGCCTCCAGGCTAGCTGTCCTGATGCGCACATCGGTACATACCTCCAGTGAGGCCTGTTTGAGGCCTTCCAACTGAAAATGCGCCTTGTTCAAGAGGCCTACTGAGGCCTACAATTGACAGCCGACCTTCAGGAGAGCGTATTCACCCCTATTTAACCTGATAGCCAGCTAGGCTAGTAGTACCTTGATGCTTAAGCATTGTCACCTGCCTTACTAGAGGCCTGATAAGGCCTACCACTATCACCGTTATTCTTGAGAACGGTGCAATCCTTCCTGCTAACTGGGACCGCCATGTTTGAAAAATGTGGGTTGTAGTAATATTAGACCCAACGGCTCGTTTTCATGGAGGCCTGCTGAGGCCTAACACATGATAGCTACCCATTACAATGGGGACCCGTTCCAGGGAGGCTTGTAGAAGCCTACAAGCTGTACGAGTTTCGCAAAAACGAGAAATAACTGCCAGACAAACAAACTGACTGCTATTAAACCCAACGACTCTCAATGAGAGGAGGCTCTGATCTAAGTACAACAAAAAAGGTGACGGTGCCTCAGCAACGCGCCTCCTTTACCACATACCAACTGACGCCGTAGCGCTCAGTCGTAACAGAGACAAACTAATCCAACCTGCAGTGGCTTAGGGGACCGAAGACACATAATAACCCTAGGCGGTAGACAACCACTACATTCTAACAGAAAAGTGTGCTACCGCCTAGTAATCCGCAAATATTTCAAAGAAAAGAGCGGCGGCCTAACAATACTCTCAAATGAGAGGAGGCCCATCTTCTGATAACCATAAGCGGTGGCCTATCTGGCGCCATCTTGACCAACCAGGGAAAGCCAACACACGCTCACACACATAGCCCAGATAATGGTGCTGTGTTCAAGCCTAACTAAACAGGGGAAAGACAGTTCTCTCTGATGAATACCCAACTCTATACAGGAACCTGGGGTCTGTAAGAAATACATATTTTTAGTATTACATACAAAAAAGACCACTCTCACCTGCGGCATGCTGAGCGAAGACTCATTGTGCAGTTCTCACCACCATGTTCTACCGCCCATGAATGCCTGAAAGGGGCGTTCTCACTCTCCGGGCGGGCCATCAGAACATAGTACTACTCATCATAGGCCCGCCTCAGGCCTGATGTAAGAAGCGCCTGGGTAAAAAGTCATAAAAAGACATAGAAAGGAAAAAGGAGAGGGCTATGATGTAACCGCCCTCAAGGGAAGTGACCCATTACCAACGCCTTCGTTGGGAACGTTTGTCCTGGATCACCTCCCTTAAATCCTTTTTCCCCCCGCGGGAGTCCCGTCTCCTCTGTGCCCTGCTCCTCCAAGGAGGGGGGGCACGAGAGGAGACGCTAGCCCTCTGGTCCTGCCTACGGTCCTCAGACCGTGAAGGACCAGGTCCCGCCTGCCTGGGTGGGGGCGCGGATCTCAGCGGTATGCATGTTTTAAATGCCGCTGAGCGCGCCTTCGCCTCCCTGAACTTTCCAACCACCGCCTCCACGGAGGTGCCGAAAAGCTCAGTAGGCGAAACCGGTGAATCGAGGAGAAAACCCTTTTCTTTCTCCCCGATATCAGCCAGGCCCAACCACAGATGCCTCTCCGTAACCACCATAGCCGCCATAGAGCGGCCGATAGCAGCAGCAGTCTGCTTGGTGGCCCGGAGAGACAGATCTGTGGTGCGGCGCAGCTCAGCAACCGCCTCAGGGGACAGCCCGGCCCCCTGGTCGAGATCCTCCAGCAGGTCCGCCTGGTACGCCTGCAACACCGCCATCGTGTGCAGGGTCGCACCAGCCTGACCTGCTGCCGCGTATGCCCTGCCATTCAACCGCGAGGTAGTTTTCAGCGGTTTGGATGGCAGAGATGGAGCTCTCAGTGTCGACACCTGCCCAGAGACGAGATAGTTCGCAAACGTCTCGTCTATGGGAGGCATCGACACATACCCGTGCTTACCCACTCCCCCGACATCAGCAAAGCTCGCCCGCTGATGTCGGTGAATGCGGGCAGAGAACGGGTTCTTCCATGCCGCCTGGACCTCAGTATGGAGGTCCGGTAGGAATGGAAGGCTCATCTGAGGTGCTGGTGTATGACCGGGGAGAAATCGATCGTCGAGCCGTCCACGAGCGACCTCTCCCCCAGCGCGCCGCCAGGGCAGCCTCAGCCTGTCCGTGGCGCGCTCCATAGCATCCAGCAACTCGGCATACGCGGGACAGGGTGGCTGAGAGGGTCCAGGCAGGTCCTGGTCGCTCTCATCATCCTCCTCAGCCATCTCCTGCCCGTCCCGAAGAGCACCCGCTGCAGGTCTCAGCGGAGAACCATCGTTCACCACATCGACCTGCAGGTCGCTCTCGTCAGCCGTTTGATCGTCCGAGAGTACCACACCTCTCTCCAGACGATCAGCGAGCTCCATCTGGGAACCCCATGAAGTGCGCCGCCGCTCCGCCTCAGCGAGAGCGGAACTCACATCAGCAGCCCCAGATGTTGCACCCTCTTCCCTCCAGAAGAGGGCCAGACGAGAACGGAGCGTTCTAACTGGAAATTGCTCACAGTTTGCACAGGCAGCTCCCTCGAGAACTGCCTGTGCATGCTCTTCGCCCAGGCAATAAACGCACAGAGAATGTGTGTCTCCCGGTGTCAGAAATCTCTGACACGGGTCAACACACTTCCTAAAGCTCTGCCTCTTCTCTGTGCGTTTCATCCTTTTCCTAGTTTAGTAATACTTTACCAGATCTGCAGATTACCGCTTCAAACAAACAGTCCCTGAAGACGAAAAAGATGTGTATGTGTTGGCACGGCGCCCTTTTATACTTCCGGGTCGCACGTTGATGACGTCATGGGCTGACGTCGGTCAAAGACTTTGCCGTGATTCGATAGTAGCTTCAGACACCAGTCACGCCGAGGGCGTTCCCCATAGCGTCAGCTAGACGCAGCGAGAGTTCCCTTTCGAAAGGGAACCAATTTGTGTTTAGCCCAAACATCTGGATATACGCTACACAGAAGACCCCACACACCGTCTTTTCCCCAGTCTCTGGTAATTGGTTTTGCTATACCAACAGAACTTATATTACATGTGCGATCTTCATGTGGTATTATTCCAGCTGTTGTAATAATTTGACGACTGTCGGTAAATATGATCATGTTTAACAATGGTAAAATGTCCATACCTATAAGGCTTCCTTGTGAATTCGGCCCCACCCAGAAAGGTGTCCATAGAACTTCATCTTCATGTATTTGCAGAGGAACTGGTATACTTTTGTGAAATATCATGATATCTCCTCCAACTCCTTCAACTTCTATGGTTTCATGTGTTGTAGGTAGGTTCAAATCAGTTATGGAGAGTGAGGCTCCTGTATCGATTAGACAGTCACATTGATGGCCCCCTATCAAAGCAGGGATGAAAAGTCGATTGTCTCTTTTGTTACTCTTACAGGGGGCCGCTAATTCCTATTGCGGACGCATAATTCCCTCAATGAGCTGACGAACTTGTGCTTCAGTCCACGTCTTTCCTCGAGAGGTTTTATCATTGTTTTTGACATTTACCTGTTTAAATGATGGGCCTTTACCTTCTGCTCCACCTCCTTTAGCCCAGCAGTCTTTTACGATGTGGCCAGTCTTTCTACAATTGTGGCAGAACTTCAACATCCTATCTGCGTCGATGTTGGATTGAGCGAATGCCACTCCTCTTCGATTTGGCTTGTTTCCTTCATCCTTGTTTGATCTAATAGCCATCTCTAGACGACCAGCCCATTGCATAATTTGGTCAAACGTTTCTCCTGGATTAACTCCAAGTGATAAGGCTTGTTGGTATTTTGTGCTAAAACCATCCACAAGTGTGTCAGTAAACTGTACATCATCTCTGTCTGGTTCTTTTTTAGCACAGAGGGCCCATCTTTCATAAGCATTCCATTTACGCAAGGCATATTCATCTGGAGATTCATCATCTTTTTGCTTAATCAATGTTACTGATGTGAAAGGAATCTTACCACTGCCCAGGATCTCTTGGATTTCTTTTCGGAACACATCTAAGGCTTGCCAAAGACCCAGGGGTCGTCCCTGGCCATCAACCCACAAGTCTATCCATTGGGCTGTTGTTATTGACGCTGGCAAGCGTTCCCATCTGTCTCTTGGGATTTTAGCTTTCACAATGGTGTGTATATCTCTCAGTGTCATTTGATGTGCTTCAACCAAGGAATCTAATTCTCGCCAAAACTCTGTGTTTGGATCTTGTCTCTTCAGAGGAGGCAAGGCTGTGAGAATGGCTTGACGTTCTCCTGGTGTGAATGGTCTTTCCTCCATCATCATTTCAGATTGTACTTCTTCCCTTTTAATAGCAGGTGAAGAGAATTCAGGACCAACCTTATCAATTGTTATCATGTCGTCCTCTCTTGTCTCATCACCCCAATCAGAGGCAGGTGCTGGTATAACTCGCAGCATGTCTCTGTTTGGCTGGGTTGATTTGGATCTGGTTATTACTGGAGCGGCCTGTGCAGATGCAATAAATATTTTGTCAACTGGCCCTCCATTTGGCTTACAAGAAGTTTTACATTGTTCAGGCAAAGTTGGATAAATTGGATTGTATGGAGGAGGCATTACAGTTTTTGCTGAGTTTACTGGTGCTTGCAAAAATTTACTTTCAGCCTCAGCTATTATATTTGTCCAATCTGGATCAAATGAATCATCAATGATTGTTGTATCTTTTTCTGAACATGTAATAGACATGATTTTATTCAACTTGTTATATGCTTCAATCTGTGGCTTCATTGCTTCAACAAGTGGAACTGGACTCCCATCCGCACTGCAACAAATTCCACCTTGTTTCACAATCCAGTTAGCTGCAAGGATCGGAAAGGCTTTCAGTTTAACAGAGTCTTTTTGGATCATGAACCATCTAAACTGTTCATCCAAAGAGGCATCAATGTCCAGTCCTTTCTTCGAAAACTTGGCTTGATTTTTGTTCTTCTTTTCTAAGTACCAAGCAGATATTGTTCTGCTATTATAAACACCCTCTGCCATTTTGCAGATGGTCTGTGTCTCTGTGCTTCTCAGCAGCAGGGCTATGTATAGCTTTGTGTGTGCGTGTATGAGTGTGTGTCTATGTGTGTGTGTGTGACTGTGTGTGTGACTGCTGGGGGTCCTGCCCTCCACTCTCTCCCTCTCCCTCTTTCTCCCTAGCTGACAACTCAGAAAACAAAGAAAGAAGAGAAAGAAAACAAAAGTTAAATCCTAAATATTCTTATAATTCTTACAAATTTACAGTTGAACTCAGATCAGTTTCTTCCCCAAATATTGAACAGCTTTACAGTCAAAATCAGAAGGCCAACGATTCTAGCCACTTTTATTCATCAAGGCGCCTTTATACCTTTAGCGTGTTTAAACGTTTTAGGGTTTTCTAAAGCTGCGCACCCTTTAGCGCAGACCCGCCACTTTAAACCGCTTTAATCTCACAGTTCGTTGCACTTCCCCGTACTTCTTCTAAGCACGGTTCTAAGGCCCGAAGGACACATTAGAGATTTTTCTCTGCCCAAAAATAACAAAATTTAAAAATAAAACAAAACTGCAGTCTCGCCGTGTTCCGACCACCTTACAGTCACAATGAACTAATTGCTAAATCGCATTACGGATTAATCTCCCGAAAATTTGACTAAATGGTCTTTTGCACAAAAGAATCCACTTTAAAACCCAGCTTCATTCAATATTTTGGAGGTACACTGATCAGAACAACTCAAGTAAATCACATCCAATTAAATTACTATGTCTGACACATATTCATTGGCAACACAACTGGTATTTCAAAATAACACAGATCTTTTTAGCAGTTTCAGTCATTGTCTCAACAATATATATCATCAGGCAGACTTAGAATCTTTAAGAAAAAGAAAATGTCTTACCTGATGAATTGATTGAGACCAATGTCTGAAATGCAGATCCTGTTCGTGTGACGCCAAGTAGTAGATCTGAAAATTCAGCCTTTGTCCCCGTTATGATTGAATCACAGGACCGGAATACCAGTTGCCTTGTCAAAACTCTTTATTGTCATATGTCTCGAGACACAGGAGAGAAACGTGTTGTTATCGTGCCAGCTGTATGTTTCTCTGAGGTGGTACATTAACAGTGAGCATTATATACCACTGACCACAGGATTTGCAAATCCTTACAAGGTAAAGAAACATGTTGGTCTGTTTAAAATAGAATGTATACTTCATGCTTACATCAGTTGATAATATAAGCTACTGTTACATCATCGGAAACAGGTGCTACATATACAGTAAGGTCCTTCATACAGTTCATGACAGAACATGTACACACATTCTTGTATGACCAAAATATCTCCGTCCCTCTCCCTCCATATGACAGTAATATGTCATGCAAACTTAAGCTCATGCAGTATATATAACTTTCTCATGCACTTAAACTTCACAAATACATTATAGATTTAATTATGCATATAAATAATATTAAAATAACACATTTATGATCTACAAGTCTGCTGGTCCTGAGGATCCTGAAACGCCTGCCGGAGGGCAGGAGAGAAAACAGTCTGTGGGCTGGGAGAGAGGAGTCCTTGAGGATGCTGTGAGCTCGATGCAGGCAGCGTTTCCTCTGGATGTGCTCGATGCAGACAGTGTTTCCTCTGGATGTGCTCGATGGCAGGCAGTGTTTCCTCTGGATGTGCTCGATGGCAGGCAGTGGAGTCCCTGTGATGCGCTGGGCAGTTTTCACCACCCGCTGCAGTGCCTTGCGCTCCGCAACAGAGCAGCTCCCATACCATACTGCCACACAGTTGGTCAGGATGCTTTCTATTGCGCAGCGATAGAAGTTCACCAGGATAGCCGAGGAGAGCTGATTCTTCCTCAGTGTCCTCAGGAAGAAGAGGCGCTGGTGAGCCTTCTTGACCAGGCTGGAGGTGTTGGTCATCCACGACATGTCCGCCGAGATGTGGATCCCCAGGAACTTGAAACTGGAGACACGTTCAACAGCCATTCCATTGATGTGGATGGTGTCGTGTGTGCCTCTTGACTCCTTCCTGAAGTCCACGATGAGCTCCTTCGTTTTGGTGGTGTTGAGGAGCAGGTTATTTTCGGTGCATCATGTGGCCAGGTACTGGATCTCCTCCCTATAGGCAGTCTCATCGTTGTTGCTGATGAGACCAATCACCGTAGTGTCGTCCGCAAACTTGCCGATGGAATTAGATCCATACACAGGCTTGCAGTCGGAGGTGAAGAGGGAGTAGAGAAACGGGCTTAGCACACAGCCCTGTGGTACACTAGTGTTAAGAGTGATGGATGTGGAACAGGTGAGTCCTGATCGAACATTCTGGGGTCTGTCAGTTAGGAAGTCCAAAATCCAGTTACACATTGAAGTGTTGATGCCCAGGTCTCCAAGTTTGGCTATTAACTTGGTTGGGATGACAGTGTTGAATGCTGAGCTGAAGTCTGAATGCCCTGCCACATGCGTCGAGGGTCAGAGTTGGAAAAGTGTCCCTCTATCTTTAGCTTGTAGCAGTGCTTGGCCTTTTTGATGCCCCTCTTCAGGTTTACTCTGGATGTGCTGTAGGCTTGTGCATCTCCTGATCTGAAGGCAGTATTGCGTGACTTCAGCAGGAGTCGCACTTCCTTGCTCATCCATGGCTTATAGGACAAAGTCAGTAATAAATGGTTGCACCCTAAAAAAAGGGTCAAAGGTAGATGTAGAAAACTAATTCTGGAAAATGAAATATACAGTATGTCAAATATAAAGTCTTTTTTTCAGCTGTGATCTCTTAATGAGTCTACTAATTATGAACAAGTGCTGATGAAAGCCGACTGTGTTGTTGTCTCATGTCGGGCAAAAAAGCTGCACTTGATAATGTGATAATGTAAAATTAGAACAGCCTTCTATCTGTACCGTTTTGACTTCTTAGCTTGACTTGTTCACTAAGCTGAACAGCCAATCAGAGTCCTCTCTCTCACCAACGGCCCAACGGGGATTCTACGGCTGCGTCCGAAACCTGGGAAATGCCTTCGGAGGCCACGTTCAAAGGTAGGAAGGCATCAAGGCACGTCTGAATCTAATGTTAGCTTCACTTCCTGTCTCCTGAGAGTCCTTCATCTGATGGACTTATGAAGGCAGCATAAATGTGTCCTTCGCTGCCTTTGATATCCCACAATCAGCAGTCTAGGGTTTCAGACACTAAAATTTTAGAAGCCTACACTAAAAGCCTACATGTAGAATCTGCCCAAAAAACCCAGACGGTGTCTGACTATAGCCAACGGTGCGGAACACCCCGGAAAAATCAACTCGTTGCCTGACGGCCGATAGTCGGCTTGGTGTGTCCTTTACAGTGTTGGGAGTAACGCGTTACAAAAGTAATGCATAACATATTACGTTTTGCTGTAACGCAGTAGTGTAAGGCTTTACTAATCAGTTTTCAGTCATATTTTACTCGGTACATATTCAGTAACACTTGCGTTACAACACACTTTTAGCCCAAAATGTAATTGTTAAAAGAAACGGGAAAAAAACAAACAAACAAAAAACAGCAAGACCGCGAGACATTAACGAATGAAAAATGCAAGTTATTATCTGTTTGTGGTCAGTCAATAGCCGCGTGCGGTGTCCAAGTTTGTAAATAAAGAAGGCTTAAAGGCTCTGTCGTTTCAAAGAATAGCACAACGCCGGCGAGCGTGTCGAGTAAACACATCCCCAAACGGACGAGGTGTGTGCGCAGTCAGACGAGGCTCGCGCCGCAGAGCCAAACCAAAGTATAAACACAAGGCTTAATGGATGAAGATGGCAGAAGAAGACTGTACATTCACGAGATGGACGTTTGCGCATTACTTCGAGTTTGTCAGAGATAAGGACAAGAAGAATGTAATAGTCAAATGCAACCTTTGTCTAAAACCAAAGAACTATCAACATCGTGAAATAGCACTAGCAATTTAAACAAACATCTCTTGCACTTTGTGTTTTGTGTTGTGAACCTCTTGAATTTAAAAGAGAATAAAATAATGACAAAAATAAGAAAAGAACAAATGTGCATCTTGTCATGGGATTAGAGTTTACACACAGTTCTGTTGTGTCTAATATGAATAGACCCAAGCTATTCCCAGATCATAACTTTAACTCTACCATACTTTTAACAGACTTGGATCGTTTGTGATTCGTCCTTTCTTGCGTTGTCTTGAGCCTTCACTTGGCCAATGATATGCTCTATTGTTAGCCTGGATAGCCCACAGTCATTACATCATATCTCCTCTACTGGATATAAAATGCTCTGTAGTACATTTGGTCATGTTAGAATGTTAAGTTCTACTTCTGTAGTTATTTTGGTGAAAGTAACTCAAAAGTAATACAGGAGTAATGTAACGCAATACAATTCTGAGACAGTAATATTGTAAGGTAAAAAATTGCTTTTAAATGACATTATAGGATATATATAGGATTCAGAAAGTAATAAGTAATTAAAGTAATTCAATCCTTTTTGGAGAGAGTAATTTGTACAGTAATCTAACCACACTATTGAAGATGTAATTAGTAACTAGTAATTAATGACTTGTTTAGAGTAACTTACTCAACACTGACTGTGACAGTTTTAAATTCATTATTTGGTAACTCAAAGCGTATCGATGTGTGCACACAAGAGTAAAATGATTAATTTCAAGGGAAGATCAGCACTTGGGTCTTGAATGAAATAAAGTCAGACTCTAAAACATGAACATTATACTTCCCTTTTGATTGATGTAAATCAGTAAAACTTGTAAATGGATTCTAGTGTAATGACAGGCCTTTATAGTTCAACCAGGAGTTATTCCAGAATGTTATGGATCATAATTCAAACTCTTTCATTGTTTTCTTTTTTAATATCTGTTCTCGATTTGTTTCATGATCAGTTATTTAGTCTTCTTTAATTTACAATGAATGTATTATAATTAATACAGCATAAAACTAGGTCTCAGTACTGATGAAGCCCTTTCTGATGTTCAACAGGTGTTCCCATATCCTCTCATTTATAGTGTCTGTGGTTTACTGAAGATATGTTCGTGGTGTAATACTCATTAGATTGCTGTTGTTCAAAGCAATAATGGTGTGTGTGAGTTTTTGTAAAGCGTCTCAGGCACTTTGTGTCACTGGGCTCCAACTCTCAGAGCACAATAATAGAGAGCTGAATCTGACAGAGCTGCTTTATCAATAGTGAATTCAGTGGTGGATTGGGATGTAGTCGACTGAAACCCATATGGTATATTCTCTCCTCCGGATGATCGAGCACTTTTATACAGTAAATACTGAGGTTCTGTGTTTGGATACTGTCTGTACCAGTAAAGCCAAACATTATTGCTGTTAGTTTCATATGAGCAGCTCAGCTTCACAGACTCTCCTTCTCTCATGATTATATTAGTATCCTCGTCTTTTGGTCCAATGCTGTCAGCAAACACACCTGTAATAAAAGTTGAGACATCACAATATAACATTAAACCATCAGCCAGTTTCTCTTGCCAAAAACACCATGTGATGTTAAAAGTGCTCATTCTATCACCTGAAACTGTTATGGCAATCACTAGTAGACATCTCTCCATGTTGATATCGGTTTAATCAGATTTTGATAATGGTTTTAAGGTTAGCTATGGATCTTTCTTTGAGGTTTGCACATGAACACTAAACTAAATGTGATAAATGATAAAAATGGTTTTATAGATGAATGACTGCAGTGGGAGGGGCTCTGCTGTTTATGAGTAGTGTGGGTGTGGTCAGTGACATCACAATCAATACACAATCCCTTTGACCTCATACTGTAAAATATAACATCAAATATAACTCATAGGAATATCTGTAATCCTTTGTTAATTCAGAGTTTAATAACGAAATTGTCACATGACTGTCAGTTTGTGTTGTCTTGTCACATGTTCCTTTGTCTTAGTTTTCCCGCCACTTGTCTGTTTCCTTGGTTACCCTCATTAGTTAGTTTAGTTCAGCTGTGTCCTGTTAATGATCTCGGTTCTGTTTGCTATTTCAGTTCTTCCCTTTTCACTCAGTCTTTGTCCGCTCACTGTCATGTTAGATGAGTTGTGTGATTGTCTGTCTGCTTGGCTTTGAAGTATTTACAATTAAACTACTTTTGGGAACTGTATTTACCTGTCTTCGTATTCCTGCCTGCACACACTCGTGACATAAATGTGATCAAAACTTTCACATTCACCCAAATTGGCAAAGCAGTTTCTCAGCATTTATGGCAAATGTGTGGCCATCTGTGTTGAAGGCAATAATAACTTCTCATGAAGTGTAATAAGTATTGAGGTTCACAGAGGCCTTATGATCCTGGAAGTAATCACATTACATGAGTTATAACAATTAAAAGTGAACTGGGTTCATATGCAGTTTGGATTGAATTTGATTTGAGTATCAGGTCTGGATAAGAATGGAAAAAATAAAGTATGATATGAAAATATATTGTGCTATTCAGCTATTCAGTTTTCTAAAATATATGTAAAAATGTCTAAAGTAAAATATATATATCATTCAAGCAGAGGGTTTCCATGACAACAGTTTAGTGATTGGGATTGTGACAGGACTGAATGAATTCAAGACGCTCGATTTCCAAGATTTGTGTCTGTCTTTACTATAAGAGAATCTCTTTTGAACGTGTGTGTGTGTGTGTGTGTGTGTGTGTGTGTGTGTGTGTGTGTGTGTCTCAAACCAGCAAAAGAGAAAACAATCATCTCAATCAGATGATGTTTGGTGATTGTGCGATATCAAACTGATGTGTCAGAAGTGAACATATGCAAGTCTGAAGTGTTGAAGTTTTCTGTTCATCATTTTAAGCGCATGTTAATAGTTTGAGAAAACCAATGAAAGAAACAGAAAATAACTGTCACGGGGTGACCAGGGCCGGAACCTTTTTTGCACGGGAGTTGTTGTCATGGAGAAACACTTCCGGTGCAACACCAGGCCGGTTCCGGGCTCACGAACAGGGCGGAAGTGCAGTGAGAGCTGATCGAGCGAAATCACAGGCACGTGTGAGAGGAAAACCCCAACTGATTATCGGGGCGTGAGAAGCATAAAAGACGCTAACATTAGAGGGAAAACGGGCACAGGACAAAGGAGGAACAGCAAAGCGAGGACAGGAAGAGGAACAGCGAACGAGGGTGGGGGGAAAGAGGAAGAAACAGCGGGAGCCGCAGTAAAGGCGCAAGGGAAGGACTGGGGACTGAGGAAGCAGGATTTTTCCAGCTAAGTAGCTAACTTGTTGTGGCATGAATGTTACATGAGGAAGATAAGTGACGTGGAGATGATGGTGCAATAGAGTCCTGTTTTATGCCAGCGTATGAAGATTCCATTTATCAAGGTGTCCATCTGAGCCCGAATACTGCCTTATTCATTGTGAAGTTTGGAGTGATTGCAGTGCTGTGCTGATATTTTCACGTGCGGAGTTGAGTATGTTTACAGTGTACACACGAGTGTGGGACCTCCGCAGATTGTTTGGGCGACTGAGTGGATAAAAACCCTTAAGCACACCAGAGCTGCTGAATGGAGTTCATCTCCTGCTGAAACCCAGTCCTGTGAGTACGAAATACAGAGTTAATGTTGACATCCTCGTCTGTTCCCTGTCTGTGCTGAAGCACATCAGAACTGCTGAATGGAGTTCATCTCCTGCTGAAACCCAGTCCTGTGAGTGGAAGAACAGAGCCGACGTGTGTTGGAGAGACACAGGAAGAGACTGCTTGATTTTAAAAGAGACATTCCTTTAATAAATAAAATTACAATTGTGCATCCTGTTGTCCGACCTCTTCTGTCCCGCGGGGTAGCTCCTCTGGGTGGTGTGGCGGTTCGGGGGTGTCGGTGGTCTGGTTCCCTTTCGAGGGAACTCACACTGCATCGGGACGACGCTTTGGGGATGCTCCCTTAGCATCAGCGAATCTGAAACCAGAATGCCAACTAGGCCAATCCGATTGGCGTGCGTGATGACGTCATCGTGACGGCATACCCGGAAGTATAAAAGGGTTGCTGGAGCGTAATGGCGGTAGTTATTGCTCTTCAGCAAGCGCTATCTGTCAAACTGTCTGTCTATTTACTGTTGTATGTCAGTGAAAGTGTGTGATTGAAATGAAGTGTGAAAAAGTGAGAGAGTTCAAGCAGTGTGTGCATCCTTGCCCTCGCTACATGTCGGGCTCGGATACACACCTGCTGTGTGTGTACTGCCTGGGCGTTCAGCATGCTCGAGCGGCTCTCGAGGGAGCCGCTTGTGAGCATTATGAAAGCTGACGCTCAGAGTGCTCCGCTCTCGGCTGGCCGTGTTCGATGAGGCCGGCCAGCCTCGTGAGCCCCGTGGATCGGTCCCGCATCCGCCGAGGCGGCGAGGCTGGTCATGGGGCTCACGGATGGACTGTCAGCGGGACTGGGACTGCTGAGGCATCTTCCCAGTCTTTGTCTGACAGTTCAGATGTTCTCCTTCCCCGTGTGGAAGCCCGCGCTGCGGCTTCTTCCCCCGGGGCGGAGGACGCGATGTGTGAGAGGTCTGATTTTGAGGAATTAGACGTACTCAGCATCGAGGCAGTCAAAGTCATAAGCACTTCTTAAATATGCAAGATTCCATCCACGCGATTGCTGAAAAAAAAAAAAAAAAAAGGCAGCGCGCAGGTTATGGGTCTGCAATTAATGTGAACACACGCGATCGGTGTGCATGAGATACTGGTTGGCTTAACGGACGAGTCCGTATAGTAAAATAAATCAGTATTTGTCTGATATGGCTGCATTTAAGTCTGAGGATTTAAATGAGATATTATCTGACTCTGAGGAGTTAGATATTCAGTCATTTCAGACCATGTTTCACTGTATTGTGTGACACTGTTTGGCTTTTTTCTCGAGGGATGAAAGCCAATTGTATTATGACGGCTTGAACCACGTTGCTGAGGCAACGCGGGGTCTATGAGTCCGTATAAATACAAATAAAACAGTGTCGTCTGATTAATTACGGCTACATTTAATTCTAAGGAATTAAAATTAAATATAATCTAACTTTGAGGAGTTAGATATTCAGCCTATCATTCAGACTATGTTTCACCTTATTGTGGCTGCATTTAATTCTGAGGAATTAAATTAAAATATTATCTGACTTTGAGGAGTTAGATATATTTTTTATTCAGCCTATTATTCAGATCAGGTTGCACGGGTTTGGTGATTATGATGGCATTTAATTCCGAGGAATTGAGTGTCATGTTATCCGACTTTGATAAGTTGGATACTTTAATTCTGTCACCCAAGCGTGTTTAACTTGTGAACTGGATATTCATCTAAGATGGAGCCCTCCTGAAGTTGATGTCGTTCTCGCCGCCTTGTGGCCTGCGGGACACATCAGTTTCAGGCAATTGCTAATCGCAGTGTCCGCTCTAGGGTTGTGGCCCTGTTGAGCTGCTCCCTTAGATGAGGCCCCCTGCTGGCCAGCCCCCTCTCCCGGGTAGGAGCGATCGAGGTCGCCTCCCCTGTGGAGTTTTCGGGAATCGATGCTGTGTTCCCGCCGTCTAGTACGCTTCGGGCCACATCGTTTCCCCGTGCACGCGTGCTGCACCAGCCACCTCTAGCAAGACTTGCGGTGGTCCAGCAAACGCGTACGCACACCGAAAATCTTCCTCGATTTCGCCCTGCCGGTAAGCCGCTTCAGGGGGTCGGGGAGGAGGCTCGGTTGACACCCGAGACCGGCCTCGAGAGGCTGGTTCCCTTAGCAGATTATCTCGGCGCATGGTTATGCCTCCGAATATATCAGCTTGGGGCCTGCGACTGTAGGAAGGGGCATACAGACTGCAGTCCGGTTACCTTCCCCTGAAGTTCAGTGGGGTGGTCTGGACGGCAGTGGTCCCTGGGCAGGTTCGGGTAATGGAACAGGAAGTTCACTCCCTGTTGGTAAGGAGGCCACAGAATGTGCTCCTCCGCCAGACAGGGAGTCCGGGTTCTACAGCCAGTACTTCATAGTTCCTAAGAGGGATGGCGAGTTGCATCCAACTTTAGACCGGAGGTACTTGAATCGTTCTCTGAGGAGATTCAGATTCAAGATGCTTAGCATTTCCTCCATTGTGATTCAGATCCAGTCTGAGGACTGGTCTGTCACGATGGGTCTGAAGAGGACGCATACTTCCCTGTATCCATCCTTCTGTGTCACAGGAAGTTCCTGAGGTTCGCTTTTTGGGGCAAAGCGTACCAATATCGGGTTCTTCCAGGCGGCCTAGCCCTTTGAGACTCTACACGCAGTAGCGTGTTGACGCCTTCTCAGAGAACTGTGTTCCTGGGAGTCGTATGGGATTCTCTACGTTGTGGGCACAATTGTCTCCCGAACGTATCGAGTCCATACGGGCGGTGGTCTCTAAAATGAAGCTAGGCCACAGCATCACTGTGAAGCAGTTTAAGGTCTGCTGGGGCTCATTGCGGCTGCGTCCAACAGAATATCTCTTGGCCTGCTGCATGAGACCCTTACAGTGGTAGCTGGGAATCAAGGGGTTTTCCTCTGGGGGAAAACCATTCTGTATGATCAGGGTAACGCGCAGATGCCTTCGTTCCCTAGTCATATGGAAGAAACCTTGGTTTCTGTCCCAGGGGCCAGTGTTGGGAGCGTTCTGTTGCCGGTAATCCATTTCAACAGGCGCCTCCCTCACTGGCTGGGACGTGGTTATGGGAAGTAAACCAGGTGGCTTTCCTTGAGGGGAAATCCATTCTGTATGATCAGGGTAACGCGCAGTGGCCTTCGTTCCCTAGTCATATGGAAGAAACCTTGGTTTCTGTCCCAAGGGCCAGTGTTGGGAGCGTTCTGTTGCCGGGAATCCGTTTCAACAGACGCCTCCCTCACTGGCTGGGACGTGGTCATGGCGGCCGCTTTGCGAGAGGTCTGTGGGAGACCAGGCATTTCTCCTGGCACATCTACTGCCTGGAAATGCTGGCGGTCTACAAAGCTCTGAGGAGCTTTTTCCCGGACCTCCGCGGCCACCATGTCCTGATATGGAAGTAAACCAGGTGGCTTTCCTTGAGGGGAAATCCATTCTGTATGATCAGGGTAACGCGCAGTGGCCTTCGTTCCCTAGTCATATGGAAGAAACCTTGGTTTCTGTCCCAAGGGCCAGTGTTGGGAGCGTCCTGTTGCCGGGAATCCGTTTCAACAGACGCCTCCCTCACTGGTTGGGGCACGGCAGGGGGGTTTGAGGTTGCGCCCTCTTTGCAGACTGGCGCATCACATCCTCCTGTGGTCCCAAGGGAAACTGTTGTCCATCAGGGCAATGTATGTCCCGGGGGTCCAAAATCAGGGAGCAGACATCCTGCTGAGGCAGGGGCTGAGGCCCGGGGAGTGGCGACTCCACCCAGAGGTGGTGGAGGCCATATGCAAGAGGTTCGGCCCAGTGGAAGTGGATCTGTTTGCGTCTCGAGAGACGTCCCACTGTCCACTGTGGTTTTCCCTCACGCATCCAGCTCCGCTGGGGCTGGATGCCATGGTGCAGACGTGGCCGAGGCTGCGTCTGTACGCATTTCCCCCGATTGCTCTGCTCCCGGGAGTCCTGGAAAGGGTCCGTCGACAGGGGGTCAGTCTACTTCTGGTAGCACCCCGTTGGCCGACTCGAGTTTGGTTCTCGGATATCATAGCTCTGCTAGCAGGTCAGCCGTGGGAGATTCCTCTGAGGAGGGATCTCCTATCTCAGGCGGCGGGTACGATATTTTACCCCCGCCCGGAGATTTGGAACCTATGGGTCTGGCCCCTGAGGGGACCAGGTACATAGAGGCTGGCCTATCGGCGGAGGTGATAGAGACCTTACTCAGCTCCAGGGCTCCGTCTACGAGGAGACTGTACAGCCTCAAGTGGAATGTATTTTCCACTTGGTGCAGAGAACGTGAGGTGGACCCAGTTAACTGCCCAGTGGCTTCAGTGCTGGAGTTCCTCCAAGATCGTTTTTCTGCAGGGCTTACCCCGTCCACATTCAAGGTGTACGTGGCTGCCATTGCGGCTTTCCACACTCCTCTGGGTGATGGGCCTCTGGGTAGGCACCAGCTGGTTGTACAATTCCTCCGTGGGGCTCGGAGGATGAGGCCTGCGGCTCGGACCAGAGTTCCAACCTGGGACCTGGCAGTGGTTCTCGAAGGATGGCTGAGGCCCCCTTCGAACCATTGGAGTCGGCTGGACCAAAGGATCTGACTCTTAAGGTGGCTTTTCTCCTTGCCATTACCTCTCTCAGGAGAGTGGGAGATCTCCAGGCCTTGGCGGTAACGCCGACCTGCCTGGAGTTTGCCCCGGGAGGAGTAAAGGCCATCTTACACCCTAGGCCGGGCTACGTGCCTAAGGTGCCATCAAGGGTGGTCAGGTCATTGGTCCTGCAGGCATTTCATCCTCCGCCTCATGTGACGGCGGAAGAGGGGAGACTTCACCTACTCTGCCCGGTTAGGGCGCTCAGAGTTTATTTGGCAAAGTCTGCACAGTGGAGGAGATCACAACAACTGTTGGTGTGTTTTGGCTCACCTAAGAAGGGATTGCCTGCGTCTACTCAGACAATCAGTAATTGGATTGTCCAGGCGATTACCATGGCCTATCAGGTGCGCAGTTTGCCTTTACCTGTGGCAGTGAGGGCTCATTCCACCAGAGGCATGGCCTCTTCGGTGGCCCTTCTTTCTGGGGTCCCCTTGCAGGATATCTGCGAGGCGGCCGGGTGGGCTACCCCACACACTTTTATCAGGTTTTATAGCCTGGATCTCCCTACGACGCCTGGTGCTAGGGTGCTCCAGTCCTAGCTGTGCCCGGTTTCCGGCTTCACACTAGGGCAGGCGCTACCCTTCGGTGTGGCCTAGTGGGTACTCGTTCCCCAAAGCGTCGTCCCGATGCAGTGCGAGTTCCCTCGAAAGGGAACTGCTCGGGTTATGTATATAACCCTTGTTCCCTGAGAAGGGGAACGAGCACTGCATCCCGACGCCACACCTTGGCGCGCCTGGAGCGCATGCTTCAGAGCAATTACTACCGCCATTACGCTCCAGCAACCCTTTTATACTTCCGGGTATGCCGTCACGATGACGTCATCACGCACGCCAATCGGATTGGCCTAGTTGGCATTCTGGTTTCAGATTCGCTGATGCTAAGGGAGCATCCCCAAAGCGTCGTCACGATGCAGTGCTCGTTCCCCTTCTCAGGGAACAAGGGTTATATACATAACCCGAGCAGTTTTGCGTCATTAGCCCACCCCGGCCTGTGACACTTGGCGTAGTCGGCAGGGTTCCACCTGAGTTGAGCACCCGCATTTCGGGAGATGGCGGACGAAGGGGCACCAGCGGCTAGGGCTCAAGTTATGCCTTATGTGGTGGAACGACAGAGAGACCCAGATGTACCTGTGTATACCATTCGCCCTGAAGGAAGGTCGGGCCCAGAACGGGTGTTGCACCGAAATTTTCTTCGGCCCTGCCCTAACTATCGCAGCGAGACAATCGGGGGCAACCACCGGCGAGATACGGTGAGTGGACCTCCGGTCAGGAGTTCTAGGGACTAGAACGCATTGGTGGGGGAGGATGTCAAGGGGTGACCAGGGCCGGAACCTTTTTTGCACGGGAGTTGTTGTCATGGAGGAACCCTTCCGGTGCAACACCAGGCCGGTTCCGGGCTCACGAACAGGGCGGAACAGCAGCGAGAGCTGATCGAGCGAAATCACAGGCACATGTGAGAGGAAAACCGCAACTGATTATCGGGGCGTGAGAAGCATAAAAGACGCTAACATTAGAGGGAAAACGGGCACAGGACAAAGGAGGAACAGCAAAGCGAGGACAGGAAGAGGAACAGCGAACAAGGGTGGGGGGAAAGAGGAAGAAACAGCGGGAGCCGCAGTAAAGGCGCAAGGGAAGGACTGGGGACTGAGGAAGCAGGATTTTTCCAGCTAAGTAGCTAACTTGTTGTGGCATGAATGTTACATGAGGAAGATAAGTGACGTGGAGATGATGGTGAAATAGAGTCCCGTTTTATGCCAGCGTATGAAGATTCCATTTATCAAGGTGTCCATCTGAGCCCGAATACTGCCTTATTCATTGTAAAGTTTGGAGTGATTTGCAGTGCTGAGTTGATATTTTCACGTGTGGAGTTGAGTATGTTTACAGTGTACACACGAGTGTGGGACCTCCGCAGATTGTTCGGGCGGCTGAGTGGATAAAAACCCTTAAGCACACCAGAGCTGCTGAATGGAGTTCATCTCCTGCTGAAACCCAGTCCTGTGAGTACGAAATACAGAGTTAATGTTGACATCCTCGTCTATTCCCTGTCTGTGTTGAAGCACATCAGAACTGCTGAATTGAGTTCATCTCCTGCTGAAACCCAGTCCTGTGAGTGGAAGAACAGAGCCGACGTGTGTTGGAGAGACACAGGAAGAGACTGCTTGATTTTAAAAGAGACATTCCTTTAATAAATAAAATTACAATTGTGCATCCTGTTGTCCGGCCTCTTCTGTCCCGCGGGGTAGCTCCTCAGGGTGGTGTGGCGGTTCGGGGGTGTCGGTGGTCTGGCTTTGCGTCATTAGCCCACCCCGGCCTGTGACATAACAATATTTACAGATGACTGCATTATATACCAAATATAATGCTGAAAATAATGTTGTATGAACCATTTATGTTAAATATGCTGAGATTTCTGCAGAGAGGTTTAGAAATGTGAGTCTGAAAAAGTGTGTGTGTGTGTGTGTGTGTGTGTGTGTTGAGGCAACCCTGAGTTAAAACGCACTACTAGATGCTCACACAGGGTTAGTGTGTGTGTGTGTGTGTGTGTGTGTGTGTGTGTGTGTGTGTGTGTGTGTGTGTGTGTGTGTGTGTGTGTGTGTGTGTGTGTGTGTGTGAGTCACAGTGGGCCTCAGAGCACAGTAATACACAGCAGAGTCAGACACATACACATCCTGGATCGTCAGAGGAAATGATTTTGAAGTTGTGTTGAGATCGCCACTAAATCTGTCCTTGAACTGCTTGTCATTAGTACTGAATCTGTTCAGCATGTATTCTGGAAATCCATTCAGTTTTTGCTGGTACCAGAAGATACTTCGCATTACATCAGTGGTTTCATATTTACAGTAGATCGTCACAGCTGCTCCTTCAACTGCAGTTTGAACACTTGTATTTTGTTCAACTCTGTCCAGAGAATCACATCCTGTAATGAATAACATCACTGATGTTACACCAGAGCTGCTGAATGGAGTTCATCTCCTGCTGAAACCCAGTCCTGTGAGTACGAAATACAGAGTTAATGTTGACATCCTCGTCTATTCCCTGTCTGTGTTGAAGCACATCAGAACTGCTGAATTGAGTTCATCTCCTGCTGAAACCCAGTCCTGTGAGTGGAAGAACAGAGCCGACGTGTGTTGGAGAGACACAGGAAGAGACTGCTTGATTTTAAAAGAGACATTCCTTTAATAAATAAAATTACAATTGTGCATCCTGTTGTCCTGTTGTGACGCGTCAGAGAGAGTCCCTCAGAGCAGCAACGGTCACGTGATCTCTGTCTCGGAGGACGAGGTTCGGAGGGCACTCAAACGTGTGGATGTCAGGAAAGCTGCTGGGCCGGATGGTATTTCAGGTCGTGTTCTGCGGTCCTGTGCTGATCAGCTCGCAGGGCTCTTTACATCCATATTCAACGAGTCCCTTGCTACATCTGTTGTCCCCACCTCCTTCAAACGATCCTCCATCATCCCTGTACCTAAGATCAGTAAACCCTCTTGCCTAAATGACTATCGTCCAGTGGCTCTCACATCTTTAGTCATGAAGGTCTTTGAGAGACTCATTAAAAACAACATTTGCTCCTCCATTCCTGACACTTTGGACCCTCTTCAGTTTGCCTATCGTCCCAATAGATCGACTGAAGATGCCATTTCTCACGTCCTTCACTCCTGCCTCACTCACATCGACAGCAAAAGTGGGAACTATGTCAGGCTGCTATTTATTGACTATAGCTCAGCCTTTAACACCATAGTTCCCATTAAACTAACACACAAACTCCTGGATCTAGGCCTGAATTCTTCTCTCTGCCTCTGGATTGAAGATTTCCTCACTGGCAGACCCCAGGCGGTGAGAGTAGGCCAGTTCACCTCCACCTCCATCACCCTGAGTGTTGGAGCTCCACAGGGCTGTGTGCTGAGTCCCCTGCTCTACTCTCTCTACACCCATGACTGTTTGTCCACTCACAGCTCCACCTCTATCATCAAGTTTGCTGATGATACTGTTGTCCTGGGTCTCATCTCCAACAACAATGAGACGGCATACTTGGACGAAGTGGAGCAACTGACATCATGGTGCCAGGACAACTGTCTCTCTCTGAATGTTAACAAGACCAAAGAACTGATTGTGGACTTCAGGAAGAGACAGCATCGGTCATACTCCCCTCTCATGATCAGCGGGACACCGGTAGAGAGAGTGAGCAGCTTCAAATACCTGGGTGATTACAAAAATATAAAAATATTTAAAAATATATATATATTTTATGTTAACCACTTATTTTTAAGTCTACAGTTTATCTCACTTATCATATCCACATATTTTTTATATTTTTATTTTATCTTATTTCCTATTTTTATCTTTTACTTGATTTATTTATAATTCTACTTATGTTAATACTTTTTATTCTAATTTTATTCTATTTCTATTTTAATTTCTTGTAACTGTTATTTGCACTGTCCATGGAGCGGACCTGTTTACATTTCACTGCCAGTTGTATATTGTGTATATAACTGTGTATGTGACAAATAAAACTCTTGAATCTTGAATCTTGAATCTTGATGAGCGTCTCATATTCATATTAGAGGAATATTACGGCATGTGTTCTTACAGAATCTCACTTACCCCAGAAATATGTGATCAAGAAGACTACAGTTCTTTGCAAGTTTGCCATCACAGTAATAGTTCAAATAATAATTAGATCAAATAATCTTGTTGAAATCTCCAGTTTCAGGCTCTGGTTGATGAAGTTGTGCTAACACTGTCTCATATAGATCCTGCAGGAGGAGTCGGACTGCACCAGTTCATCAACACTGAACGCCTCCTCCTCCTCCTCCTCAAGGAATCTGCCTCTATTTTTGAGACTTTTCAATGTTGTGATGTTTGTTTTATCAGTCTCTTCACATGTTGGGTCAAGCACTGACCCCTTATTTCAATTTGATGAACTAAACATTAGAAGACAGAGAATTCAACATTATTGTACTTGGGAAATTTATCAGAAGAAGCTGTAAAAAAAGATGAACTATTAAAATATTGTAGATTTAATGTTGTTATTCTCAACTAATGTAGAATATTGTTTGTATTATTATTGAATTATATCGATACATTATGGTTATAAATTTTTCATCAATGTCAGAGAAATGTGTTTTTGTGTGTGTGTTGAGTGTGTGTGAGTCACAGTGGGCCTCAGAGCACAGTAATACACAGCAGAGTCAGACACACACACATCCTGGATCGTCAGAGGAACTGATGTGGAGTTCAATGTTGCAGAAAATCTCTCCTTAAAATCAGGCTCTGTCGTTCCTTCACCAAATGTGTATTTATTCAGAATGAATGTTGGGGATCTGTTTGGCAGCTGTTTGTACCAGAAGAGATAAGGACTTGTAGAAGTTGTGGTATAATTACACTTTATAATAACTTTATCTCCTTCACTTGCAGGCATTTCTCTATAAGACTGTTCAACCCTGTCCTGTCCCAAAGACACTGGAAGAAAAAAAGTAATTAACATGAATTATGTGCAAAGTAAACTTCAACATTTAATAACCTAAATGAAAGTAATCTTTCCTGTGAGTGTACAGAAATATAAAACGTGTGCTTACCATAGTAATGTGCTATGAAACACAGGGAAATCAAAGCCCATCTGAACATAGTTGTTCTCTGAGGTAAAAGAACTGAAGTTCACTCAACAGCTCCTAAAACTCTCTGTGTTTCACTGAGCTCTGCTTTAATGTGTCATGTCACATGATCCACTCATACACGGAGAGAGCAATGCTGACCCCTTGTGGATAAAGTTTGAAATTACTTAAAAATGTGTTGGAAACCATGAACAATTATTTATCAAAATTGAGAAGTGTTTTTGAACACATGATTGATCCTCTCTACTCATCTCTCTGTGTGTATATCATGAAGCTATTTACATAGATATACCCATGGGCATCATCTTCCTGTTTTTCTGTTAAAGTACACTATATCGCCAAAAATGTTGGGATGCCTACCTTCACATGCACATGAGCTTTAATGCCATCCCATTCTTAATCCGTAGGGTTTAATATGGAGTCGGCCACCCTTTGCAGCTCTAACAGCTTCAGCTCTTCTGGGAAGGCTTTCCACAAGGTTTAGGAGTGTGTTTTGGAAATCCATTCCATGAAGCTCTCGACGGCCACAGAAGTGGAGCTGGAGATCTTGACTCTGCAGAAAGTTGGCAACTTCTGGGACCCTCAGCATGCGCTGACCCTGCTCTTTGTGGCTGAGTTGCTGTTGTTCCCAATCGCTTCCACTTTGTTATAATCCCACAAACAGTTGAGTGTGGAATATTTAGTATAATATTTGGACTTATTGCACAGGTGTCCACCGATCACGGCCCCACGCTTGAGTTCTCTGAGCTCCTGAGAGCGGCCCATTCTCTCACTAATGTGTGTAGAAGCGTCTGCAGGCCTAGAGTTGGAGTTACACACCTGTGGCCATGAAGGGGTTGAACACCTGAACTCAGGGATGTGGGGGGGCGGCACAAAACTTTTGGCAATAAAGTGTAAATGATCTGAAGAAGGTGTGCCTTGATTGTGTATTGAACACATTTGTTCATGAAAAAGGGTGATTTCTAGCATAATGCTTTGAAGTAGCACTTTTCTACCCACAATATTCATGCATTTGTATTTTGTGTGGCTGCTTTGAATGGGCAGATAAGATAAGAAAGATGCTTCTAGATATACCAGAGGGATCTGATTAAAATTTAAGATTTCAGGGTCCCATTTCTCGTGAACTGTGGAACACCATTGTTTCCTTTTTGTACAGTGTTGTTGTGTTTCCTCAGGTTATTGTGCAGTGTTGTTGTGTTTCCTCAGGTTATTGTGCAGTGTTGTTGTGTCTCCTCAGGTTATTGTGCAGTGTTGTTGTGTTTCCTCAGGTTATTGTGCAGAGTTGTTGTGTTTCCTCAGGTTATTGTGCAGTGTTGTTGTGTTTCCTCAGGTTATTGTGCAGTGTTGTTGTGTTTCCTCAGGTTATTGTGCAGTGTTGTTGTGTCTCCTCAGGTTATTGTGCAGTGTTGTTGTGTTTCCTCAGGTTATTGTGCAGTGTTGTTGTGTTTCCTCAGGTTATTGTGCAGTGTTGTTGTGTCTCCTCAGGTTATTGTGCAGTGTTGTTGTGTCTCCTCAGGTTATTGTGCAGTGTTGTTGTGTTTCCTCAGGTTATTGTGCAGTGTTGTTGTGTCTCCTCAGGTTATTGTATGGCGTGTGTGTGTTTCCTGTGACTGTGGGCACCAGAGCGCAGTAATACAGAGCAGAGTCTGATACAGATGCAGAGGAGATGTTCAGATACACATGGTTTTCTTTTTCTTTTTCTTTTCTGATCTCGGTGGTGAATCTTTGATCTACATCAGATTTCATAACATCTTTTGCACTGTCTGAAATGAGCACAAGGAATTCAGGAGCTGATCTGGGATACTGACGGTACCAGTGAAGAGTATATGCAGAAGAATAACTGCAGAATAATGTAACTCTTGAACCCTCGGCAGCAAACTCCTGTGTTGTGTTTGGTGTAATAGTATCTCCATTACTCGCACCTGCAAAGAAAAGTGAAATAGTCTCAATGGGTGCAAAATATGACTATGCTGATAAAATGTGAGTATTTTAGAAGTTTGTTCATATATAGTGCACTTTTATATATTAAGGCCACGCCACATATAAGACCATAAATTAAATTATTAAAAATGACTTAATTTTGATAATAAGCATTGAACAGCATTGAAATGATGGTACTTACATGCTAAAGCAGAGAACAGAATAACTGAATGGAGGATCATTGTGTGTGTGCTCACAGTCTCTGTCAGGCTCAGCAAAACACCCTCAGATACGTTAAGCTCCTCCTTCCTCACCACCTGGGACAATAAATCAGTTTATCACCATCACCTTTTGACCACGGTTGCTTCATAAGATGTTACAAAGACAGAGCAGCATCTTTTATCTAAATATTTAAAGTGGACATATTATCCCCTTTTGTCCAAGATGTAAAATAATTGTAAAATAAACTCTGATGTCCCCAGAGTGTGTATGTGAAGTTTTAGCTCAAAATACCCGTTTTTGTGTATGTCCCTTTGAATGCAAATGAGCTGGTGCTCCCAGCCCGTTCTTTCAAGAAGAGGGCAGAACTTCAATGGCTCGTGCAACAACAACATAACATGTCAGAAACTGATGTGTTCAGGACAATAATGCCCACAGAGCCAGAGAATATCTGCTGCATGGAGATAGAACAGGTATAGTTTTGTTTATTTCTTTAAATGATGTTTTATAAACAAGGTTTGGGAGAAGCACGTTCAGATAATTGACACAGGTGGAGAGCACTCAGCTAATCAACAATAGAGGTATATATACACGCAGCAGTCCTACCTCTGTTTGTTGACAGTTATCAGCAAGGACGGCATTTCCGGCAGCTGGTCCGGCCGCCCACTCACGCTGTCTGCATGGCTGCACACACCGCTCGAGGCAATTATACAGTACAGAGTCTTTACTTACAAATGTATAAACTACCTTAACCTGTTAAACTGCAACCCCACTTTGGGGCTCACAGCTGAAAACGACCTACCTGAATTAAAACAATTATAGCTCCTGAGAACAGTGTGCTACAGGCACAATTAAGGTATCTTTGGAAAGAAGACACTTGGGACTCTACTAAAAAGCAATCAGAGTTGATAATTCTCAAACAGATAAAAAATTATAATAGTTGAAATGCCTCAAAAATTATTTGCACTACACAGAATGTTGTATTATTTCATGTAAAAATATATGAAAATAGACCTGGAGGAATCCAGTTCAGTTATGGATTGAAAGCCACACGACTTATCAGTTTATAGTTCAAGTTTGAGGAAGATATAATGAAAAATGTGGTTCCTGCAAGCTTTTTTCCAAGACTATGTCTGTTCCATTTCTCCCTCCGCCTGCTTGAGGCACATCCCCAGAAATGACATCTCCCAACTAAAACAATTGCAGTTGCTGAACAATTTGCACTACATGCACAATTTAGACATCTATAAAAAGAAGACACTTTACAGTTTATTACCCAAACATTAAAGTAGAAAAAAACTTAGAAAGACAAACAGTTATAGAAGTTGAAGTGTCTTGAAGATGATTTGTGCTACAATGAACACTTTATTATTTGATGTAAAAATATATGAAAATAAGCCTGGAGGAATCCAGTTAGTTAATGAATTGAAAGGCACAAGTCTCATCAGTTTATATTTAAAATTTGACGAAGATATCATGAAAAATGGGGTTCCTGCATGCTTTTTTCTAAGAATATGTCCAGGTGCCAAGAAACCTACAGGAGACTTGATAACCTAATGTTATGAAGTGTACTGCAAGCTGTTTTAGCCATCATATATGATGCTTGAATGCTTTTTCAACTATAAAATAATAGGCAGAACCATAAGACTTTGTATAAGTGATTTATTTGTACAACAGAACTTATAAAAATATAATAAAAATGAAATATTAATAAAAAAGAGCTAAACTTCTTTGCAACTGAAAATACAACAAGTAATATAAGTATAATAACTATAAATATAACTAGTAATATAAATAACAATATAATATAAATATATAGCTATAAAAACACACACAATTTGCAAATGTAAAAAAAAAAACATTTACTGGCCTTTTACTGGCGGATTCAGGTCTACAACAGCAGGTGCAGATCTTGAAGAATCTGAAAGCGTTCTTCTCTTTTCTGCTGGTTGGCTGGTGCTTGGATGCCATAGCTCATCTGAAGACTCAACCTGATGCCTGTAGAATGGCAAGGAAAGGAAAGAGAATTAGCACTGCATGTCCTATTTCTGTATAGTTTGCCCATTCAATCAACAATCACACTGTCATCATTCACTCTAATTACAGGCCATCCCATGAACAATGAAACTGATGGGCAGTCGGTTAGACAGCATTCATATTGACGGCGGCCCATACATTCTCACACAGCCCAAGCATCAATCTAACGGCCGGCCATACAGTGAGCATTCATATTGACGGCCACCTATACATTCTCACACAGCCCAAGCATCAATCTAACGGCCGGCTATACAGTGAGCATTCATATTGACGGCGGCCCATACATTCGCACACAGTCCTACAATCAATATAATGGCCGGTGAAACAGTGAGCATTCAACAATCACACAGATGGTCGGCCGTCCAGAACTTTTCTTTTTTCGTCAATTTGTTTTTGTAGCACAGGGGAAAAAAATGCATTTTATATATTATATATATATATATTTTTTTTTTCTGTGTGTGCTAGAAAAAATGCTAAATATCAGTATATGTATAATCTATACTGGTATATTGTAATTTTTCTAGCACACAGGAAAAACATAAAATAAATACAGTCTCAATATATATATATATATATATATATATAAACAATTACATGTGTTATATATATATATATGTTTTATTTACACACACATGGGGAAAAATTATATATACTTTTTCCCCATGTGTGCTAGGAAAAATGCAAAATATCAGCATATGTATAATGCATACTGGTATATTGTAATTTTTCTAGCACACAGGAAAAACATAAAATAAATACAGTCTCAATATATATATATATATATATATAAATATATATATATATATATATATATATATATATATATATATATATATATATATATATATATAAACAATTACATGTGTTATATATATATATATATATATGTTTTATTTACACACACATGGGGAAAAATTATATACTTTTTCCCCATGTGTGCTAGGAAAAATGCAAAATATCAGCATATGTATAATGCATACTGGTATATTGCATTTTTTCTAGCACACAGAAACAATAAAATACATACATTCTCACACACATTCTCAATATACATAAACAACTACACATAGCAACTCACCGGTATGTTATTGGATCAACTTCTCTGTCAACAAGCACCGTCACCGCTGTGTTCACTCTCCTTTTTCACATCGCTGCTTCGAGTGAGCTCAAATAAAGCATTTTCAGCACAATAAAAACTTCTTTTGACGATCCATTGGATAATACATTCCGTCCAGTTAGTAAGATTAGCAAACAGTTACTACAAAGAGACCTCTGTTTGTTTACTAGCGCGTTAGCTTTTAGCTGTCAGATGGGGGGTGTCAGGCTCGCAGCATCTCGTCGGAGATAGCGCCACATTGGCACATTCAGATGAATAAATATTCACGCCCATGTGACAAACATACACATGCAAGGTCTCGTTGGAATCGTGTGCTCATTGGCTACATTTTCTGTCAGTCATGACGATTCAATGCTTTTATTGGCTCCAGATAAACAGACATTATCATTGGATGAGCACGTCATGACATCAGATAAAACGATCGCTATGGTTGGATATTTTTGACTATATCGCGGCTATCTTTGCATGTTTTTGAGTGGGGTTAGTTGGATTTTGTTCGTAACATTCTAAGCTTTAAACCCATGCCACTTTATTCTACCGGGAGACTGTTTTTGGTGCATTATTTTATTGCATAACAGTCTAGTATGATACTTCGCTCCGCAGAAATGCAATGTAAACAAAGGATTAACCATCAATATTACACCGTTATTGTTTCGTTGGATTAAAATGCTCTATGGGATGTTATTCAGTGGACCCTCACCTTTCCATTCGTTCTGGAATTGTTTGCAATGGATGCGTGTGTGGCTCGTAATTAGGACACTAAAGGTATGTACTCTGTTTTTATTTATAAAATCGTTGATGTGTATTGCTTACATTGATGCAAAAATACAGCCGTTATAAGCTTTTCAATGAAAAACAGTGGTCTGTCCTCGATGCTTGAGGTTTAGACCTTTAGAATGATATATAGTTTGTCAAGATTAATGATGTTTTTTTACGTTAAATCTATTAACAAACATTACACTCGTGCTAAAAATAGCGCTTCAACCCGTGCACGCGCTCATGAAGCTTATCAGGTTAAAAACCCTTTCGGCCACTTCCATCAGCATTCACGGTAAAATCATTTTTGCTTTTCCCGAGATTTAATTGTGTCTTTGCCTCGATCCACAATCGATTCTGTCTTCTAGCAATTCTAATCGATTCACAAACTTCAATAATCAATGTTCTAAAGGATATTAATAACGTGCGTTTCGAAACCATGACAACAGACTCAGTGGCGAGAGCAGCGCTCGGACAGTGTAAAGAGTGCATACCGCACAGACGTGCAAGTTGCAACGGAGAATTACAACAGTTCCTGTCTTAAGATAAAGTATTGTAAAGTATTGACAGACATCAAGCTTTCCTTGCGATCGTGCTGTCTCTATGTGTCTACGTTGTCTACTAATACAGACATGTGCACACACGAGAAGTGTTTCATTACGGACGCACTCGGTTGCCGTGAAGATAAACGATAAATACACTTGCTGGTAAAGCGGGTGAACGCATCGTGAGAACAAATCACTAAAATGTTGGCTGCAACAGCACATATTATGCCAAACAATCAGCCACTAGTTGGAACCAGCTGATAATCATCTGCCTTTACTTGACGTTCACATAATCTCGATCACAAGGCTCGACACAGTGCGACCATACTCGCTTTTGCGACTATAAATAGATGTGCAAACGTATTTTGGAACACCCGTTTCTTGAATGTAACATCAATACCTTACAGTTTATAAGGCTATATTGTATAACAAGTATATCAATGATCATTGTAAGCAACCTTATATTTTGGAGATGAAAAAACATATCATGAGACTGCAAAACTTCAAAGGCTATGATTTCATTAAATAAATGTGAGCTCTAATGCTTCAAAATCTGAATGTGGTGCTGATGTGCATTCAATGGGCTTGCAAACAATGCTTCAAAATGCCTCAGTTCAGAGCAGATTCGAAGTCAATAAATAGTGCACATTCATGCCAAGCAAATTCTTATGTATATGACAACGTTTTCTTTACGGTGAATATATCGTTATATGTTGTATACAGTTGTAAGGCTGTATATTTGATCTCCTCATATGAATTAAATGAGCATCATGAAATAAGTCATAGCAATTTCAAAATAGAGTCCTATTTGGTTGCTCAATGTGTTTCTTTTTTATTTATTTATTTATTTTTATTTGTCCGTCTAACCTTTTCTCCACCACAGCAGTGCTTTTCCTTCTGCTCCCTCAGGAGCTCAGTTTCTCTGGCTAATTTTCTCCACCTCCAGAGCAGTGCTTTTCCTTCTGCTCCCACAGGAGCTCCGTTTCTCTGGCTAATTTTCTCCACTGCCACAGCAGTGCTTTTCCTTCTGCTCCCACAGGAGCTCCGTTTCTCTGGCTAATTTTCTCCACTGCAATAGCAGTGCTTTTCCTTCTGCTCCCACAGGAGCTCCGTTTCTCTGGCTAATTTATCCTCTGCCACAGCAGTGCTGTTCCCTCTGCTCCCACAGGAACTCAGTTTTTCCTGCAACATTTTCTCTACTGCCACAGCAGTGCTTTTCCTTCTGCTCCCACAGGAGCTCCGTTTCTCTGGCTAATTTTCTCCACTGCCACAGCAGTGCTTTTCCTTCTGCTCCCACAGGAGCGCCGTTTCTCTGGCTAATTTTCTCCACCTCCAGAGCAGTGCTTTTCCTTCTGCTCCCACAGGAGCTCCGTTTCTCTGGCTAATTTTCTCCACTGCCACAGCAGTGCTTTTCCTTCTGCTCCCACAGGAGCTCCGTTTCTCTGGCTAATTTTCTCCACTGCCACAGCAATGCTTTTCCTTCTGCTTCCACAGGAGCTCAGTTTCTCTGGCTAATTTATCCTCTGCCACAGCAGTGCTGTTCCCTCTGCTCCCACAGGAACTCAGTTTTTCCTGCAACATTTTCTCTACTGCCACAGCAGTGCTTTTCCTTCTGCTCCCACAGGAGCTCCGTTTCTCTGGCTAATTTTCTCCACTGCAATAGCAGTGCTTTTCCTTCTGCTCCCACAGGAACTCAGTTTCTCTGGCAACATTTTCTCTACTGCCACAGCAATGCTTTTCCTTCTGCTTCCACAGGAGCTTTATTTCTCTGGCTAATTTTCTCCACTGCAACAGCAGTGCTTTTCCTTCTGCTCCCACAGGAGCTCCGTTTCTCTGGCTAATTTTCTCTACTGCCACAGCAGTGCTTTTCCCTCTACTCCCACAGGAGCTCAGTTTCTCTGGCTAATTTTCTCCACTGCAACAGCAGTGCTTTTCTTACTGCTCCCACAGGAGCTCCGTTTCTCTGGCTAATTTTCTCCACTGCAACAGCAGTGCTTTTCTTACTGCTCCCACAGGAGCTCCGTTTCTCTGGCTAATTTTCTCTACTGCCACAGAAGTGCTTTTCCCTCTGCTCCCACAGGAGCTCAGTTTCTCTGGCTAATTTTCTCCACTGCCACAGCAGTGCTGTTCTTTCTGCTCCCACAGGAGCTCCGTTTCTCTGACATTTCCTCTGGTCCCACAGGAGCTCAGTTTCTCTGGCTAATTTTCTACACTGCCAAGCAATGATTTTCTCTCCCAGAAACCTCAATAACCGCCTGGAAATGTTTGAAGCATTTCACTTCTCTTATAAACCAAATGGAACAAGTTCCCTGATTTTTCTCTCCTTTCAAACACCTCGTTCATTTCTCATCTTAATACCATCAAAGGCCTCCAAGTCAGGTCCATCAAAGGTTACCTGAGCGGCATTCAGTTTTTTCCACAAACTAATGTACGCCGCTCCCTCTCCCGAGATAAATAATTCTCAGACCTCCCTCTTGATCAAAGGGATCCAAAGATCCCAGCCCACCCGTCCCGACACCAGACAACCTATAACGCTAGACATCCTCACCAAATGTATTCCTACCCTCCGCACAGGGTACCAGCCCCTCAATACCGCCCGAACACTCAACGCCATGTTTATCCTAGCCTTTTTTGGCTTTCTTAGATGTTCCGAACTTGCCATAACATCAAAATTCGACCCAAAAACCCACCCCACCATCTCAGATCTATCAGTAATAGACGGGGAAACAATCTCTTATCTGATCAAGCAAAGTAAGACTGATTAAACCAAAAAGGGTCATTTCATCTACATCTTTAAACTCGCATCACCGATCCAACCATACCAGTGAGTTCTGGCATATCTTCAATGGAGAAGTTCTCAAACTCAATCTCCCCTGGAACCCCTGTTCAATGGTGAATCCAACAAACCCGTGACACGCTTTTGGTTCCAGAAACACCTCAAATCCGTTCTCCGACATGGAGGAGGGTTCTTGCTGCAAGTAACCTGTTTGTTTTTGTCGTTTCTGTTCACTCCCTGTTTAATGTTTGTACATTGGGCATTTAAACTACTATGTATGAGTGCTGGCTGGAACAGCCGAACGTATATGAGGCTAATGTGTTATGTGGCTAATTCTGACTAGCTGCGTCGTGCAAGGAGTTACGAACAGGCTTACAAACACCGGACAGCCAACATATAGTAGATCGGAGCTTTTGGATTTGCGGAGTCGTGGCGGGCTACCATCGACTAAGCTAATGATGGATATACCTGAGGAGCTATTACGGCAACCGAGACCTGTTCCTTGTCGGGTGAGGAAGCGAGGCAAGAGAGGTGGCGTCAGGCAGCGGGTTAGAAGAGCTTCCAAACTACCTCTGCCGCCAGTGTTACTCTGCAATCCCCACTCCTTGTGGAACAAGTTGGATGAGCTGCATACACAAGTTGAATGTTGCGTACACAAGTTGTGTCACGGGAGTTTGTATTTATATCAATGAAAGCTGGTGTCGTAATTTTGTGATTAGAGAAAGCATATGTAACCCTGACCTTGAACTTCTCTATTACTTTGAGCTGTGAAAAAAATCTATTATAATAAGTAGAGTTCTTGCCACACAGCAAGAAAGTGTAAGTTTCCACACGGTAAGAAAGTGGAACTTTTCCACGCAGTATGAAAGTGGAAAGTTTCCACGTAGTAAGGAGTTGTTTGCATTGTTATTTATCCCATGTTCTCTCTCCCCGTTTTTCTTTCAAGCAAACATCACTCCCCACGAGGAGCTACTCTCAGGGGCCTCCTGGTCAAGCATCCAGGCCCTTTCTCAGAAGCCAGCCCGCCAAGCTCGGCACTCCTTGGGGGGTATTTAGCCAGGCGTCTGTCCTATGCTCTTTTAGCTTTTGGGGGGTACTCTGGGTTCGGGCCTAATTCCGAGCTCGAAGCCCTCCCCCCGGACAGCACGCCAAATACGCATTGAATTACTCTCTATAAATTATATGTAAGTGCGAACCCGTGAAATTATGTTTTATAAACAAGGTTCGGGAGAAGCACGTTCAGATAATTGACACAGGTGGAGAGCACTCAGTTAATCAACAATAGAGGTATATATACACACAGCAGTCCTACCTCCGTTTGTTGACAGTTATCAGCAACCCTTCCACCATCCCTTCGCCACACCTTTTAACTCTAAAGCCACTTACATATACAGGGGGTACTCTGGGTTTGGGCCAGCCTCATTTATAATGGCAGTGAATGGCTCTTTCTGTTTTGAAGTCCATAAAAGTGCATTTAATAATTATATTGATTCATTATGGTTATGTATTTTTAATCAATGTCAGAGAAATGTGTTTGTGTGTGAGTGTTGAGTGTGTGTGAGTCACAGTCGGCTGCAGAGCACAGTAATACACAGCAGAGTCAGACACACACACATCCTGAATCGTCAGAGGAATTGTTCCTAATGTGGAATCCAGTTTTGCATGAAATCTCTCCTTAAATTCCGGCTCTGTTGTTCCTTTCCCAATGGAAAAGTCACTCAGAATGAATGTTGGGGATCTGTCTGGCAGCTGTTTGTACCAGAAGAGATAAGCATTTGCAGCGCTCATGAGGGTATAATTACACAATAAAGTCACTTGATTTCCCTCAGCTGAAGTTTCTCTTAAAGGCTGATCAACACTGTCCTGTCCCCAGCACACTGGAAGAGATGGGAAATCAATTAACAATCATTTACAGATCCTCAAATAAATAAAGTGTAAATGATGAAAGACTGTTCTCACCTAAATCATGTGCCGTGAAGAAAAGAGTAAAAATCACCCATTTAGTCATTGTTGCTCTGAGAGAGTGAGAGAAAAGCAACTAAAGCGAGTCTGTGCTTATGGTGAATCTCTCGATCCTCAGGAGCTTCTCTTGATGTTTTCAGAAACTGCACAGGCACAGGAATTTAAGAGATGCTTCCCCCTGCTGGTGGATTTATACATTAAACACTTGCTTTTCAAGTTCATTTGTGACCTTTGAAATAAATTTGTGATTTTAATTATATAAACCATGGAGTGCAATGTCCTTTGACAGATTGTTTAAAATGTTATTACATATAATCCATCTCTGTGTATCTGAAACAAGATGAGTAGTCCAGTGAGATGACAGGATAATGATTTTCTGTTTCTCTTAGTAGGGTTAGATTCTTCATAAGGTTCAGCCTAATTTGAGGAATGATATATTCTTCTTAATTCATTTGCTGAGCTGGACATTACATAACCTTACATATGTTCATGCTCCAGCATCTAAATCATTATTATATTTGTTTGTTTGTTATTTAATTTTAAAATATGTATGGAAGCCAACATTATGTTGTGAAATAAGTCAAAAGTGTAACTAAAGTCAGAATCGATTAATCAGATTAAATCAGAAGTAAAATTACAGTTATTGGATAGATGAGAGATTAAATGATAATGTAATGTTTAGTCACATTTGTCAAGCTTTGATTTACTAAAGTCATGGGATGTTACAATATAGTAGAATATGTATTATTATCTGTTATTTTGATATTTCACTTTCTTTCATTTGCCTTTATAACACAAGTAAAATATCATATGTAACCACACACAGGTGTTTCCACTTATTATGAGAATTATAGATTGTGGGTTTGATGTGACTGGAGATCAAAGTGAAAAATTAATGTGAGTTTTTGTAAAGCGTCTCAGGCACTTTGTGTCACTGGGCTCCAACTCTCAGAGCACAATAATAGAGAGCTGAATCTGACAGAGTTACACTGTTAATACTGAGTTCAGTGGAGGAGTGGGATGTAGTCGACTGAAACCGAGGATCAGAGGGATTCCCAGTTTCACTCCATGAACGAGCCTCTTTCCACATTAAATACTGAGGTTCTGTGTTTGGAATCTGTCTGTACCAGTAAAGTCGAATATAATTACTGCTTGTATCATATGTGCAGTTCAGGGTCACAGTCTCATCTTCCTTCTTTATAACGCTCGTTTCTTTTGGCTCAATCTGGTCTGCCGTCATCACACCTAAAACAGAGAAATAAGAACATTACTGAGACAACTTGCACAAAAATATTTCTTGGACTGTTTTTCTGCTTCACTAATGAATAAAGAGAGTCCATTTGTACCTGGAGTCAGAATTAGTATCAGAAACAGGTGTATTTCCATGTTTAGGTCAGATCAGTGTATTAATGTCCTCTGTGCTCTGATGCTCATGCTTTAGTTCAGCGCTCACAGGAGAGGTGTGTCTTTAGACTTTCTTTATGCTGATTGGTTGGAAGTGACACAAGCACAAGAAATCAGAATGTGTGTGATGGGGACCTTTATGAGCGCATTGAAAACCACACACACCAACACATTCTGGATCATAGAACTGCTATCTGGTAAAAAATTTAATGACGTAAAAATAATATATAAAAAAGTAAAAACTGTAGATTTGCTCAGCTTTGAGTAGAACAATTGTATTTATTGTTTATTATTGAAATGATTCTCACTTTGTGAAATATAATTGTATAATATGTTTCTACTTTGTTTATAGTGTTGCTTTGGCAAAGGTGGAGAGTTTTTATTTATTTTGCATGTTTGTGTGTGTGTGTGTGTGTGTGAGTCACAGTGGGCCTCAGAGCACAGTAATACACAGCAGAGTCAGACACACACACACATCCTGGATCGTCAGTGGAACTGATTCTGATGACACTTTAGAGTGAAATCTCTCCTGGAACTGAGGATCAGTATCTCCACAGCAGGGCCGTGCAGAGAGTTATTCAGGGGCAGGGGCTCAAATGTAAAAAAGGGGCAATAATATATATATATATATATATATATATATATATATATATATATATATATATATATATATATATATATATATATATATATATATACTTATGCTCATCAAGCCTGCATTTATTTAATCAAAAATACAGAAAAAAACAGTATCCTAATATTGTGAAATATTATTACATTACGTTCTTTTTAACTTTTTATTAATCAAAGAATCTTGAAAAGAGTATCACAGTTTCCATCATTGACATTAAATCCTCATATTAGAATGATTTCTGAATGATCATGTGACACTGAAGAGTGGAGTAATGATGCTGAAAATCCAGCTGTGATCACAGGAATAAATTATATTTTAAATTATTTTAAAATAGAAAAACAATATTTTAGTGATATTTACCAATATTGCAGTTTTTTTATCAAATAAATGCAGGCTTGATGAACATAAGAGACTTATAATGCTGCATAATATTCAAAAATGGTAAGTTAATATAATAAAGTCATTTCACGTAACCATGTCGCCAGCCTTCACTTCACATAATAGGCCTGTAGGTGCCGGTGGCACTTGGGTTTTGTTAACTTTGATAGTTTCATGAAATAGTAAACGGTGTATCAATATACATAAATACAAGTGAATTTAACACTACTTACCATTAATGCGACTTTTGATGCTGTGGTTTTGTGCAGGGATTTGTTTGTTGTCAGTTAAAATCCATTTAGTTAGTGATGCAATTTAAAAAATGACACAAACCACAGGAAATCGTTCCACAAACGTTAGTTCGTCTGTCCATGTCATTTTCAACCGATTTATGAATAAGAACAGAAAATTACCGCTCCACTTCACATCGCCCAATGGAATTTGAACTTGCTTTGCCAGATCACGATTGGTTGGTGTATATGACAAACGGGCATTGGTGAATTGTGTATAATATAATATATAATATATAGATTTGTAATTAAATCAACACATTTGCTCTGATTATGGATGAAAAAAAAATATTGGTTTACTTTTTTCCCGTAAGGCCACACACTCTCTGAAAGGACCATATTTGGCTCGAGAGCCGTTTCCGAACAGTGGAAAATCAGCTGTCAATCAAAACGCACGCAACCCATAGCAACGCGTTATGGCAACGCCTCAACAGAAATTGTCCGACTTTTGAGCCGTTCGTTACTATTGTATACATTGTCATGTTATTATAATCACATTTATTTAGTTTTATTGACCACGATATTATCATTGATATTTGTCTGAGAGGGGCACTTTTGATTCATTTTGAAAAAGGGCAGGGGCTCGAGCACCCAAAGCCCCCCCCTCTGCACGTGCCTGCTCCACAGGATGTATTTAGGAAAATCATTTGCCCTCTGGATGAATAGAATTTAAAACATTATCCATTCATATTCTGCATGTTTTAATATATCTATGGCACATTTAGAGACTCAAAAGGATCCTACTCACCCCAGAAATACATTATACAGAAGATGAAATGTGTTTCCCAGTGAGCCATTATAATAACTGTTGTGTGTAAATGAGTGAATATGTGAATCCACTGGAGAGTGTGCAGTTGTTTCAGCTTGACTTTGATACGCCTGTTTTACTGTCACACATATATCAGCTGGGAGGAGCTCCATCTGCTCAATCCGCACAGGGTTTCTTTAGTTCCACAAAACATTTCAGTAAGTAGGATTTATGTTTAATCATAGTCTGTTGTTTATAATGTATATTTTACCTTCTGTTCATTTCTCTGTTACGTAACTTTATGTTCTATTTGAGTTACTGTTTTTGTCAATATTTCCTCTGAATATCTCTGTGATGGATATTCATATTATATTATATTATAGTAGCCGATCTTGCTGCCACACGTTTTCTACCAGAGAAATAATTAGTATTTTTTAAAAACTAAATCTTCAAAGCACAGAGATACAATGAGTATACACTGTCTGAATATCTTCTCAGCCTCCCCGGGAAAGTCTATGCCAGGGTACTGGAGAGGAGAATTCGGCCAATAGTAGAACCTCAGATTCAGGAGGAACAGTGTGGTTTTCGTCCCGGTCTTGAAACACTGGACCAGCTCTATACCCTTTCCAGGGTGCTGGAGGGTTCATGGGAGTTTGCCCAACCAATCCACATGTGTTTTGTGGATTTGGAGAAGGCATTCGACTGTGTTCCTCGTGGCATCCTGTGGAGGGTGCTCTGGGAGTATGGGGTCCGGGGTCCCAGAGCAGGAGCTTGGTTCGCATTGCAGGCAGTAAGTCAGACTTGTTCCCAGTGCATGTTGGACTCCGGCAGGGCTGCCCTTTGTCACCGGTTCTGTTCATAATTTTTATGGACAGAATTTCTAGGCGCAGCCAAGGGCCGGAGAGTGTCTGTGATCACCTGATTTCGTCACTGCTTTTTGCAGATGATGTTGTCGTTTTGGCCTCCTCAGACCAGGACCTTCAGCGTGCACTGGGACGGTTTGCAGCCGAGTGTGAAGCGGCTGGGATGAGAATCAGCACCTCCAAGTCCGAGGCAATGGTTCTCAGTCGGAAAAGGGTGGATTGCCCTCTTCAGGTTGGTGGAGAGTTCTCGCCTCAAGTGGAGGAGTTCAAGTATCTAGGGGTCTTGTTCACGAGTGAGGGGAGGATGGAACGGGAGATTGACAGACGGATCGGTGCAGCTTCTGCAGTAATGCGGTCGATGTACCGGGTCTGTCGTGGTGAAGAAGGAGCTGAGCTATAAGGCGAAACTCTCGATTTACCGGTCGATCTACGTTCCTACTCTCACCTATGGTCATGCGCTGTGGGTCATGACCGAAAGGACAAGATCCTGGATACAGGCGGCCGAAATGAGCTTTCTCCGCAGGGTGGCTGGGCGCTCCCTTAGAGATAGGGTGAGAAGCTCGGTCACTCGGGAGGAGCTCGGAGTAGAGCCGTTGCTCCTCCACATCGAGAGGAGCCAGCTGAGGTGGCTCGAGCATCTATTTCGGATGCCTCCTGGACGCCTTCCCAGGGAGGTGTTCCAGGCACGTCCCACCGGGAGGAGGCCCCGGGGAAGACCAAGGACACGCTGGAGGGACTATGTCTCCCGGCTGGCCTGGGAACGCCTCGGGGTTCCCCCGGAAGAGCTGGAGGAAGTGGCTAGGGAGAGGGAAGTCTGGGCGTCTCTGCTTAGACTGTTGCCCCCGCGACCCTGCCCCGGATAAGCGGAAGATGATGGATGGATGGATGTCTGAATATTCAATTTTAATATTAAGTAGGCCTATATATAAATATTCCAGGCCTCAACACATTAACAGCATAAATGCATTAATTCCAGATATGAGGTCAAAGTAAACAGGTTTCCAGAAACAGCAACAACTTTTGAGCATGAACTGCCTTAAGGAGTTTTAAAGCCAGTGATGACCCAAATTTGAGCTATTTTTGGGGGTTCGGAGGGCATGGTCCCACAAGAAAAGGATGATTTCTCTTATGTATATATGTGCATTTTAAGATGTTTGAAGATATAAATAAATAGCTTTCAAAACCCTGTTAGTGGGCAGTAGATTATCTGTCATACCTGCTCTCTCCTCATTTCATCACTCTCAGTTCCATCACTCTTTCACTCTTTCTTTCTCTCAGTCTCCTTCTCTTGCCCGGTCTCTTCTTCTCCTAAAGCTGAGCTCTGGCTGATAGTCTTTTCATTGTTTAACATTTCTATCCTAAAACAGCTGTCAAATATGAAATGTTTAGTTTAGCTACTTACATCTCGCACCATTTACTGAAGCGTTGTGTGAATTTGCACTCAGCAGCCTCTGTGAACATAAAGCCCGCCTACTTTAATTTGATTGGTCATCTCAAATATATTGACATTGACGAGCGGTGCCAGACCACAGGCAGAGCAGCTCAGATAAGATATCCTTGCAGCACTAAAGTAGTGTTAATACTCTATTAGTCAATTATTTCACAACATTTATTATATACACCTCAGAAAAATACAGAGGTCCGGACCTCTGTGAGCTCATAGCTGACTATACGGCCATGATTTCAGTCGTGTACAGCCTATAGTTTACCTCAACACATGGTCGGAGCTCTTCAGTGTGGTTCAGCTAGTTTCGCCACAGAGCCTTTACTGTACACATGATGTTGAGCCAGTATTAAATTCAAACTGCCTGACGCTCGTTATCACTTATATAGAGCAGCGAAAGCGATGAACGAGTTTGTCAGCGCTGTGTGTGAGACGGTCCAGCTGCTCTCGCTGCGACTGCTGGATGCGCGCGGTTTAATAGCGCCGTTTCATTACCTGGCTTTTGGTGTGTGTTCCCATGCACTCCAGTAAATAACATCACTTAATATGTGGGGTGTGTGGGGTTTGGCTTTGGGTTTGTACATTTCAAGGCTTGATAAGCACATGAAAACTGTTTTTTTGTGCAGTGTGTGTGTGTTTCCTGTGACTGTGGGCCTCAGAGCACAGTAATACAGAGCAGAGTCTGACACTGATGCACAGGAGATCTCCAGATTCACACTAGAGGTCTTCACGGAGCCCCCGAGACCCGTGGCCCTGGGACCCGTACGAGTTCGGGTCTATATTTTAAATGATCAGCCGGGTCCGGGTCGGGTCCCAATCTATTACTTCGGGTCCCGGGTCTGTTTAACATTTGTGTGTAATACCCGAGTCGATTCGGACTCGGAGAACACCTGCCCGTGATCAGAGTCAGTCAGCACTGCTTGTGTGTTTTTTGTAACTTGCAACTTGTAAAATTAGGATAAGAAAAGTGTGAGCCGGGAAACAATGTTTAAAAAATCTCTCTCTCTCTTGGCTCACTCGTCTCGTGCTCACTCTCTCTCACTCTCTCTCTCGTGCTCTCTCTCTCTCTATAGCCGTTGCAAGCGCATGGTTATAATAATGGATACCTTCATGAGTGATGTGCGGAAAAAGCTAAAAAAACAACGAATATAAAGAAGTTAAACCCATGGGCACCTCTTCTGTCTGGGCATCCTTCATGCATATTGTGGACAAACATGAGAAAAAAGTAAGCGCTGTCAAGTGTATTAGCCTACGTGTGACGCACTGGTTAAGTTTGATTTGTACTTTATATTTAAATAATACATTTCAAATCAGCAACAAAATCTCAGGTGAACTGTCACAAACAGTCCCGTGATGCGCGTGGTGGGAGCGGCTGCACTGGTCACAAATGTTTTCTATGACGCTCAAATTGCGTAAAAAAAGCTCATATTTCAGGTTGCTCCAGCTAACGCGCATGTGCAGTCTCAAGCCCGTGTCATGTTTCTATGGCAACCCAAGCTTCCGCAGTGACTAACTTTAATAATAATATGAACCGTCTTGTTTAATCTTAAAGTTTTGGTGGTCAGACTTGGCTCACAGAGATGATAGCAAATAAATAATGCTGACGTCAGTGGCCACCGAACGAGCAATCGTTATTATAGTTCAAAAAGGCAAACAGTCAAAGTTATTATGCGAGTTAACTTGGCGAAATGCAAATCTGCAAAGACGCATTTGTCATCCGTCACAGTGACATAAAGTGGACTTTTAAAGCTGAAATGATGAGTGAATTAAGCATGCTAACCCTCACCCTAACCCATGCTTGGAATAACAAGAGAGGAATAACATGGATTTAACTTTTCGGGAAGGGTGTAATGCATCACAATCAAGTAACGTTACAAGGAAGGGAGACGACGGCTATAGGTGAGACAAAAAGTTATATGTTTCGCAACTTGTTTATTGACTTGTTAATATCAGTTTATTGTGGAATATGTGACAATCGGGTCCAGTCGGGTCTGTGTCTTCACGCCGGGTCCGGGTCCGGGTCCGGGTCCAGCTAATGAAATAATAGACAGGTCCGGGTTGGTTCCGTTTAGCACATTACAGGTCTCTTCAGGTTCGGGTTCGAATTTTTGAACCCGTTGAAGACCTGTAATTCACATGGCTTTGCTCTTTTCTGTGACTGATGGATATTCCTGGAACGGGTGGATCAGCTGGAGTTGTTACCCCTGAATCTTCCAGTATGAGGAACTGTGTTGGTGAGTCTACGTATCGCCGATACCAGTGAACACCACGAGCAGAACCGCTGTAGTTACAAGAGAGAGTCACATTGTCAGCCTCAAGTGCAAATACTCTCTCACTTCTCGGGCTGATGACTTCTGTGGCTCTGGAAGCTGCAGATTAAAACGGCATTAAATATAGTTTTCAAACTCTTCTGTTGTAATAAAATGCATTTAACAATCGTATACCTTCAGTTGATGACAGCAGTATCATGATGTAGATGAACATGTTCACAGCAGCGGCTCCAGTGTTGTGTAGCTCATCTTTACCAGCTGTGCTGTGTCTGTGCTGAACTCCTCCTCCTGTCAGGACACCCAATCACAAGCCACCTCAGGAAACATGGGCATCGCTGTTTATATATGTATGCTTATTTATTTAAATTCTTTTTATTATTATTACATGGGAGTTTGTAGTTTTTAAAGAGACTTCACATTTTTAATGACATCTTTTGGAATTACAGCATAATATGAAAAGAGATAATAATAAACAATAGAACATGAGAAGTGTATAAAATATATGGTACATTATGAGCACATGCCCTTATTTCACCTTTTTACCTCCCAAATTCACAGCTGTTACCACATTCTCTGTTTGTGGTTCACACAACCTTGGTGTGTTTTGATACTGATTGATTAAAGACTCTTCAAAGAATTAATATCGTATGAGTTTTTGTAAAGCGTCTCAGGCACTTTGTGTCACTGGGCAACTCTCAGAGCACAATAATAGAGAGCTGAATCTGACAGAGTTACACTGTTAATACTGAGTTCAGTGGAGGAGCGGGATGTAGTCGACTGAAACCGAGGATCTGTTTTATCCTCTCCTCCGTATGATCGAGCACCTTTCCTCATTAAATACTGAGGTTCACTATTAGGATACCGTCTATACCAGTAAAGATAAACATAATCACTGCTTGTATCATATGAGCAGCTCAGCTTCACAGTCTCGTCTTCCTTCTTTATAATGCTCGTTTCTTTTGGCTCAATCTGGTCTGCCGTCATCACACCTAAAACAGAGAAATAAGAACAATACTGAGACAACTTGCACAAAACTATTTCTTGGACTGTTTTTCTGCTTCACTAATGAATAAAGAGAGTCCATTTGTACCTGGAGTCAGAATTAGTATCAGAAACAGGTGTATTTCCATGTTTAGGTCAGATCAGTGTATTAATGTCCTCTGTGCTCTGATGCTCATGCTTTAGTTCAGCGCTCACAGGAGAGGTGTGTCTTTAGACTTTCTTTATGCTGATTGGTTGGAAGTGACACAAGCACAAGAAATCAGAACGTGTCTGATGGGGACCTTTATGAGCGCATTAAAAACCACACACACCAACACATTCTGGATCATAGAACTGCTCTCTGTTAAAAAAAATCTAATGATGTAAAAATAGTATAAAAAAGTAAATACTGTAGATTTGCTCGGCTTTGAGTAGAACAATGTTATTTATTGTTTATTATTGAAATGATTCTCACTTTGTGAAATATAATTGTAGAATATGTTTCTACTTTGTTTATAGTGTTGCTTTGGCAAAGGAGGAGAGTTTTTTATTTATTTTGCATGTTTGTGAGTGTGTGAAAGAGAGGATGTTAGGTCTTGAGAATGAGGAGAAAACCAATGTGCTAGATTATGTAAGCAAGTTCCGGGAACGACTAGAGAGAACTTGTACCCTTGCTCGGGAATCCTTGTCTAAAGTTCAGGGGGAAATGAAAGTTCGTTATGACAAACATGCTGTGTCTAGATCTTTTTCAGTTGGAGATCAAGTGTTGGTCTTGCTTCCCATCCCTGGATCTGCATTATCGGCACGATTTTCTGGACCGTATGAGATCCTAGACAAAAAGAATGAAACTGATTATGTGGTGAAAACTCCTGACAGGAGACGTCAAAAACACATATGCCATGTTAATATGCTTAAAGCTTATCATACTAGAGGTGACTCTAATGTAAAATCTCTTACCACGAAAGATGAAAGTCCTGTTGTCTTTCCAGTAGGGGTTGCGTGTGAGCCGAATCCAGTGGTTGAGCATCATGGTGTCGATTTAGATGGAGTATTGGAGGCTGGTACTCCTTTTAAAATCAGCTAGGCTAACAAATTCCGAAACTCTTGCGGATTTGCCGAACTTTTTAACACATCTTGAAGTCGATCAAAGGCAAGATGTTGTTGAACTTTTTGGCAAATTTGCTTCTGTTTTGAGTGATGTTCCTACACTTACACATGTGCTGCAACACGATATCCATTTAAGTAAGACCCAACCAATTAAACAACATCCTTATAGGGTTAATGCTTTTAAAAGAGTTATAATGAAACAAGAGACCCAGTATCTATTGGAAAATGGATTGGCCAGGCCTAGTGTTAGTCCCCGGAGTTCTCCGTGCCTCTTGGTGCAAAAATCAGATGGAACGAAACGTTTTTGCACTGATTATCGTCGTGTAAATGATGTAACAATTCCAGACTGTTTTCCTTTACCGAGGATGGAAGGCTGCGTGGATAGCGTAGTTTTGACGAAGTTTGTTAGTAAACTCGACCTACTTAAAGGATACTGGCAGGTCCCATTGACCCCTAGGGCATCAGAGATTTCGGCTTCCGTAACACCAGATTGCTTTCTGTAATACAACGTTATGGCATTTGGTTTGCGAAACGCCGCTGCTACATTTCAAAGGCTGGTCAATTTAGTACTTGTTGATGTTCCTAATTGTCATGCGTATCTTGATATGTGATTGTCTTTTCACAAAGTTGGTCTGAGCACATTTCCTTGTTAGAAAGTGTTTAAGCGTCTAGCGAAAGCGTCTTTGACACTTAAACTTGCTAAATGTGAGATTGGAAAGGCAACGGTGACCTATTTAGGTAAACAGGTGGGGCAGGGTGAATTGCGCCCTTTGTCAGCCAATATTTCGGCTATTAGTGATTTTCCCGTGCCAATTACAAGATGTAAGTTGCGTCGGTTTTTAGGCATGGCCGGGTATTATCTGTGTTTTTGCCAGAATTTTTCTTCTGTGGCAACTCCCTTAACTGCTTTACTTAGCCCTTCAACTTCATTTGTATGGTCACCTGAGTGTCAGAATGCTTTAAATCTTAAATCTTTGCTATGTAGTTGTCACGGAGCGCACACCTGTCACTGAGTGCGCGTCTTCACCTCCCTCCGGTCTCACACGCTCCTTGTCACCGGAGTTCTAGAACTGCAATTCCCATCATTCCCCTCTGCTATCATTAGTTCCCAGCCCTGTCTGGTTGTCTATTCATTATCCTCACATCCACCTGTTTATCATTATCCACCCTTTATCTGGACTGCCTTGTTCTTTGTTCTTTGTGAAGTGTTGTTTTGCCACGCTGCATGTTGCTACGTGTTTCCTTTGTGGTTTTCTTCTGAGATTCCTTGTTTCATCATCTGTATTAATAAAGTTCTGCAGATGGATCCGCTTGCCTCTACTTCGTCATTACAGAACACTTCACCACCACAGGATCCAGCAGACTTCCAGAGTCTTGTTTCCGAGGTTCGTGCCCAGGCATCTGTGTTAGTCACACACCAACAACAGATGGTCAAGTTGACGAATCTCACCGAGGAACTTGTCAAGTCAGTTCATGCTCTCACTCTACAGAGCGCGGACGCTCACTCAGTTCAAGCTCCCACTGCACCTGCGCACCTTCCATCAAGCGTGAGTACCGCTTCAAACAATCCCAGATTATCTCTACCTGAGAAGTTTAATGGTTCACCGGCTGCCTGTAGAGGATTTCTGTTGCAGTGTGAATTATTCATCAGCCAGCAACCCCAGCTGTACCCCACTCAGTACGTTTACATGGACAACAATAGTCCGATATTAATCTGATTAAGACCATACTCTGATTAAGAAACTACCATGTAAACAGCGATTTCTAATTACCTTAATCCGGTTAAAGCCATACTCGAATTAAACAAAAATCGAATTAAGACATGTGGAGTATGCCTATTTTAGTCGCATTATGCAAGTGCATTGTAGACATGTACACACCTTAATCTAACTATTAACGTCGTGTATGAGTTTTCGCCGCATTTTGTGACAGGACACACACACCAGGCACACACACCAGGCAAGTGCAGAGGGGAGGGCTTTGGGGGCTCGTATCAAAAGTATATAAAGTGCCCCTCTAAACAATCATCAATAATATTGTGACAAATAAAACAGAATTTGGATTATAATTAATATAACCGCGCGTACAAAACAGTAACAATGCGCTCACATTCCCGTTTATCTTTTACGTATCTTTCAGTCTGAAATGTCGTTGCCATGACGTGTTGCTATGGTGCGTGACTGCGTGTCTTGCTTGACTGCTCACTCGGACATGGCCTCCTCTATATTTTTTTTCTTTGTGTTGTAATAATTCTGCTCATTGTAAAAGTAAAATACAATACGTTTGTATCTGTAATCCCAGATTCATAATTGTCTGCTTACAACAGCGGTCGGGAACCTCTAGGCTCGCGAGCCATATGGCCATTCAGTGAGCGCTTGTGGCTCGATGGCAGAAAAAAACAATCCAAACAATCACGATTTTGAAACCTTCATTTTCATCATTAATCAAAGCTATTATTCGAAATGTTGGCTGTCAAGAAGGAGGCAAGATGGGCAGTGTCTCTTAAAAAAAACTGAAAGACACAATATATAATATTACAAAAAATAAAACTATATATATATATATATATATATATATATATATATATATATATATATATATATATATATATATATATATATATATATATATATATATATATATATATTAAAAAGTATAAAAGTCACTCGTTTTTATAAAGTCACACTGTCCAACAGCGACACCTGCAGGTAAAGTTACAGTGGGTTGCCTGAGCCCATTGATTTGAACAGACCTACGAAAGTCGCGCTATGATTGGACGCCGGACAGCGTAGCGTGGCGTGGGTACGTAATGACGTACTATTAATCGAGCTATGTTCTGTAACATGTAAAATGGGAACATGAACGTAATATTCTAAAAGCAACTCATGTAAATGCCTTAATCAGATTATTGTCTTATTCAGAGTAAGGTCAATAATTAGATTACTGCTGTCCATGTAAACGTAGTCACTGACGCGTCCCGCATTTCATTTATCTGCTCTTTACTCACCGGGAGGGCGTTGGAGTGGGCAACGGCTCTCTGGTCGGGTGGTCATCATACATTTCCCTCCTATAATGTGTTTATGTCTCAATTCAGAGAGGTGTTTGAACATCCCGCGGGCGGCAAGGAACCAGGGGAACTGCTTCTCGCATTAAGTCAAGGAGATTCCACCGCGGCTGATTACACGCTTTCCTTCCGCACCCTGGCAGCACAGACGGGGTGGACCGAGGAACCTCTTAAACTGCTGTATCGAAGGGGTCTAAAGACTAATCTGCAGGGGGAACTGGCTTGTCGTGACGAGGGGATGTCTCTTGGAGAACTAATGGAGCTGGCCATTCGTCTCGATAACCTCATTCACTCTCGACGTACGCCTCTCTCATCCAGTCTGCTCGCCTATCCTTCCTCGGGCACGGAGTACGAGCCCATGCAGGTCGGCTTCACACATCTCACTACGGAGGAACGTGAGAGAAGGATGCGGAATAAATTATGCTTGTACTGTGGCCAGGCCGGTCATCAGAGAGCTTCATGTCCTGTGAGATCCCGATCCCGTGATACTTCTGCGGTGAGTCCTTTGATTAAGTCTCCCAACTCTCTAACCCTCGAGGTTTCATTTTATTTTAATGGAAATAATTGTGAAACAAGAGCTTTAATTGACTCTGGTGCCGCTGGTAATTTTATCGATTTGGAGTTTGCCTTGTCTAAAAATATCTCTCTCATTCCTTGTGAGTCTCATGTGACAGTGGCCGCTCTGGATGGACGCCCCCTGGGGACAGGGGAGGTTCAATACATCACGCAGCCTCTCACGCTCAACTCCGGATCTCGTCACACGGAGAGAATTCAGTTGTACACGATCAACTCACCCCTTCATCCAGTGATTTTGGGATTGCCATGGCTGGAGAGACACAACCCTCTAATTTCCTGGAGCGACAGGAGAATCACTGAATGGTCCCCTTTCTGTCATGACCACTGTCTGCCTGCTCTCCATGGTCCTGAATCTAGCCACAGTTCGCGTGAGAGAGTGAATCTGCAAGGTGTGCCTGCCGTATATCACGATCTAGCCCAGGCATTCAGCGAGAGAGAGGCTTCACTTTTACCTCCGCACCGGCCCAGCGACTGCGCTATTGAACTTCTACCTGGCGCCGTTCCCCCGCACGGCCGTGTGTATCCACTTTCACGACCGGAGACAGAGGCTATGAGAGTGTATATCGAGGAACAGCTTGCTAAGGGATTTATCACCTCCTCCACATCTCCGGCATCCGCGGGGTTTTTCTTCGTCAAAAAGAAGGACGGGAGTCTCCGGCCCTGCATCGATTTCCGTGGTCTCAATGAGGTAACTGTGAAGTATCGTTATCCCCTGCCTTTAGTCCCTGCAGCTCTGGAGATGCTTCGCTCAGCTCGTTACTTCACCAAACTAGATTTGAGGAACGCCTATAACCTCATTCGCATACGGAGGGGTGACGAGTGGAAGACGGCCTTTTCTACGACCACAGGCCACTATGAATATCAAGTTATGCCGTTCGGGCTGTCTAATAGTCCTTCTGTATTCCAGTCTTTCGTTAATGAGGTCTTCCGTGACATGCTGAATCAGAATGTGATTGTTTATATTGATGATATTCTGATTTTTTCAGAGACCCTCGACGATCATGTACGGGACGTGTGTGCAGTTCTCAAGCGCTTGATTGAGAATCAGCTATACGCCAAAACTCAGAAATGCGAGTTTCATCAGACTCGGATCACCTTCCTGGGATATGTCATCAGCGCTGAGGGGGTTCTCATGGACGACAGCAAGGTTAAAGCCGTGGTGGACTGGTCTCAACCTTCTTCTGTGAAAGAATTACAGCGATTCCTGGGGTTTGCAAACTTTTATCGTAGATTTATCCGTAACTTCAGTCTCATTGTGTCTCCCCTCACATCTCTTCTCCGAGGAGGGGGAAAGCGCTTCCGGTGGTCTCCTGAGTGCACTGCAGCGTTTAATCAGCTGAAGGAGAGATTCACTGCCGCCCCCATCCTCCATCATCCAGACTCGGAGAGGGAGTTCATCGTGGAAGTGGACGCCTCGAACACTGGAGTGGGTGCGATTCTGTCCCAACGTCACGGTAATCCTGCGAGAATGTTTCCCTGTGCCTTTTACTCCCGCAAGTTAACCTCGGCGGAACGCAATTATGATGTGGGTGACCGGGAACTTCTAGCCATGAAGGCTGCTCTGGAGGAGTGGAGGCACTGGCTGGAGGGGGCACGTCAACCTTTCACCGTCCTCACGGACCACCGAAACCTCGAATACATCAGGTCCGCCAAGCGTTTGAATGCTCGTCAGGCTCGTTGGTCACTATTTTTCTCTCGTTTCAATTTCAGGATCACATACAGACCTGGGTCCAAAAACGGGAAGGCCGATGCCCTGTCTCGTCAGTTCGAGGATTCCAACGAAATCAGCCAACCAGAAACCATCTTACCACCCACTCTGATCGTGGCACCTGTGCAGTGGGATATCATCTCGGAGGTCACTGAGGCTCAACAAGCTCTTCCTGTACCGCCCGAGTGTCCTGTGGATCGCCTTTTCGTGCCACTCGAGCTCCGTCCGTGAGCGGGTACTTCAATGGGTTCACTGCACTCCCAGCGCTGGACATCCAGGTATCTCGGCTACGGTACAGTTAGTCTCCAACCGCTTCTGGTGGTCCACACTCCGGGCTGATGTTATCAAATTTATCCATCAATGTCCCATCTGTAACACAGTTAAATCTTCCCACCTTAAACCAGCCGGTCTCTTACAGCCACTTCCAGTTCCTCAACGCCCGTGGTCGCACATCGCTGTGGATTTCGTAACGGATTTACCTCAGTCTCAGGGATTTACCACAGTTCTGTCAGTCGTGGATCGCTTCTCCAAGTCCTGTCGGTTCATCCCCCTTAAAGGTCTACCTACTGCCATGCAGACTGCGGAGGAGCTTCTCAATCATGTGTTTCGTCTTTTCGGCATCCCCGAGGACATCGTCTCCGACCGTGGTCCTCAGTTCACCTCACGTGTTTGGAGTGGACTCTGCTCCAAGCTCAATATCAACGTCAGCCTCACCTCCGGATACCACCCACAGTCTAACGGTCAGGTTGAAAGGTTGAACCAGGACCTCATTCGCTTTCTGCGGACATACTGTCATGAGAACCAACAGGACTGGAGCCGATTCCTGGTTTGGGCTGAGTATGCCCAGAATTCCCTGGTAAAGCCAGCCACAGGTCTAACACCTTTCCAATGTGTCCTAGGTTTTCAAACCCCTCTCTTCCCGTGGGCTGGAGAGCCGTCAGACCTCCCTGCGGTGGATACGTGGTTGCAACGCAGTGAGGCCACTTGGAATACCGTTCATGTCCATCTGCAACGTGCCATCCGCCGCTTTCGTTTTCATGCAGATCAAAGGAGACGTGAGGGTCCTAGGTACAGGTCCGGACAGTGGGTGTGGCTTTCCTCCCGTGATTTACGTTTAAAGCTCCCCAGCAAGAAACTCTCCCCTCGCTTCATTGGGCCCTTCAAGATCCTTCGGCAGATCACTCCGGTCTCGTTTCGTCTGGCTCTCCCAGCACATTATAAAATCTCACCCACTTTTCATATGTCTCTTCTCAGACCCGCTGCCGCTCCCAGGAGAGAGGAGGTCCAGGAGGGGGTCGGTTCCGTGCAGGCTCCCCCAATTGAAGTCGGAGGCGAGGAGGTGTACCGGATACGAGACATCCTGGACTCCAGACGCCGCGGCAGGGTACTACAATATCTGATTGACTGGGAGGGCTGCGGTCCTGAGGAACGTTCCTGGGTCAGATCTCAGGATATCCTGGACCCTGCTGTTCTTACCACTTACCATCAAACTCACCCAGATCGTCCTGCTCCCAGACCCCGTGGTAGACCCCGTCGTCGTCCAGGTCCTCGCTTCCGGAGCCGCTCGCAGGGAGGGAGCTCTGTCACGGAGCGCACACCTGTCACTGAGTGCGCGTCTTCACCTCCCTCCGGTCTCACACGCTCCTTGTCACCGGAGTTCTAGAACTGCAATTCCCATCATTCCCCTCTGCTATCATTAGTTCCCAGCCCTGCCTGGTTGTCTATTCATTATCCTCACATCCACCTGTTTATCATTATCCACCCTTTATCTGGACTGCCTTGTTCTTTGTTCTTTGTGAAGTGTTGTTTTGCCACGCTGCATGTTGCTACGTGTTTCCTTTGTGGTTTACTTCTGAGATTCCTTGTTTCATCATCTGTATTAATAAAGTTCTGCAGATGGATCCGCTTGCCTCTACTTCGTCATTACAGTAGTGAAGCCGTGTTGTCTGCCCCTGATTTTTCCACACCGTTTAAGTTGGAAGTGGACGCCAGTGAGGTGGGAGCAGGTGCGGTGTTGTTGCAAGAGGGTAAGGACAGAATCAATCATCCTGTTTGTTACTTCTCGAAGAAGTTTAATAAACATCAGCGAAACTATTCTACTATTGAGAAAGAGGCTCTAGCCCTACTGTTAGCACTTCAACATTTTGATGTGTACGTTGGCTCTACCGTTCTTCCTGTAACAGTTTATACCGACCATAATCCACTGACTTTTCTTCTACGCATGTACAACCAGAACCAGAGATTGATGAGATGGTCTCTCATCATTCGAAATTATAACCTGGAAATAAGGTATAAGAAAGGTGTAGATAATGTGGTGGCAGATACATTATCCCGAGTTTGAAGAGGTGTGAGCTCTTTGACTTTGTATTCCTTTGTCAAACTCTATATGATCTATAGAAGTTTGTTCTTAAGGAGGTCGGTGTTACTTCCGCGACGTATGTTGTTTGTTTGTTTTCTTTTTTTCTCTCTCTATTCTCAGCTATCCTTCATTCTTAGGTTCATGATTGGTTGTTTTGAACATCAATCATCATTTGTTCCTGAGTGACATCCCTCCCAAAGAACCAATCGTAGCTCGCCTTCCCTGTATAAAGACGCGGAAGTGACCAGAGGAAAGGAGGCGTGGATTTCTCTTGTTTGCTTTGCTTTCTTGTTGTTTGTTTCTAGCCCCCCTGATTTATGTTTGATTGGTTATACTTTGTTTTGAAAGATTATTTTTCTGATTACAACTTTAAGTTTGTACCGTTGATTTGTTTGGAACTTGACTTCTATTTTCTCGGACTCAGAGCGATGGGATAGTAGCATGTCAAGTGACCTACATAATACAACACGTTAGGTTTTGCAATTGTATATACACACCAGGTAAGGAGTGGATGCTACCCCATGTATTTATGTTTGTTAGTTAGTGTAGCTTAGTTGTGTAGTGTTTACTTTTGTCTTTATTTCTTAGTTAGTTGAGAACTTTAAATAAGTTAGTGGATGTTTGGTTTTGTTGATTTCTTTGCTTTAGCACCGCTCATTGTCCCTTGCTTTTGTGTTCCGTGTTTTGTTTCACTATATGTGTATATATATCTTCTGTAAATATTCCTTTCCTTGATCATTATTACTTTGTAAATCAATCGGGTGTTCACTTATGATTTTGAATTACTAAAAGACTTCAAATCTGTCTCTGCCTGATTCATGCTATCACGTAATTTATCAGTAACTGAACCAGTTAATTTATTTTATTTACATTTATTTTTCCTTAACACATGTTACTGACCCTATTACTCTGTAAGAGTGGACTCCTGTAGATGGTTCTATCTACAGGGTTGCCAGAAGACTAAAGAAACGTTATCAGAAAGATGGAAGAAAACTGTAAATTTCTTGTCTATTTCCACCCACTGCAACTTATACCAACGACGGAGATAAGCGCAGTTACAATAGCAAAATATGTGGGAGAGCGTTGCTATAAGGTGACTATATTGTATTGCAATAGGTAGCACTTCAAAGTCAATACTAAATCAAAACTAGTTAGCACAGTATTCGTAATAGAAAGGATTTAATGACAAAATCTGGTTATGGTTACACTTAAAATAGTTTCAAAATGCATGAATGAGATGATAAACTTATAGCATTAATCGTACACAGCATGAATACAATGTTGAGAGAGAGAGAGAGAGAGAGAGAGAGAGAGAGAGAGAGAGAGAGAGAGAGAGAGAGAGAGAGAGAGAGAGAGAGAGAGAGAGAGAGAGAGAGAGAGAGAGAGAGTTGAATTTTAACAAACTTTTATTACATTTCACAGTATATTTAAATTACAATATGAATAAATATTAAGAGTAACCCCAACTCACAAGAAATGTGTTAAAACCAAATCACCTTCAAATACAGAGCACAAAGCCTCATTACAACACCAAATGCCTTCAAAAGTGATCAGATCATCCATATGCTTGTAATAAGCAAAATCAATCAATATTCTTGCTTTCAACATGTTTGAAAAAACAACAACTACATTCTGCTCTAAGTTTAGTTCAACTTTCTTTTTCCTAGTTATATAAATAGCCAATTTTGCTTGGCCTAAAACGAAATTCAACAATTGACAGACAAATCTTCTTTTCAAAACATATTTAAAACCCAAAATAAATAACACTGTAGAAAAAGTTTCATTAAACCTCTGAAAAATGTTTTCTAAAGACAGAAATAAAGGCTCTAATCTAGCACAATTTACAAAAGCATGAAAAATTGTTTCCCTCTCAGTGCAAAAAGGACATTCAGCATCAACCTCAGGATTTAAAATGGAAATAAAAGCATTGACGGCGACAGCGCCTTGGAGGATTCTCCACTGTAAATCACCTGTATTTTTTGTCAACGGTGGTTTATAAAGTGCTCTCCACTCAGGTTTTTTGTCCACATTCAATTTAAAAAAATCACGCCATGGAGTATCACTTTTCTTATTTAACATTTTTTTGTTAAAAACAACAACACAATATTTATACAAAGTTTTCCCAGCACAAGAAAAAAAGTCTACACACAAGGATTCAATGATTTTTAAAAACACTCCAGAAACCTCTTCTAGATTCAATGAAAGAAATAAACAAGGAAAAGAGTCTTCAGAGTTTGATTCACAGAGACCATCAGAATACTCAGTCAACAAAGTTCTTTCCGTTGTATTAAGAACTGTCTGCCATTTCTCCAATAGCTGTGCAACTATACGGGTTGATCGAATTCCCAGATGTTGAGCCGTTGCTTCTTTATTCTTAAAATCAAGTCCTGATATTTCCAGTAATTGTCTCAAAGTGGTGACTTTACTGTCAATAAGTGTCTTGTTAAGTCCTGGGAAAAGTCCACTGACAGACACATCCAGGCGTGCTCCACGAACCAAAGGCTCTTCTAATAGCCAATGAAGTGACTGTGGACTCTCTGCTTTTTTTAAAACAAAAAGACTCCACACCATAAAGAGGTTCCTATAAAAAACTGGTAGACCTGAAGTGTTCAATCTTGTAGGGTCCAATAAAAAAAGAGCTTTGTCCAGCCCTAGATTTTCAAGATTTTGCAAAATCACATATGCAACAGAACACCATTTAAATTCAGCTGAACCAACTAATAATCTTTGTATCCATTGCAACCGAAAAGTTGCTATTCTGCTATGAAGATGTATTAGGCCATGTCCACCCTCATCCTTAGGCAAGAACAACACACTCTGTGGGACCCAATGCAATTTATCCCAGAAGAAATCTACTAAAATAGCCTGGATTTTCACTAACAACTGTGAGGGAGGATCAATACATGCAACCCTATGCCATAGTGAAGAAGCAACTAAATTATTTATAATTAATATACGCCCTCTATATGACATCTTTGGAATTAACCATCTCCATTTATCCAGGCGACCTTTAACTTTTTCAATGACTTTAACTTTTCCCAATTTTTTTGCACTGTAAGATCATCACCAAGGTACACTCCTAAATATTTAAAACCTAATTTTCCCCAACTTAAACCTTCAGGGAGATCTGGTTTCCCACCTATCCACTTACCTAATAATAAAGTTTCACTTTTACTCCAATTTACGCTTGCCGAAGATAAACCTTTAAAAGTTTTAAGTAAACTTAACAAAATCTGTATGTCGCTTTGCCTACTAACCATGACTATAACATCGTCTGCATAAGCTGACAATATTAAATTATTTTTACAGTTTGGCAAACATAACCCATGGAGTTTGACCCTTATCTGTTGTAAAAGTGGCTCTATTGCCAAAGAGTAAAGCATACCAGACAATGAGCACCCCTGCCTAACACCTCTATGAGCTTTAAAAGGAGCACATAAACCACCGTTCACCTTCAGAATACTTTCAACGCCACTGTAAAGAACTTTAATACTATTTATAAAATTTTTACAAAACCCAAAGGCCTCTAAAACTCTCCATAAATAGCAATATTCAACACGGTTAAACGCTTTCTCCTGATCTAATGAGATTAACCCACAATCCAAATTCAACATCTTGGAGACCTCTACAACATCACGAACCAATGAAACATTATCAAATATTGACCTACTAGGAACACAGTAGGTCTGGTCAGGATGGATAACACCATCCATAACTCCTGTTAGCCTGTTAGCCAGTGTTTTTGAGAGCAGTTTATAATCACTACAGAGCAGTGAAACGGGTCGCCAGCACTTTATGTCTGTAAGGTCGCCTTTCTTGGGCAGGAGGGTTAACACTGCTCTACGGCAGCTCAGAGGTAGCTGGCCTTCAGCCAAGCTTTCATTCAATACCTCCAGCAGGTCCTCTCTCAGCTCTGACCAGAACGACTTATAAAAGTCTACTGGCAGGCCGTCGATGCCCGGCGCCTTTCCAGACTCCATTCCTTGAAGGGCCTTGTACAGTTCGCCCAAGCTCAAAGCACCAGAGATCTCAACATTGACTTCCTCAGACACCTGGGGCAAGTCGTTGAAAAATTCACTGTCACTCCTGTATTCCACCCCAAGTTCATTTTTATACAGGTTTTCATAAAACACAACTGCTCTCCTACGAATGTCCGCAGGGTCTGTCAATACTCCTCCAGACTCAGAACGCAGAGCATGGATGACTCTGCTCTGACCGTTCTTTTTCTCCAAGTTGAAAAAGAACCTGGATGGAGCATCCATCTGATCCACACTCTGGAACCTGGACCTGACCAGAGCCCCCTGTGTTTTAATACCCAGTAGATCAGCCAACTGTGTCCTCTTATGAGACAAAGAATCTAAATAACCCTGGCCACCAGTTGACTCAGCTAATTCTTGAAGTTTTACAATGTCGGTCTCCAAGGTGTTCATAATCAACGTTGTCTCTCTAGTGACGTTTTGAGTATACTGCAAACAAAATTGTTTTATTTGGGCTTTCCCAAAATCCCACCACTGTCGCAGAGACTTAAAAGATCCCTTTGTGGTTTTGAACTCATTCCAAAACAGTTTAAACATATTTTTAAAATACCTGTCACTTAATAAGGTAGTGTTTAACTGCCAATATGCACTCCTTGGCTTAATGGAGTTTAAAAACACAGAACACTGCACCATACTGTGATCAGAAAACCCCAGTGGGGTAATTAAACATTTTCTTACAATGTTACAGTGATGCTTGAACACATATAACCGGTCCAATCTAGCCAATGAAATCACACTGTCACGAATATGAGTCCAAGTATATTGCTTTTGTGTATCATAAAATTGTCTCCAAACATCACATAACTCATGCTTTTTAACAATCTGGATTAACCGATTACGAGAGGGCAAGTGCGGTTCAATGTGATTTCTATCCAAATTCGACAATGTACAATTAAAGTCACCGGCCAAAAATAAATATTCTTCTACACAGCATTTTTGTAAAACAGAAGACAATGTATTTAAAAACAACATTCTTTCTATTGGTGCAGTTGGAATGTACACACAAATAAAAACAAAAGTAAAATCCCCGAAAATAGCGCTTACTTTTAAAAGCCTTCCTTTAACTACTTCATCAACCTGATAAGAAGTCGGACTGAAACTCTTGGCAAAAAGAATGGCAACCCCTCCGCTAAGTGAGGTGTTGTGGCTCAACACAGAGACCCCATCCCACTCCTCAGCCCAATCAGCAGCATTTCTCAAGTCACTGTGCGTTTCTTGCAACATAACAACATCTATTCTTTTTTGTTTAACCACCTCAAAAATTCCTGCTCTTTTTCTCATTTCTCTTGCTCCATTTATATTCAAAGTTGCAATATTCACTTCACTCATATTTTGAGAAATGAAAGAAACTAAGAAACATAGCAGCACTCCACACACACACACCACTTTACTAGCCATGCCGTTATGCTTTCTCACTACCTTCATTGGCATTATCAGAAGTGAGTTTTCTCACTATCTTTTTTAATCGATATATTTCCTTGTTTGTAAACAAACCTTCCGACATAAAAAGCCTGGTTTTATCAACAAACTGCTTTGTGTCAGAAAAATAATCATTTACACAGACCCCTCTCCTGTTTTTAGTAGCTTTTAGAAAAAGTTTAATGTCCTCCACTTCACAACCGCGGCTAGAGAAGTCACTCTGAGAGAGACTGACGCTAGAATCAGAGGATTCACTGTCACTTTCACCAAAGAAATCTTCCACGTCAGCTTTCTTAGCTCTAACCGTTTGAAAGTCATCAGACTTTTTCCTTTTTGAAGGAACTTTGAATTCACTCTGTTCTGTCTCCATTTCAATGCTATCACAAAACAAATCGGGCAGCAAAACATTAGGTGCGCTATCACTTTTTTGCATATTAATTTTGC